>NC_041380.1:297932790-297936456 GCF_002162155.2 Triticum dicoccoides
CGGCCATCCATTCAAGCCCCGCCGACCTCCAGATCGGGCGCAAGCAGCTCCTGCACCCCACACCCCTATGATAGACACCAATGCGCCGCTTCCCTGGGGAATAGGTGGACTAGGTGCTCCGCGCGCCTAAGCGGGTGCTGCTTCTTTTAATTGCGGTTCGACTGACCCTGAATTGAAATCCAGGCGGTCTACTGACCTCTAGCAAAGGTGAAATAGTAAAAGGGAGGAAACCTTGTGCATTTAGTATCACAAAGAAGATGTAGTAAGAAGCGCTCAACTAGTTTCTTTCGTGGGATGAATACGGTGTGAGCGGAGACGTAAGATTTGCACGAATAAGGGAAGAGGAGTACCTCTTTCTGCTGGCAGTGTTGTGTCCTCCTTCTGTTTTTCCGACGATCTTCTTGTTGTTCGCCGGAAACCAGAAGTTGCGGAGGACGGTGCAGCCTTGGAAGAACCCATGGCCAAGTTGTTGAGTGTGGTGCGGTGGCCGTCTGTCGACGACGGGGAAGCAGATCCGAGGCGGCGAACGACGGCGTAGCAGGAACAGCTCCGGTGCGGTGGACGGTTGCGACAGTGGAGCCGCAGCAGTGAGGCGCAGGACAGCGTGGTCGGAGTGGTTCTGGTATGGCGCACGTCGACGTCGGCGTCGTGGAGGCAGCTCTGCCTCGGCTTCAGCTGCTAAGTCCTTGAGGCTGTTGCGATTGCGGTTGCGTTGGACGACGACGTCGGGGTACCGGGTCTAGCGTGATGGAGGAGGGCGGCGGTGGATTGGCCGCTGTGGGGTGGAGGACGGAGGAGGCTGGGGTTTCGCGGCTGGTGGAGACGGTGTTTTCGCACCCACAGAGTATGAATGGGGAAACAGAGGGAGGCGGGGAAGTAAGGGGGAACAATGTTTCGGTTTGAGACGCGCTTGTTTGAAATTTGGGGAAAGTTACAAACTTTGCCCTAATCTAAAATTTCGGACATATTGCGGGTTGGGGGTAGGACAGTCATGTCAGGTGTCCCAAATGTGGGCGGGATAGATTTCGGCCGAGCGCATGGGTAGGCGCCCACGGCGTATGAATGCTTCTCGGAGGCGGCTGAGACTGGCGTCTTGGTGAAGTTACAAACCTATCCTGGTTTAGACCTTTGGACATTGGGCCGATAGGCTACACGGGCCAGAGTTAGGACAGTAATTTCGTACCACCAAAACATTAGTCTCGCGCGGTTTCGGGTGGCCAGAGGCCTATTTGGCGCTTCATTCAATATTTGGGAGCAAAAGCATTAACGTTTTCGATTCTCTTGAATTGAACTTTCAGGATTTGTCAAACTTCACAAATCTTTACTCTTGAAAATCCTAAAGCTACAATTATTTTGGAATGGAGGGGGTACATTTGAATATACATTGTACACGAGTATATATTAAAAAAATATGCAACTTACCTCAGTTCATGCATGGTTCCAGATATAATCTCCTTGGTTGCAAAAAAAAGTTAGATATGCGTATGAATATATATAGCATGTTCAAACTCACAACAAAGATTGATGCCCCCTTTTACATCTGATTTACAAATGCCATTATCTCGGGTTCAAATAGATGAATGCACTTCTATGAATTCGACTCTTCGAAACCCCCTTTATGTTGAATTCGACATGTATCCTATTACGTAGCTAGCAATTTGGAATGTATCCATGCAAGTGACAAATGTATAAAGTGCTTCACACTAACAACATGGAGTGCACTAATTAATGTTTATATATGAATTGCAAAAGCATCCATTGCTTGTATTTCAAACCGCTCTCACTCTATGGATCGATAATATGAAATAAACACATGCACATGCTAGAGTATGGGTGTGTGATAGACCGATTTTCGTCCATACGCAATTTGCAAAATTCATGATCTCGTCCAAAAATAATAATGCCATTTGTATTTTAATTTAATGCGTAGAACCGCCTTTTACACGTAGATGCACTATGCCTCGCCCCGTTCTCACAAATGCGTTGTATATCTCTCTATCTAACGCATAAGTGCACACACTTTATATGCATCGGCATTTCTCTTTCACACATGCTCACAATCTCTCTCAGGGTGTCGGGGTGTCTCACGCACATGCTCTCTCTGTTTCTCTCTCTCTCTTTCAGACTACCATGTACCACTCTTTTCACTAATCTCAGTTGGAAAACACTATATCTCTCACATGCATATATACACATGCACGGTCTCTACTAGCCCTCTATACGCACATATATGTGCCTACGTGTCTCCTGCACGCACATTATCTTTAAGCCTCTCTCGCACACATTGCCCCCCCCCCCGACACACCTCTCTCTTAGTAGTTGGCAGATATGATTTCATCATATCATTCGGTAGGATATCCCTGGCTGTTAGGCTGGATGGTAATACGAGGCAAAGTTTTACCCTAGTTCGGATCGGACCCTTGCAGTTGAAGAAAGAGCCTACTCCTGGTACTGTATATTAGTGATAGGGGTTTGTACAAAGTACACGTGAATACCAGGCATTGTGCGTGTGTATACTATCGACGAACTAGCCCCCAAGCTTGTATAACATACTAAGGGCCTAAGGTTACAAATCATATATAGTCGGCTTATCACCAATGGGGATAGAGTCCTCCGCGACTCTGGTAGCTCGTGTTGTACGCCGAGTCCTCCACATGGGTCTTCGTATAACACATCTCGGTCCAACCTATATGTGGCGCAGGATAGAACCGACCCATGAGTATTCATGTAGCTCACGATACGTCTCCATATTTTGTTGATGGCACTGACGGACTTTGCATTTGATGCGTGCTCCGTATTTTGTTGACGACACTTACGGTCATTGTATTTGAAGCGAAAGCACGATATGGTCACTGGACTTCAGAATAAGCTCATCACGGTCACCACATACATTTTGTCGTGCTAACCAACATGTGTTTGGGTGATTAGAGGACAGTGGTTTCTCCAGCCCACCAAGGTTAAAGTCCCGGTGCTCGCATTTATCTTGTGTTAATTTCAGTATTTTCCGGCGATGTATGTTCAGTGGGAGGAGACGTTCCACTCGACTACGAGGCACCTATGGTGACTTTGTAAAATCTCAAGATCATATATGCTGGCCCACTCTCTCAAAGGTGATCATAGGGGTAGGGTTCGCGTGTGTGCGCTTATAGCGGTGAGTGCTTGCGCGTATATATGAGCCCTTGCGTCTGTACCATGTTAAGCAAATACATATCATGATTATACGGTCACTGGCTCACCCGTACAACTCCGTATTTTGTTGATGACACAATCAATTGACCAGTCAAACATTCCACGTGGCGCAACTAGTGTTGCACCATCGGGGCGCGTAACCGTGGGGCCCACCTGTCAGCCCGTATCAAAGAAAGAAATGGTAGTTTGAGTCTATACTGTGTTAATAAAATAGGAGTACATTTTAGGGTGATCATATGGTCACTGGCTCACCATACAGCTCCGTAATTTGTTGATAACATGATCAATTGACCAGTGTAATGGTCCACATTCAGCAGCGCACATTACCATAGGGCCCACCCGTCAGCGCATATATGAAAGATAGAAATGGTAATAAATTAGTGGTCGGTGGGTATTCGAAGTCGTGAGACCTCTGGTTGACAGTCACCGGCGGTTGGGGGCGTTCAATGGCCGGTGGGGTGGGGATCCCCGGAGAAA
>NC_041380.1:297936980-297947853 GCF_002162155.2 Triticum dicoccoides
TTCAGGGAGGGCGGGCTGGCCGCGGGCGGCGTGGGCTGGCGGTTCGGCCGGTGGTGGCTGGCGGCTCAGGGGGGTGGAGTTTGATGATAAACTAGAGGCCCTTGATTTCGTATCCAACGGTTGGAAAATCTAATGACCAGAGATGAAAAAGTCAGTCGACTGACGTGTAGCCTCACCTCGCACGTACACATGCACGCATGCAAGACACGCACGCATGTAGGCGTGCAACACTGACACGTACACATGCACGCATGCTAGCGTGCAACACTGACACGTACACATGCACTCACAAACACACACACGTACGCACCCATGCATGCAACACTGAAACGTACCCTTGCATGCACGCAACACTCGCACGCCTGCATGCACACAGCACACGACGCAAGACGCATGCCCAGCCTATACGTGCATGCACCCTTTGTTAAGGACATGGATTGTTATGGGTATTAATCAATCTTATCTGTGATAAGCAGAACATTGATGTTTGCAGCGGTCTTTATGAATCACAAAGTATCGAACGGGCTATCAACATAGTAGGCTTATCTACATGAAAAAGATGACGTCACACTCAATGAACAATCATCGATTTATGAAATGCCCGCTTCTGACCGCCCTGGCCCACCAAAGGTTCCTCTGCTGTGCGCTACCTGCGTTGGGTCACTGGCATGCAGGCCATGCACCCAAAGAGCCCACACGTCAGTGGAAGAACGATGCGGTGTCCTAGGTCAGAGTTGAGGGCGCCACTCGCGGCACGCCCGGCTGAACACGCCTCCGTGTCGCATTCAAACGCCTCCATGAAACCCGCCCGTGTGGAAGCCGAGAAACCCACTCTGGACACATGTCCGTTCATGACCGGGCCGGCGTTAAACGCAACACCGGCCGAGCTCCTCCCGTCCGCCGTCTATTTAATCTCCTATTTAAACGAGGCCAAACGCCGGCCAAGAATCGGACACCTCCGCCGCTCCCCTATCTCCTCCACCATTTTGTCCACTCTTACAATGGCTTACGAAGAGTAGTTATTCCGCATCCAAGCCGGCTGGGTAGCCCGCCGGATATGAGCTATGCAGCTCTCTGATCCACCTCCCTCCCCTCGCCCGACGGAGCCAGTTGCCGCCTCAAGCTGGCGCGCGGTTCAGCAACTCGCCGCTCCAGGCCAGCTCGACGAGGAGCGGCGCACGGGCGTCGTTGCTGCCGTCCACGCTGCCGCCTCATACCGCGTCTCCCATTTCTGTGGCCGACACTCCCATGCCGGCGGTCGCGCCATGCAAGCAGCGACAGAAGCCGGGTGCATGGAGAGCGACGAGTCGGTGGCCAGCGCCTCCGTGTCCGTCGCCATCATCGAGGAGAAGTAGAACACGGGAGGCCGCTGCCGCTTGGGTCCCATGAAGGCCACCGCAGAGGCGACGCCAGCGTACACAGCAGGTGTCTTGTCGGATCCTTTTGTTGCAAGGACCTTCGTCGACCCCGCATGGGCTCCACGGAAGAGGGGAATGTTAGGATGAACTCGAGTCTGTGCCGGCCATGGCGAAGTAGTCGCTGGTGATGAACTCGAACCGGTGCCGGCCACCATCATCTTCGGCACCAGCCAATGATATCAGTTGGGCAGTGGGGAAGCGAGCCGTCCTTTGCGCTGAAGCATATACCTCCGGGGCTCTCGGCAGTCCGGTGATCGTGCTGCCGGACATGAGGAACACAAATCGATCAGCGGGCGACCATTTAGGCCAGGTATTACATACTTGTGCTGTCCAGAACTAGCACCGCGTTGTTCATTTGAATATAAAAATGGAGGGAGAAAGATGAGAGATAAGGTGAGGAGGAGTGGGGCGTGGTGGTGACTGGTGGTCGGACTGGGCGGAGGCATGGGGATGGACGGCGCATTATGTCTAGGTTTGTATCTCTCTCACACACACCCACGTAGGTGGGGGATGTGCACGAAGAGAAGAGGTGCACGCACGACGCACATACTCCCGTCTCTTTCCCAACCACACCCGCGCGGGTACACGGTGGAGCTCATTTCTGTACGAAGAAGGCAGCCCACGTGGTAATTTGGCACGTGTACTGGTTGTCCACTTGGTGGAGGGAGGATTGTCTACCACGGGTGAACAAACAAATTGCGAATTGACGCGTTATGTTAAATTAAAAAAGGAGGCAAACCATGTGGGGCCTACCTTAGAGGCAAGGATCTATACACTGGAGTAGTTTTAATGTGTCCCGTCAAATCGCAGAAAGAGGAGAAGCTTGCTTAGTACACCGTCTCCCGCGCCCACGGCCGCGATGGCTCGCAGGATGAGGTGAAGCTTGCTTATGAGTAGTAGTAGTAGTAGTAGTAGTAGTAGTAGTAGTAGTAGTAGTAGTAGTAGTAGTAGTAGTAGTAGTAGTAGAAGTAGCAGTAGTAGTAGTAGTACTGTACGCCTTTACGTCCGCTCCCTTGCCCACACGCGCGGTGGCTCGTAGCACGAGGAGAAAATTTTACTACTCCCTCCGTTTACTCCTCGTCCCTACTACGTACTTACTTTGGTTAGTACTCCCTCCATTTACTTATACAAGGCCACTATAAAAAAATACATTTTGCATCTATAAAAGGCCACAAATAGTAATCGAGACAAAATTTACTACTCCCTCCTTTCTAGTTTATGGCTCAATTTCAAAATCTCTCCAACCAAGGTAGACGGTGAGTGGTCGAATTAATTTCGTAGTTTGCACAAGTAATTAGTACGCTTGTTTTTCTCAAGAAGTTATGTTTACCGAGGCATTTAATTAGAACGAATGCATGAATGACCACTAAATTTCCATGAACTTGTACATGCATTGGTTAGTTTCCTCTTGACACTCCTTGTGTTGGGTGATCTAAGGCTAGTCGTAGTGGGGAGTAACTTAAACTAGTGTCATGCATATGACACTAGCCTAAGTTACTAACTTCATAATGCAAAGTAACACAATAGTAGTAAATTAGATGGCTTCATTAATTACCTTGTAGACCCATCTTGTCTTGAAAACCGCTATGTTACAATAACGTATTATGTTACCACCTCTCATTAATTACTTGCCACATAAGCAAAAAATTCTTGAAGTGCGCTATGTTACTAGCTAAGTTACTCCCACTATGACTAGCCTAACGCACCTCGAAATCCAACATGTAATGGTACTACTACTAGTATAGAAGAATTGAGACCCGTCAAACAAAAAAACGAATGTTTTTTAGATGAGCCCTATAAACCCTAGTGGGTACGTACTTCATAAAAACAGATTTTTCCAAAACTAAGTTGCTCCCTTTCATGAATTCTGTAGTATACTCCTCCGTCGACGCTCCCTTTCATGAATTTATACTTCCTGTCGCCGACATGTGGGACATATAGCAACCGGGTTGACGTGTCAAGCACCAAATAACAGTGCAGAACAGCAGGGGGACGCACCCCACTCGTACCGGCCCAGTAGTAGTAATGAGCAATGAGACGTCAAATCACAATGCTGCACCTTCCCAGACTGACGAAGCAACCATTATTTCACACTTCGGTTCGCCATCATCTCAAACCACGTAGTATTGCTTCTGCCTCAAGAGGGACACGCGCATCGCCTTGGTACATCATGACACGTGGGACCGCATGACAGGCCATGCTCCCCCACCGATCGCTCGGTAAAATCACCTCATTTTTACTATACTTCCTCCGTATCGGTTTAGTACATGGCATGCACGTCATTCTAGGTTGAGAACTTAACTGGTTATATATGTGATAAACAGTACTCTGGCCTTTTAAAAAATGTATACTTTTGTACAGTAGTACTATCGATGGATTGCGCCATGGAACAAAAATTGAAATTAAAAAAAGGTGGTACATATATAGAGCGCTTTCCGCCAAATTATGCATATAGTACTATTAAAAAAGCTAGTATGTGCTTAATTGGGGTGCTAAATTCTATTAAAGAAATACTAGTAGTATGTACATACTGAAGAGTTAAAGTAACGAGAAGAAACATAACATAGTTCTGCTGGGGGCTCAGCACAACACACCCCTCAAATTAAACTAAGCACACCTTAAATTAAACTATGCAACTAATCCGGTAGACACTGCATTAGAAGTTTAGAACCACCATGAGCAATGACACCGCCACCTTACTCAGAGTCCACGTCCTTGACTTCGTCCATGTCCCTCTCCCTCTTGGCCGATACTTCTTTGCTTGAACCGCACACTTGGCTGTTACTCTTCATCCAACCCTTGTAGATATTGAAATAAAGGTAGCCATCCATTGCAGCGTAGTGGATGTGGTCTATATCTATTTCCGCTACCATGCATGACGATGAAACATGTGATGAGGTTTCTCCAGTTTACGGTACGAAGGATGAACCATGGCTCCTGCCAGGGTCAGCATTGAAGGCTGACAAGAGGGCACCAGCCGATTCTTCCGGAGGTCGAAGGTGTTGCCTACAACGAGGCCTATCCGACCCAGGACTTCTTTGTCGTTCTTAAAGTCTACAGTAATGAATTTCACTGTTTTGTCCTTGAGGAAGTTCTTAAAATCCTGGCACTCAACGTCGGCATGGCATATGTGGTAGACCAAGCAAACGTTATGTACGCAAACCTGGATCACGGCGGGCTTCTTCCTCTCTTCGTCCTTTAGATCCTTGTCTCGTCCAAGGACTGTGGTGTACTCAACATCTAGCCCAGTGACCCACTCATCATCTGAGTTTTCGAACATGCGTCTGAAGCGAGAAAGGCATCCTTTCACCATCGCAGAATAACGGGTGTAGATGACGTTGAACTCATCGCCGGTGATGGTTATAACCTTGTACTCACCGCCGATCATGGAGAGTTGGGACGCCATGGATTTGGGAGGAGGGTTAGGATTAGTGGAACTACCGTAATGTGAATAGACGGGATGACTAGAAGCGAACCGCCGTAGTATTGAAGGACGTGCGGGGACGAGTAGGAGCGAACTGCCAGCGTGCGAACGACAGGGTAGTGGCTTTCCACTCTCCCATGATACGGGCTTCCGAGAGCCCTTGGATCTGAGATCGAACGGTTGCATGGCGTGATTCTAGACCTATGGGTGAATATCCTATCCTGGAGGGTTATTTTGCAAATTTTTAGCAACTTAGCATGCGACCGTTTGATATCAGATCCAAGAGCTGCCAGCAGCCCGTATCATGGTCGCGCCTACCACGACTGTCGCGTCGCTCACGCGGTCGCGCCCTTGGAGATTTAACATGGTGCATTAGGATATCTGATGTTGGCATGTCATACATAGTCATCACGTAGTCACTCATACTACAACAAGGTTGGCTATAAGTGTATTTTTTTACTCCTCTCTATCTCTTTCTTTGTAATGGAGGTGGTCAGGAATCGGGAGACTCACGGCGGTCGTAGCGCCACAGTTAAAATGATAATGGCAAGTTAAATCACGGGGCCCCAACTGTCCAGCAGTAACTCGATGTCAAATCACATAGCTCTACATTTCAGCAGCCTACTCCCTCGTCTTCTCGCGTCTCTGTCGAACCGATTAGGTGGAACTACCCCGCCTCCCGCGCAGGAAAAGCCCCGCCCTAGACTTTTAAATACAACTACATCCGCTTAAGAATCCAATGATATACTTTTTGTGATATAGTAACTCATATTTAGGTAGTCAAATGGATGACCTAGAACTACGTGCAGGCCCTATAAACTGAGACGCCTAAAAATAAAAAAACCGAGACAGAGAGGGTAGTTCAGCACGTATCTTTTTAGATCAATATAGTCGGGATTCACCAAGGAGCAAAACCAAGTGGTAGGTTGCTCCTGTCGTGTTGGCGTAGCAACTCAAGCAGGGTCAGTCCACACACGAAATGGCGACACACTTAACAGGACCCCTTTGGCCGACATGTGGCTCATCCACCGTCTTGTTCCACGTGCGATGCACCAAATTACAGTTCGGAGCAGCGGTTGGAATTGGAGGCACCCCGGTCGTATTGCCGCAGTAGTAGAAAATGAGCGACGAGGGGTCAAATCACATAGCCCCACCTTTCTCGCATTAAGCTAGACG
The DNA here is from genome assembly GCF_002162155.2 of Triticum dicoccoides. Lineage (NCBI taxonomy): Eukaryota > Viridiplantae > Streptophyta > Magnoliopsida > Poales > Poaceae > Triticum > Triticum dicoccoides. The sequence goes on from NC_041380.1 coordinate 297,942,999, forward strand.
GACGAAGCCACCATCATTTCACTCTAGGGCGCAAGAGCATAAAGAAAAGAGAAAACAATGATGCGTGCGGCAACTACCTAGGGCACCCTAGGGTAGGGTTCTCCACTACAGATCCTTTTTTTAAAGCGCCTCCACTACAAATCGGCTTCTCCCTCGTCCTCTTGAAGAAAACCGATGATGAGTGCGGCGGTAGGGTTTGTAGGAGTACTATGGCATGGGGGGCCACGTCGTAGTAAACGTGTTCGAGTCAACGCCTTAAATATGTGTGGGCCGGTTGGTTTTACGGGAACGAGGCATCATTTTGGGTTCGGGGACCAGTGGAGATATAGTACGTACAAAAAATTGTGGACGTAGGTTCGACCGAAAGGCAATGATGCATGGGCCCTGCATTTTGATATACCTGGGGCCGCGTGAAATTTTCTACTCTACTCAAAACTAGTAAGGTGCACATGTATTGAACGCATGAGAGTTCGAAACCAAATTATGAATAAATACACACTATAGCATGTAAACCTTTGAGTCATATATGCATGATGTAGATGTTCGTTTAGTTCTTATAGTTCATCTCATTCAAAATCAATTAGTTTTATAAAAATGTTAAGATTCATGGGATTGTGCATTGTAAATCATAAAGTAAAAAACAAATAATGGCAATTCATTTAGAAAAAAATAATCAATTATGATACAGAAGATTCTAGAAGAAAGGAGAAGTGCTTGTGTTTTGAGGTTTGTGCATTATGCTTAAGTTCAACCATGGAGTCTTCTAAATTGTACATGTGGCAGATCTGGTGGAATGTTGATGATATCCAACGGCCAGTAGTGCTCGGATTTTCCTATCTCTGCACTGTCGGGTTAGCTTCATCCAGTGACCATCTTTCGAAGTTATTGGCACACTATATAGTTCTTGTGCCATAGTTGCATGTTTTTGAAAAAAGCTACTAGTAGGTTGTACTATCTATTTAGGAATAGAAGATGTATACATGGAAGTTGTAGGGAAAGAGATGACATGGAGCATCTCAATTCCTATGAGTAGGGATTGGAAAAGAGATGTCATTTGGTTCACATCATAGGAACTTTTCTATTGAATCTAGAGATGACATGTATCTTAATTCCTATGAGGAGGGATTAGAAAAGAGATGTAATTTGGTTCATATCATAGGAACTTTTCTATTGAATATACGCTAATGTTTATTTTCCTTTGAAATTAAGGGAGTATAGGAATCCATTCATATGAACCTAGTGGCTCTAAATCTATAGAAATGATATCATGTTTATTTCCTTTGAAATGTGGAGTATATGAATCTATTCCTATGAAACAATTGGCTCTAAAGGAAAAAATCCTATAAAAGTCATATCATATAGAGTTCCTATGATATTCCTCGACACTAAAGGATGCTTGAAATTGCTGCGGGTGATACGATGGTCTTTCTTTGTAGACTCCTCACCCATCTTTATAGTTACCTCTCAAAGATGAATGAAATGATATATATAGTACATGGTATTCTACATGTGCAATTTGGTAGACGAAAACTCGGTAAAAGTTTGCGAGGTTCTAATTTTTAATAAAGCTATATGCACTGCATTTCGGAACGGAGGGAGCATATGGCAGTTGCTAACACTCACGTGGAATATTTGTGTGGAGGAGGAGTGGTTGTTCTGTTAAATGACATGGCAAAACTAACACTGTCAGATGCTGATCTAACGGTTCTTACGGCGTTCGTCAGGAAAAGGCTTGTGGCGAATGTTTGTCGGACAATGATTTATGGACACATGCATTGCATTGATACATGCCCCCCCCCCCAAATACTAGACATACAAACAATTACAAGATTTTACCAGCTCTTTACTTCTAACAACCAATCACAAACTTTGCCCCCTGATTTCAGGGGGGTGGTCCGCCTCCCACCCTAGTTGAACAATCAAATTAACTCAATCTGTAAAAACCTGTAACTTGTTTGTACGTGTAGCATTGCTCGTGCCCCCCTTGCTCTCACGCACACGCACCCTCACGAGCCACGACTCTCCCGAGTCCTCTCGCAGAGTCGCACGTCGCACCCACCGTCTATCTGCAGGTAGACATCACGCACATATGTGCTCTTCACACCCTACCCTCAGAACTTCTAAAAAACAAAAGACGACGCGCACATGTTATTTTAGCTCACACGTCACACACTTATACTATTACTCTTGCGGCGAACGTTCTTTGGGCATAGTATATTGTACTCTCATGAAGAGAAGTGGTGCACGCACGCACTCTCTCACACCCACTCGTGGGTACACGTAGGAGCGCATTTTTGAGGCTGGTACAACAAAATCACTCCACTATATATAAAAGCAGGAGCCTTAGCGCTTGCTTTACTAGGGTTCCTCTCGTTCACTCTCTCATGCTCTCCAGATCTAAGCAACACATAGGTGGCCACACGCTCTCTCAGCTCACGGCTGGTCACAAATCCGGCCGGACAACCTCGACCGGGGCAGGGGTGTAGGTGCATCATTCACGCTGTCGTCGGCGGCGAGGGAGGAGACCAACGGCTGCCCGTGCGTCCCGATCGGCGGTCGTGCCGTTCTCTCTAAGAGAGTGCCGGCTCGGGAGGGCCTCCGACCCCTTCTTCCTCCCTGTGGTATTGTGGCCAAGATGCAGCCTCCCAACGCCGTCTTTGCCACATGCCGACGACCCTCGGGTATATATTCCTTCAAAACCTGCCTTCCTCTATTGCCCCAGCTCCCTTCGTGTGGATCATTTAATACTTCCGTGCGCTGTTCCAAAGCCACCTAGACTTCTACTATTATTAGAAGTAAAGCTTGTTCATACAGTCGACTCAAAGCGTTTGTTCAAACAGGGAAGAAAGTGGGAAAGTTGTAGCATGAATCTAGGACTTGGTTCTAAAAGGAAATGGGGGAAAAGTAGTAATATCTGTCACTGTTTAAATAACCGTATTTCGTTTTTGCGTAAATAGAGATGTCTGTCTCCATATCATTTCGGGATGTCTGTCTCCGTATCGTTTCTATCCGCGCAATCAAAAGCACACACCTCAGTTTTAGTACAACTGCGCAAAATGAGATGGCCATCCCTCGCTGCCGTCGTCTAACCTCCCGTCCTCAAGGTATCCCTACATTGGTAGTAACTAAGGTAGAATGACCAACGCAATCTAAAAGAAGCCGATTCCTACGTTTTACTTCCTGATTGCAGTGCAGGGACGAGCGAAAACAAATGCATCCTAGTCCGGAATGCACTTTCTACAAGTTCATCCATGGACCGAGGACTAGCTGGCACGGCTGCACGGCGGTTTTTTGGACAGGTGCGCGGACAAGAGGCATTGTGGTCTGCTTATTTCTGCAAATAGCGGTGCTTAAATTTAGTGGAATGCACAAGCATTTCAGCTGGTCGGTACACTACATGGTTCAGTTCAGCATTCCAGCTGAGACCACAATTATAATTGGTTATTCTGGAATGAGAGAACCTAACCCTGAATGGTGGCAACAAGAAAAAACCAGAGTGAACTCCAGGAAATTTAAGCCTGCCGGGAGGCCCTTTGCTCAGAGAAGCCTTGCTTGTTTTTTTCCTGATTTAAACCTTCTCACAACTTTGTCTTTTGCTGTGAACTAGTATATGTTAGTTATGTTCTATGAATCATTGAGATGTATAAAATTGCTTAACTTATGCTTTTCAAGTTTTTTATGAAGACGAGTTTAATGTGAGTGTTCCACATGAGCGCTGGACTAGCATGTGAACGTTTGGAATTTATTACATTGTGGCCTCAATTAACTGCATGAACCAATGTAACCAGATACATAGTTGCTTATATGTCAGCCAACAGATTGTTGATTGTTAGCTGGTCGATAGCCTAGTGTTGAAGCGAGCTGAGCCAATGTGCCGTGTTTTGCACAACTGCTTGCAAGTGGGGTAGCACCAATAGTGTTTACAAGTACTTATGTATACGTCGGCACACGGTTCTCGAACGAGTGCTCTATTTCATCAAAACACACACTACTCGTATGATAAACCGTGACAACTTATGTCTTACCATGCCATATTCATGAAAAAACTAGTGAGGACGCATCTGTTTCGGCAACAATTACGATGGTTCTCAAATGATTCACGGGCACACAAAAGTAGCAGCAGTTCCCATAGACGGATTCAAACAGAGTACTAGCCCCAGAGGGGTCGATAACAGGCAAGGTTAGAATAATTAGACACGATCCAAACTACTATTAAACACTAGCAGGGGCAACTATTTCATGCCTCGATCTAATTTGGGCTGGACACAAGACGGACCTTGCCATGAACATCATCGAGGACGTCCCGCAACAGCTCAATCTTGTGAACCTTCATGAAGACAACCTTGTGGCCTTGCCACTGATAAACTTGTTTGTGGAGGCATGCCACATCATCTTCCTGCGTAAGCTTGACAAGAACAATATGCCTCACAAACAAAGGAGTAGCTTTGAACTTCTTGTGCTTCAGTACACCCTGGACAACACGCCTGACAACAGTGAGGCTGGAATACAACTCTTCATTGGTATAACCGCAAATGGCTTCCAAGATCCAACAACCTAAGAACTCTGTTGTCCCAATGCGTATATTGAGGTCGTCCGCCTCATAGCGAGTGACATGTACAACCACACAATCCTTGTCTGCATCAGGGCTCTAATTGAAACAGAAACAAATTCTAAATTACTTTTCAGTATAAGAAACACAAGTTATTTAAACCACTATGTATAGCATGGCATCGAAGCTAATAAAATTTTGCATTATTAATCACCACAAACTTCCTTTTCTAAAAAAATCACCACATACTTAGATGAAAAACCACAATCGAGATCGGCAAAGAAGGAAATCACCTTGGGCAGCTCA
>NC_041380.1:297948088-297954444 GCF_002162155.2 Triticum dicoccoides
GGAGAACTGCTCCGGTAGTGCCACAGGGGATGTAACCTCAAACGGGGCGTTGACCATCTCAGTAGTGGCCGTGAGCGTATCTGGGGTCTGCTTGGTGGTTGCCTCCATCTTCTTGGAGCTCTCTATCTCATGGGGATCAGCCTCCCGCGTCTGCTCCAATATCGGCAGATCTTTGCCTGGTTCTCCTTGATCATGAAACTGACGAATACTAGGAGACCACTGAAAGGAAAACACAATCGCAATGACAATGAAACAAAAAAGAGAGTGAGGATTGGTTACTGCTTTGCAAAAGTTCTTTTTTTATCTGAACGAAAATATACCAATATCACGGATCCTCTTACCTTCCGTTTGTTCGGAGAGAAGAATAGTGGCAGATGTGAGTGTTGCCTTTCTTGAAGACGGTGAGGGAGAAGGGGATTCAGCGAAGAGTGAAATGATGGTTGCTTCGTCCGTCAATCTTAGACTGCCAGGAGGCGGGGTTTTGTGATATGATGGCTCGTTACTGCCGCACTACGACCGGGGTGACTCTCTGCCTACATACTGCCTTCTAATTTGGTGGAAGGCATTTGGGTCCGCGCGCTGCATGGCCCACATGTCGGTGAAAAAAAGTATAACGACATTCAGTAGAGGGAGACGTTTTTGTGACCTAGGAGGAGCCAGAAGCGGTAGAGTGTCTCCACTGTACTAGTAGTAATTGTTTTTCTGGGTAGCTGTAGAGTGTCTCCATTGTACTAGTACTAATTGTTTCACTGGGCCCAAGACAAAACAGCCCATCCACACTAGTAAATAGTAGAATCAATTCAAAAGCCCATATATTTACTGAATTGATGGATGGGTATGTCGAAGAGCAAAAAAAGGAGTTTCAGGTGGGCAAAAGAGCTTCTGAACATGTCGGGCTTCTATTTACAACATATTGTGGTCATAATCCAGTAAATTTTACGACCCATGATGTTCATTCTATGGACCTGACCGATCCATTTGACTGTGACTGCCGAAAACAGTGCTGGAGTTAGATGTTGTTACCCTTTTCAATCTAGTTTTTTTGTAAACCTGATGAACAATTAACCCTCGTGCTTTTGTACAATTTGTAAGCTGGAGTTAGATGTTCCTGCCCTTTTCAACTCGGCTGTGACTGTCATATTTTCTTTGAAACAAGGCAAATGGCTTGCCACTTGTTTAATTTAGAGTGAAATATTGTAAAAAATCCCAACCAAGGGAAATAACATCACTCTCGCTGGCTGCTTGAGCTCACTGTGCATTACAGAAGCCAAGTGATTAGCCCCCACCAGCACCCACAAACTTATTTCGAACTAGCACATCAAATGGGCTGTAAATTTTCATAGGAAAGGCTGCATGACCGTGATAGATTTGGATTCTAACATTTGGGACCCGGGAGGAAATAGCCTATCCAAGGTGGTGTCGACTTACTAGCCAGGCAACAAACGATTCTGCCTACCAGCCGTTGGATTGACATCCAACATCTGTCATGTATCTTCTATCTCTTGTCTTCTTCTTCCTCTAGCCGCCCAAACCAAACCACCCCGTCGGCTCTGCATGCTCCCGCCTGCCATGGCTGGCTGCGCCTCTGCCGCCCTACCGTACGTACCCTCCAACGTTGGCCACTCCCTCCCTCTATTCCCCCACACGTCGTGTTATTCTCCGGCGATGTCAGCCCCAACACGCACCCGTGCCCGAACCAGTCAACCCTCGTACTCCCCTCCGCCTGCGACTGAACCGGCGCATCTTCAACGGCTCCTGTTCATTCAGTGCGAGGCCTCGTCGTCGTCCTCCGCCCTGCGGCCTTGGTTCGCTCGCCGTGCGCGGTGCGCCGCCCTCTTGCATTGTCAACGTCGTCAACAACCGAGAGGAACAAGGAGATGATTGTACGTGGAGAGGATGACAGTAGGGACCCACGAGCGTCATGGTAGTACGCAAGCAAGTGCCTCTATAGTGTTGGGGATCGTAGCAGAAATTTAAAATTTTCAACGCATCACCAAGATCAATCTATGGAGTAATCTAGCAACGAGAGGAAGGAGAGTGCATCTACATACCCTTGTAGATCACTAAGCGGAAGCGTTGCAAGAACACGGATGAAGGAGTCGTACTCGCAGCGATTCAGATCGCGGTTGATTCCGATCCAAGCGCCGAACAACGGCGCCTCCGCGTACAACACACGTGCAGCCCGGTGACGTCTCGTACACCTTGATCCAGCAAGGGGAGAAGGAGAGGTTGGTGAAGACTCCGTCCAGCAGAAGCACGACAACGTGGTGGTGGTGGAGGAGCTGGACTCCAGCAGGGCTTCGCCAAGCACTACGAGAGACGAGGAGGGAGAGGGGTAGGGCTGCGCCAAGAGAGAGATCGAATCGTATGTTGGGCAGCCCCCATACCTCAAGTATATATAAGGGGAGGGGAGGGGGCTGTGCCCCCTCTAGGGTTCCCACCCCAAGGGGTGCGGCAGCCCCTGATCCCATCTAGGGTGGCGGTCACAAGGGGGAGAGGGGGAGGCGCACGTGGGGTGGGCCTTAGGGCCCATCTGCCCTAGGGTTTGCCCCCTTCCCCTCTTGGAGGCGCCTTGGGCCTTGGTGGGGGGCGCCCCAGCCCACCTAGGGGCTGGTCCCTTACCACTATTGGCCCATGTAGGCCTCCGGGGCTGGTGGCCCCACCTGGTGGACCCCCGGGACCCTCCCGGTGGTCCCGGTACACTACCGGTGATGCCCGGAACACTTCCGGTGGCCAAAACAATACTTCCTGTATATCAATCTTTACCTCCGGGCCATTCCGAAACTCCTCGTGACGTCCGGGATCTCATCCGGGACTCCGAATCATCATTCAGTAACCGCGTACATACTTTCCCTATAACCCTAGCGTCATCGAACCTTAAGTGTGTAGACCCTACGGGTTCGGGAGTCATGCAGACATGGCCGAGACATATCTCCGGTCAATAACCAACAACGGGATCTGGATACCCATGTTGGTTCCCATATGCTCCATGATGATCTCATCGGATGAACCACGATGTCAAGGATTCAATCAATCCCTATACAATTCCCATTGTCTATCGGTACGATACTTGCCCGAGATTCGATCATCGGTATCCCGATACCTTATTCAATCTCGTTACCGGCAAGTCTGTTTACTTGTTCTGTAACACATCATCCCATGATCAACTCCTTGGTCACATTGTGCACATTATGATGATGTCCTACCGAGTGGGCCCAGAGATACCTCTCCGTTACACGGAGTGACAAATCCCAGTCTCGATTCATGCCAACCCAACAGACACTTTCGGAGATACCCGTAGTGCACCTTTATAGCCACCCAGTTACGTTGTGACGTTTGGCACACCCAAAGAACTCCTACGGTATCCGGGAGTTGCACAATCTCATGGTCTAGGGAAATGATACTTGACATTAGAAAAGCTTTATCATACGAACTACACGATCTTGTGCTAGGCTTAGGATTGGGTCTTGTCCATCACATCATTCTCCTAATGATGTGATCCCGTTATCAACAACATCCAATGTCCATGGTTAGGAAACCGTAACCATCTATTGATCAACGATCTAGTCAACTAGAGGCTTACTAGGGACATGGTGTTGTCTATGTATCCACACATGTATCTGAGTTTCCTATCAATACAATTCTAGCATGGATAATAAACGATTATCATGAACAAGGAAATATAATAATAACCAATTTATTATTGCCTCTAGGGCATATTTCCAACAATCTCCCACTTGCACTAGAGTCAATAATCTAGTTCACATCGCCATGTGATTAACACTCATAGGTTACATCGCCATGTGACCAACATCCAAAGAGTTTACTAGAGTCACTAATCTAGTTCACATCACTATGTGATTAACACTCACTGAGTTCTGGGTTTGATCATGTTATGCTTATGAGAGAGGTTGTAGTCAACGGGTCTGCAATATTCAGATGCCTATGTATTTCGCAATTTTATGTCATATCATAGATGCTGCTACCACGTTCCACTTGGAGCTATTCCGAATTGTTGCTCCATTATATGTATCCGGTATCTCTACTTAGAGCTATCCGGATAGGTGATAAGCTTGCATCGACGTAACTCTTTACGTCGAACTCTTTATCACCTCCATAACCGAGAAACATTTCCTTATTCCTCTAAGGATAATTTTGACCGCTATCTGGTGATCCACTCCTAGATCACCTTTGTACCCTCTTGCCAGACATGTGGCAAGGCACACATCTGGTGCGGTACTCAACATGGCATACCGTATAGAGCCTATGACAAAAGCATAGGGGACGACCTTCGTCCTTCCTCTTTCTTCTGCCATGGTCAATCTTCGAGTCTTACTCAACTTCACACCTTACAACTCATGTAAGAACCCCTTCTTTGACTGATCTATTTTGAACTCCTTCAAAAACATGTCAAGGTGTGCGTTCTTTGAAAGTATCATCAGGCGTTTTGATCTATCTCTATAGATCTTGATGCCCAATATGTAAGCAGCTTTATCCAGGTCTTCCTTTGAAAAACACTCTTCAAACAACCGTTTATGCTTTCCAGAATTTCTACATTATTTCGAATCAACAATATGTCATCCACATATACTTATCAGAAATGTTGTAGTGCTCCCACCCACTTTATTGTAAATACAAGTTTCTAGCAAACATTGTATAAACCTAAAAGCTTTGATCACCCCATCAAAGCATATATTTTGACTCCGAGATGCTTGCTATAGTCCGTAGAAGGATCGCTGGAGCCAGCATACCTTTTAGCATCCTTAGGATCGACAAAACCTTTTATTGTATCACATACAACTTTTTCTTACGAAAATTGGTAAGAAAACTTGTTTTTGACATCCATCTATCAGATTTCATAATCGAAAAATACGGCTAATGCTAACATGATTCCGACGGACTTAAGCATCGCTATGGGTGAGAAATTCTCATCGTAGTCAACTCCTTGAACTTGTGAAAATACTCTTTCCCACAAGTCGAGCTTCATAGACGGTAACATTACCGCCCACGTCCGTCTTCTTCTTAAAGATCCATTTATCTCAATGGCTTGACGATCATCGGGCAAGTCCACCAAAGTCCATACTTTGTTCTGATATATGGATCCTATCTCGGATTTCATGGCTTCTAACCATTTGTCGGAATATGGGCCCACCATCGCTTCTCCATAGCTCGTAGGCTCATTGTTGTCCAACAACATGATATCTAAGATGGGATTACCGTACCACTCAGGAGTAGTACGTATCCTTGTCGACCTACGAGGTTTGGTAGCAACTTGATCCGAAGCTTCATGATCACTATCATTAACTTCCTATTCAACAGACGTAGGCGCCACAGAAAACATCTTTCTATGTTGCATCACTCTCTGGTTGAAGTAAAGGTTCGACAACCTCATCAAGTTCTATCTTCCTCCCACTCAATTCTTTCGAGAGAAACTCCTTCTCGAGAAAGGACCCGTTCTTAGCGACAAACAATTTGCCCTCGAATCTGAGATAGAAGGTATACCCAACTATCACCTTTGGGTATCCTATGAAGATGTGTTTGTCCGCTTTGGGTTCGAGCTTCTCTGGCTGAAGCCTTAAGCATCGCAGCCCCAAACATTAAGAAATGACAACTTTGGTTTCTTGCCAAACCAATGTTCACACGACGTCTGTAACGCCCCAGATATACTTTCCATATTTGTATCCAACTCTTGCCGTCTCCGGCGCTAAGTTATATTTATTTCTCGGGTTTGGGTCTTTGTCTCCGTGTGTTGTTTTTTTTATTTTTCGTGCGTCTCTTATCATGTCATCACGTGCATTGCATTTGCATACATGTTCATCTCATGCATTCGAGCATTTTCCCCGTTGTCCGTTTTGCATTCCGGCGCTTCGTTCTCCTCCGGTGGTCATTTCTAGTCTTCTTTCGTGTGCGGGGTTTAAACATTTCCGGATTGGACCGAGACTTGCCAAGCGGCCTTGGTTTACTACCGGTAGACCGCCTGTCAAGTTTCGGGTCATTTGGACTTCGTTTGATACTCCAACGGTTAACCGAGGGACCGAAAAGGCCTCGTGTGTGTTGCAGCCCAACACCCCCCAAATTTGGCCCAAAACCCACCAAACTCTGCTCCATGTCCTAGAGCGTTCGATCACGATCGTGTGGGCGAAAACCGCACCTCATTTGGACTCTCCTAGCTCCCTCTATGCCTATTTATAGACCCCCTCCTCCAAATCCCGGATCCCCTCGTCTCAAACCCTAGTTTAAAAAAAAAACAGCTCCCAGCCACCGACGGACATGTCCGCCGCCTGACCGGACACGTCCGCCGGCGCCCCCGACCACTCCGGTGCCGCCACGTGGCAGGACCACATCGTCGCCGCCGT
>NC_041380.1:297954809-297971841 GCF_002162155.2 Triticum dicoccoides
CCGGGAGGCCCAGGAGGGGCCCCCGCGAGCCCGCGCCCCCGCGCCTCTTCCTCCTCTCGGGCGCCGCCGCCTCCCCGACCTCCGGCGACCGGCGCCGTCGCCGCCACCGCACCGGGCCCCGCCGCCCGTCCGCTCCACGCCGCGCGCCCGCGCCTCCGTGGTCGCGCCCTCGCCCGCGGCCGGCCCCGCCGGCCACCTCGCCGCCCCTCGACGCGGGCCACCGCCTCCCCCTACGCCGGCGGCCTCGGATCCGGCGCCGACGAACCTCGTCGCGCGCGCCCAGCTATAGTGCCCGATCCGGCTACAGTAAACCCTAGATCTAGGTTGACTTTTCCTCTTCCCCCTTATTTTTTTTGCTACCTTTGACTGCTTGTATCTCCACAACCGTAGCTCCGTTTTGGGCATATGATATATCAAAATCTTCGCCTCGACATGTGCATCATTTCATTCCATTGCATCATTTGCATTTGAGGTCATCTTGATGTGCAAAATGCTGTTAGAAAGAGGCTTCGTGAGTTAAATCGCAGATCCGTTAGTTCATCATGCACTTTTGTCATTTTTGCCATGTTTAATTCGTGCATGATATGCCTCTGCCCCTTTGGGATGAATTTTTAAGCATTTTGTCTTCTTTCCAGAGGTGCCACCCATGCATTTTTAGGATGTGTGTGTTGTCTTGTGCAAGCTTGCGAAGAGAGGTACCTGAGATTGCAGATTTCAGGGACTTAGTGATTTTCACTAAGTCTGGGATATTTTAGTTCATGATGCTATATGTCCAGCTTGTTTCCTAGTGATCCGTGCCTCTTTTGAGGATGATCAGTAAGGGAGTTTTGATATTTATGTTATGCTCTATCCATCCATGTCTTTGTTTGCATATGTGGAGTGCTCTAGGTTGACTCAATCGAGATCAACTTTTGCTTCGTTGTTAATCTGGGCAGATCGTCAACTTGTTTGCGATTTTGCCGATGCTACCGTTAGTGTTCCATGCATGCTATGCCTTCGTTCTTGCCATGTGTAGCTAGCACTTTGTGCCTTCTTGCCGGTTATATGCTTTCCTTGCCATGATTTGCACCGTAGTGAGTGCATCGAGCTCGTTTACATGCCTTCGTGAGTTATATTTCAGCGTGTCTCAGTTTTCACTAAGTCTGAAAACTGATTGTGTTAGAGCTATGTTCGTGAGCTCGGTAGAGTATTTTCTGAACCCTTTTGGCCCCAGGTCACTTTGGGTGTTTTGTTAAGCTTGTTGAGTAGCTCCATGCCATGTTCTTACTTTTCATGTTCAGGTTTCCTATCATGTTGTTTTACTGCTCCGAAGAGAGCATCGTGATCTGAAATTTCAGACTAGTGTTAATTTCACTAAGTCTGGAATCTGTTTTGCATTTGCGTTTTAGCCATGCTTGTTTGAACCTCTTAATGGATGAATTTGCCTATGGCTCAGTGCTAGTGTTTTGTCAACCATCTTGTGTACATCACTGCCATGTATTTTGTTTTCATGTTTGGTGGCTGTAGCATGTTCATCTCGTTGCATTTAGATGCCTACTTGCTGCAAATCGCAGACCGGTGTCGTATCTTAAAACGCTTGCCATTTCCAAACCGTAGCTCCGATTCCAATGATCTTTATATCGTTTTCAATCGATTTCATCCCCTCTATCCAGTGGCTCACTTGGTTTTCCAAGTTGATGCCAGGTTCATGCATTTCCTGTCATATCTTGCTTTTTGCATCCCGCATCGCATCCCGCATAGCATATCGTCATTTCATCATATTGCTTGGACTTGCCCGTGGTTGATTGTATCCTTGTTGCTTGTTTGTCTTGTTGGGTAGAGCCGGGAGACGAGTTCGCTACCGAGGAGCCCGTTGAGTTTGCTTGTGAGGATCCAGTCAACTCTGACAACTGTGCAGGCAAGATGATCATACCCTCGAAATCACTACTATCTTTGCTATGCTAGTTTGCTCGCTCTTTTGCTTGCCACTGCTACGATGCCTACCATTTGCTTGTCAGCCTCCCAATTGCATGATTGAACCTCTAACCCACCATTGTCCTAGCAAACCGTTGATTGGCTATGTTACCGCTTTGCTCAGCCCTTCTTATAGCGTTGTTAGTTGCAGGTGAAGATTGGAGCCGTTCCTTGTTGGAACATTTATTTTACTTGTTGGGATATCATTATATTGCTATGTTATCTTAATGCATCTATATACTTGGTAAAGGGTGGAAGGCTCGGCCTCTCGCCTAGTGTTTTGTTCCACTCTTGCCGCCCTAGTTTCCGTCATATCGGTGTTATGTTCCCGGATTGTTGCGTCCCTTACACGGTTGGGCTATAATGGGAACCCCTTGATAGTTCGCCTCGATTAAAGCTTTTCCAGCAATGCCCAACATTGGTTTTACCATTTGCCACCTAGCCTCTTTTTCCCTTGGGTTTCCGGAGCCCGAGGGTCATCGTATTTTAGCCCCCCCTTGGGCCAGTGCTCCCTCTGAGTGTTGGTCTGAACTGAGCTGCCTGCGGGGCCACCTCGGGGAAACTTGAGGGTTGGTTTTACTCGTAGCTAGTCTCATCTGAGTGTGCCCTGAGAAAGAGATATGTGCAGCTCCTATCGGGATTTGTCGGCACATTCGGGCGGTGTTGCTGGACTTGTTTTAACCTGTCGAATTGTCTTGTTGTACCGGGTTACCGAGTCTGATCGGTGTGTCCCGGGTGGAGGTCTATTCCTTCGTTGACCCTGAGAGCTTGTCATGGGCTAAGTTGGGACTCCCCTGCAGGGATTGAACTTTCGAAAGCCGTGCCCGCGGTTATGGGCAGATGGGAATTTGTTAATGTCCGGTTGTAGATTACTTGAACTAAACTTCATTAATATGTATCAACCGTGTGTGTTACCGTGATGGCCCCTTCTTGGCGGAGTCTGGGAAGTGGACACGGTGTTGGAGTTATGCTTGCGCAGAATGTTCCTTTAGCTTCTCGCTCGTGCTTCGCCTTCTCTTCTCGCTCTCTTTTGCGTATAAGTTAGCCACCACATATGCTAGTCGCTTGCTGCAGAACCACATATATTTGCCTTAACCATTCCTATGAGCTTAAATAGTTTTGATCGCGAGGGTGCGAGATTGCTGAGTCCCTGTGGCTCACAGATACTATAACTCCAGATGCAGGTCCAGGTGATTCCGCTCCAGGTGACGAGTACGAGCTCAAGTGGGAGTTCGACGAGGACTCTCAGCGTTATTATGTTTCCTTTCCCGATGATCAGTAGTGGTGCCTAGTTGGGGATCGATTCAGGGCCTTGTCGCATGTTGGGTTCTTTTCTATTTTGGTGCCGTAGTCGGGCCATGAGTGTTTGTTTGATGGATGTTATTTATGTGCTCTGATGTGACGTGGCGAGTGTAAGCCAACTATGTTATCTCCCCCTTTTATTATGTATTACATGGGATGTTGTAATGATTGCCTGACTTGCGACATTGCTTTCAATGCGGTTATGTCTCTAAGTCGTGCCACGACACGTGGGAGCTATAGCCGCATCGAGGGCGTTACAAGTTGGTAATCAGAGCCTTCCCCGACCTTAGGAGCCCCATTGCTTGATCATTTTTAGCAGCCGAGTGGTGTCTAGAAAAATGTTTTGAGTCCTTAGGAATTATATATCGGAGAGCTTAGGAATTCTTTTTACTTCCCAGTCTCTTCATCGCTCTGGTAAGGCATCCTGGCGTAGAGTTTTGACTCTTCTCTTCTCAAATTTCACTAAAAAAAAATTTTTAGGATCACGCGAGTATCTTGGTTTTGTTCCGATGGTTTTGTGACGAGAACATTGTTCTTGGTGCCTCCTGTCTTTAGGGGTTGTGGCAGTGTCCCGGGGAGTTGAGCTCCGAGGTGTTGTCGTCACAAATTTATCGTTGCAATTCTGGTATACTTGAGATATGTGCGCGACATCGGAAATCTCTTTTATGCAGTTCGTTGGTGAGATAACCTCGACGCCACCCAGTACTGGGGCGGGAGTTCGGGAGTATCGCCATAACTTGTATAACGGATGCTTTTCGTAGGTTGAGGTAGATGGTTTCCGAAGTTTTCCTGGTTATGTGTTGAAGGATGGATACAACTGGATGTAGGATTTGCTAGTTTGGGTGAGATATTGTGCTTCCCCTGTATCCCCAACACCTGATTGCATAACCGGAAAGGTTCGGGAGTTTCATAGGTGGGAATTCTAGTAGCTCTAGTTCTTCTTCCACGGATATTGGTTTGAGATTGGGATTTCTTACCGATTATTCGTTCTTGATCCGTACCTTGTTGATTTATTTCTCTACCTTAATTCTTCGTGGCTTCTCAATTTATGGATATGTGACCATTTGAAGAGGAATGCATTCGTTCATTTTGTTCGGATGTGAAGACTATATGTTGCAATTTTCATTCCGTTGGATTCAGCTTCTATATTGTTGTCTATCAATGTGCTAATGGTGGTCAACCTGTTCAGGATGGCTCCTCCAACGCGCACGACTCTGAATCCTGATCCGCCTCCACCTCCGCCTCCTCCGGAAGCATGGCAAGCTGTGATGGCCGCTACTAATGCAAATACACAGTTGATCATGCAAATCCTCCAAGAGCGGAATCAAGGCAGTCAAGGGAATCAAGGCAACAATCAGCACCACTTTGCTACACTGAACCAGTTCCTTGCTAATGGCCCAAAGACGTTCAGCGGTTGTGTTGAGGCTACCGATGCTGACGATTGGCTAGTGGATCTGGGCAAGCATTTTGAATGTAGCAACGTCAGGCCTGAAGATTTCGTCAAGTTCGCTTCTTTCCAGCTCAAAGATCAGGCTGCAGAGTGGTTCCAGCAGTACAAGGATTCCAGAGGTGGACGTGTTATCACTTGGGACGATTTCCGTCAAGATTTCCGCGCTCATCACATTCCTCAAAGTGTGGTTGAGAGTAAGCGTCCGGAATTCCGCAATCTGAAGCAAGGCTCTTTGTCTGTCTATGACTACAACAAGTTGTTCCAGAAGCTCGCCCGTTTTGCCAAGCAGGATGTTCCTGATGAGAAGAGCATGATCTATCAGTTCAGGGGTGGTCTTCGTGAGGAAATTCAGCTCGCTCTTGTCCTCTTTGAGCCGTTGAGATACGATGAGTTCTACAACATGGCACTGAAGCAAGAGGCTGCTCAGATGAGGTGTGATGCTTCCAGGAAGCGTGCCAGAGATGTTACTCCGTCTTCCTCTACTAAAGTGGTCAAGCAGCTCAATCCCGCCAGAAGTGCTACTATGATAGTAAGCACCGTGAATTGGCTTTCGAGATCGGAGATCATGTTTACCTCCGCGTCTCTCCTATGAAAGGTACTCGTCGCTTCGGTATCAAAGGGAAGCTTGCCCCTAGATACGTGGGACCTTTCAAGATTGTCAGCAAGAGAGGCGACCTCGCCTATCAACTCGAGCTTCCTTCAAACTTTGCAATTGTTCATGATGTGTTCCATGTCTCTCAGCTTCGAAAGTGCTTCAAGACTCCTGACCGCACCGTCAACTTCGAGGACATTGAGCTCCAAGAAGATCTCTCCTATCGTGAGCACCCAGTTGCTATTCTTGAAGAGACTGAACGCAAGACTCGCAACAAGTCAATCAAATTTCTCAAAGTTAAGTGGTCTCACCATTCCGACCGTGAAGCCACCTGGGAACGCGAGGATCACCTCCGTTCTGAGTACCCGGAGTTCTTTCAGTCCTAGATCTCGGGACGAGATCTCTTCGTAGTGGTGGAGTGTTGTAACGCCCCAGATATACTTTCCATATTTGTATCCAACTCTTGCCGTCTCCGGCGCTAAGTTATATTTATTTCTCGGGTTTGGGTCTTTGTCTCCGTGTGTTGTTTTTTTTCTTTTTCGTGCGTCTCTTATCATGGCATCACGTGCATTGCATTTGCATACATGTTCATCTCATGCATTCGAGCATTTTCCCCATTGTCCGTTTTGCATTCCGGCGCTTCGTTCTCCTCCGGTGGTCATTCTAGTCTTCTTTCGTGTGTGGGGTTTAAACATTTCCGGATTGGACTGAGACTTGCCAAGCGGCCTTGGTTTACTACCGCTAGACTGCCTGTCAAGTTTCGGGTCATTTGGACTTCGTTTGATACTCCAACGGTTAACCGAGGGACCGAAAAGGCCTCGTGTGTGTTGCAGCCCAACACCCCCCAAATTTGGCCCAAAACCCACCAAACTCCGCTCCATGTCCTAGAGCGTTCGATCACGATCGTGTGGGCGAAAACCGCACCTCATTTGGACTCTCCTAGCTCCCTCTATGCCTATTTATAGACCCCCTCCTCCAAATCCCGGATCCCCTCGTCTCAAACCCTAGTTTAAAAAAAACAGCTCCCAGCCACCGACGGACATGTCCGCCGCCTGACCGGACACGTCCGCCGGCGCCCCCGACCACTCCGGTGCCGCCACGTGGCAGGACCACATCGCCGCCGCCGTCCCGGCCCGGGAGGCCCAGGAGGGGCCCCCGCGAGCCCGCGCCCCCGCGCCTCTTCCTCCTCTCGGGCGCCGCCGCCTCCCCGACCTCCGGCGACCGGCGCCGTCGCCGCCACCGCACCGGCCGCCGCCGCGCCGGGCCCCGCCGCCCGTCCGCTCCACGCCGCGCGCCCGCGCCTCCGTGGCCGCGCCCTCGCCCGCGGCCGGCCCCGCCGGCCACCTCGCCGCCCCTCGACGCCGGCCACCGCCTCCCCCTACGCCGGCGGCCTCGGATCCGGTGCCGACGAACCTCGTCGCGCGCGCCCAGCTACAGTGCCCGATCCGGCTACAGTAAACCCTAGATCTAGGTTGACTTTCCCTCTTCCCCCTTATTTTTTTGCTATCTTTGACTGCTTGTATCTCCACAACCGTAGCTCCGTTTTGGGCATATGATATATCAAAATCTTCGCCTCGACATGTACATCATTTCGTCCCATTGCATCATTTGCATTTGAGGTCATCTTGATGTCCAAAATGCTGTTAGAAGGAGGCTTCGTGAGTTAAATCGCAGATCCGTTAGTTCATCATGCACTTTTGTCATTTTTGCCATGTTTAATTCGTGTATGATATGCCTGTGCCCCTTTGGGATGAATTGTTATGCATTTTGTCTTCTTTCCAGAGGTGCCACCCATGCATTTTTAGGATGTGTGTGTTGTCTTGTGCAAGATTGCGAAGAGAGGTACCTGAGATTGCAGATCTCAGGGACTTAGTGATTTTCACTAAGTCTGGGATATTTTTGTTCATGATGCTATATGTCCAGCTTGTTTCCTAGTGATCCGTGCCTCTTTTGAGGATGATCAGTAAGGGAGTTTTGATATTTATGTTATGCTCTATCCATCCATGTCTTTGTTTGCATATGTGGAGTGCTCTAGGTTGACTCAATCAAGCTCAACTTTTGCTTCGTTGTTAATATGGGCAGATCGTCAACTTGTTTGCGATTTTGCCGATGCTACCGTTAGTGTTCCATGCATGCTATGCCTTTGTTCTTGCCATGTGTAGCTAGCACTTTGTGCCTTCTTGCTGGTTATATGCTTTCCTTGCCATGATTTGCACCGTAGTGAGTGCATCGAGCTCGTTTACATGCCTTCGTGAGTTATATTTCAGCGTGTCTCAGTTTTCACTAAGTCTGAAAACTGATTGTGTTCGAGCTATGTTCGTGAGCTCGGTAGAGTATTTTGTGAACCCTTTTGGCCCCAGGTCACTTTGGGTGTTTTGTTAAGCTTGTTGAGTAGCTCCATGCCATGTTCTTACTTGTCATGTTCAGGTTTTCTATCATGTTGTTTTGCTGCTCCGAAGAGAGCATCGTGATCTGAAATTTCAGACTAGTGTTAATTTCACTAAGTCTGGAATCTGTTTTGCATTTGCGTTTTAGCCATGCTTGTTTGAACCTCTTAATGGATGAATTTCCCTATGGCTCAGTGCTAGTGTTTTGTCAACCATCTTGTGCACATCACTTCCATGTATTTTGTTTTCATGTTTGGTGGCTGTAGCATGTTCATCTCGTTGCATTTAGATGCCTACTTGCTGCAAATCGCAGACCGGTGTCGTATCTTAAAACGCTTGCCATTTCCAAACCGTAGCTCCGATTCCAATGATATTTATATCGTTTTCAATCGATTTCATCCCCTCTATCCAGTGGCACACTTGGTTTTCCAAGTTGATGCCAGGTTCATGCATTTCCTGTCATATCTTGCTTTTTGCATCCCGCATCGCATCCCGCATAGCATATCGTCATTTCATCATATTGCTTGGACTTGCCCGTGGTTGATTGTATCCTTGTTGCTTGTTTGTCTTGTTGGGTAGAGCCGGGAGACGAGTTCGCTACCGAGGAGCCCGTTGAGTTTGCTTGTGAGGATCCAGTCAACTCTGACAACTGTGCAGGCAAGATGATCATACCCTCGAAATCACTACTATCTTTGCTATGCTAGTTTGCTCGCTCTTTTGCTTGCCACTGCTACGATGCCTACCATTTGCTTGTCAGCCTCCCAATTGCATGATTGAACCTCTAACCCACCATTGTCCTAGCAAACCGTTGATTGGCTATGTTACCGCTTTGCTCAGCCCTTCTTATAGCGTTGTTAGTTGCAGGTGAAGATTGGAGCCGTTCCTTGTTGGAACATTTATTTTACTTGTTGGGATATCATTATATTTCTATGTTATCTTAATGCATCTATATACTTGGTAAAGGGTGGAAGGCTCGGCCTCTCGCCTAGTGTTTTGTTCCACTCTTGCCGCCCTAGTTTCCGTCATATCGGTGTTATGTTCCCGGATTGTTGCGTCCCTTACACGGTTGGGCTATAATGGGAACCCCTTGATAGTTCGCCTCGATTAAAGCTTTTCCAGCAATGCCCAACATTGGTTTTACCATTTGCCACCTAGCCTCTTTTTCCCTTGGGTTTCCGGAGCCCGAGGGTCATCGTATTTTAGCCCCCCCTTGGGCCAGTGCTCCCTCTGAGTGTTGGTCTGAACTGAGCTGCCTGCGGGGCCACCTCGGGGAAACTTGAGGGTTGGTTTTACTCGTAGCTAGTCTCATCTGAGTGTGCCCTGAGAAAGAGATATGTGCAGCTCCTATCGGGATTTGCCGGCACATTCGGGCGGTGCTGCTGGACTTGTTTTAACCTGTCGAATTGTCTTGTTGTACCGGGTTACCGAGTCTGATCGGTGTGTCCCGGGTGGAGGTCTATTCCTTCGTTGACCGTGAGAGCTTGTCATGGGCTAAGTTGGGACTCCCCTGCAGGATTGAACTTTCGAAAGCCGTGCCCGCGGATATGGGCAGATGGGAATTTGTTAATGTCCGGTTGTAGATTACTTGAACTAAACTTAATTAAAATGTATCAACCCTGTGTGTTACCGTGATGGCCCCTTCTCGACGGAGTCTGGGAAGTGGACACGGTGTTGGAGTTATGCTTGCGCAGGATGTTCCTTTAGCTTCTCGCTCGTGCTTCGCCTTCTCTTCTCGCTTTCTTTTGCGTATAAGTTAGCCACCACATATGCTAGTCGCTTGCTGCAGAACCACATATATTTGCCTTATCCATTCCTATGAGCTTAAATAGTTTTGATCGCGAGGGTGCGAGATTGCTGAGTCCCTGTGGCTCACAGATACTATAACTCCAGATGCAGGTCCAGGTGATTCCGCTCCAGGTGACGAGTACGAGCTCAAGTGGGAGTTCGACGAGGACTCTCAGTGTTATTATGTTTCCTTTCCCGATGATCAGTAGTGGTGCCTAGTTGGGGATCGATTCAGGGCCTTGTCGCATGTTGGGTTCTTTTCTATTTTGGCGCCGTAGTCGGGCCATGAGTGTTTGTTTGATGGATGTTATTTATGTGCTCTGATGTGACGTGGCGAGTGTAAGGCAACTATGTTATCTCCCCCTTTTATTATGTATTACATGGGATGTTGTAATGATTGCCTGACTTGCGACATTGCTTTCAATACGGTTATGTCTCTAAGTCGTGCCACGACACGTGGGAGCTATAGCCGCATCGAGGGCGTTACAACATCGTCTCAACGGACTTATATGGTGTCCTATCTAAAATGAAAGCAGTTGTCTCTAACGCATATCCTCAAAATGAAAACGGTAGATCGGTAAGAGAGATCATAGATCGCACCATATCTCATAAGGTTCGATTACGACGTCCGGACACACCATTATCCTGTGGTGTTCCAGGTGGCTTCAACTGCGAAACAATTCCACAATGTCTTAAGTAATTGCCAAACTCATAACTCAGAAAATCCCCCTTTGATCAGATCGTAGGAACATGATCTTCTTTGTTATGATGATTGTTAACTTCACTCTGAAATCGCTTGCACTTTTTCAAACGTTTCAGACTTGTGCTTCATTAAGTAAATATACCTATATCTACTCAAATCGTAAGTGATGATGAGAAAATAGCGATATCCACCGCACCCTTCAATTCTCATTGGATCACATGCATCAGCATGTATGATTTCCAACAAGTCACTTGCCCATTTCATTGTACCTGAAAACGGGGTCTTAGTCATCCTGCCCATGAGGCATGGCTCGCATGTGTCAAGCGATTCAAAATCAAGTGACTCCAAACATCCATCGACATGGAGTTTCTTCATGCATCTGACGCCAATATGACCTAAGCGGCAGTGCCACAAGAAAGTGGTACTATCTACATCTTTTGGCGTGAACATGTGTATTACCACGACCGAGATTCACTGAACCATTCACATAGGGTGCATGACCATGAAAGGTATTATTCATGTAAACAGAATAACCATTATTCTCTAACTTAAATGAATAACCGTATTGCAATGAACATGATCTAATCATATTCATGCTCAACGTAGACATCTGATAACATTTATCTAGGTTCAATACTAATCCCGACAGCAGATGGAGTGTGCGATGGTGATCTCATCAACTTTGGAAGCACTTCCAACACACATCGTCACCTCGCACTTAGCCAGTCTCCGTTTAATCTGTAGCTTTTGCTTCAAGTCACCAATAATAGTAACTGAACCGGTATCCAATACCCAGGTGCTACTAGGAGTACTAGTGAGGTACACATTAATAACACGTATATACTTTGTTGAAGTTGCCAGCCTTCTTATCTACCATGCATTTGGGGTAATTCCGCTACCAGTGATCGTTCCCCTTACAATAGAAGCACTTAGTCTCGGGTTTGGGTTCAACCTTGGGTTCCTTCACTGGAGCGGCAGCTGGTTTGCCATCCATGAAGTTTCCCTTCTAGCCCTTGCCCTTCTTGAAACCAGTGACCTTGTTAAACCATCAACACTTGATGCTCCTTCTTGATTTCTACCTTTTGCGGTCTTAAGCACCACGAACAGCTCCGGGATCAACTCCATCCCTTGCATGTCATAGTTCATCACGAAGATCTAGTAGCTTAGTGATAGTGACTAGAGAACTCTATCAATCACTATCTTATCTGGAAGTTTAACTCCCACTTGATTTAAGTGATTGTAGCACCCAGACATTCTGAGCACATGCTCACTAGCTGAGCTATTCTCCTCCATCTTGTTGGCAAAAGAACTTGTCAGAGGTCGCATACCTCTCAACACGGGCATGAGCCTGAAATCCCAATTTCAGCTCTTGGAACATCTCATATGTCTTATGGCGTTCAAAACGTCATTGGAATCCCGATTCTAAGCCGTAAAGTATGGTGCACTAAACTATCAAGTAGTCATCAGGATGTGTCTGTCAGGTGTTCACAACATCCACAGACGACGTTGTAGGGGTTTGCACATCAAGCGGTGCATCAAAGACGTAAGCCTTCTGTGTAGCAGTGAGGACACTCCTCGGACTACGGACCCAGTCCGCATCATTGCTTACAATATCTTTCAACTTGGTCTTTCTCTAGGAACGTATAGAAACAGGGAGCTACAACGTGAGCTATTTATCTACAACATATTTGCAAAGACAATTTAGACTATGTTCATGATAATTAAGTTCATCTAATCAAGTTATTTAATGAACTCCCACTCAGATAGACATCCCTCTAGTCATCTAAGTGAAACATGATCCGAGTCAACTAGGCCGTGTCCGATCATCACGTGAGACAGACTAGCCAACATCGGTGAACATCTTCATGTTGATCGTATCTTCTATATGACTCATGCTCGACCTTTCGGTCTTCCGTGTTTCGAGGCCATGTCTGTACATGCTAGGCTCGTCAAGTCAACCTAAGTGTATTGCGTGTGTAAATCTGGCTTACACCTGTTGTATTCGAACGTTAGAATCTATCACACCCGATCATCACGTGGTGCTTCGAAACAACGAACCTTCGCAACGGTGCACAGTTAGGGGGAACACTTTCTTGAAATTATTACGAGGGATCATCTTATTTAAGCTACCGTCGTTCTAAGCAAATAAGATGTAAAACGTGATAAACATCACATGCAATCAAATAGTGACATGATATGGCCAATATCATTTGCTCCTTTTGATCTCCATCGTCGGGGCTCCATGATCATCGTTGTCACCGGCATGACACCATGATCTCCATCATCGTGTCTTCTTGAAGTTGTCTCGTCATCTATTACTTCTACTACTATGGCTAACTCTTTATCAATAAAGTAAAGTAATTACATGACGTTTATGTTTACACGCGGGTCATAAATAAATTAAGACAACTCCTATGACTCCTGCCGGTTGTCATCCTCATCGACATGCAAGTCGTGATTCCTATTACAAGAACATGATCAATCTCATACATCACATATATCATTCATCACATCCTTTTGGCCATATCACATCACACGGCACATGCTGCAAAAACAAGTTAGACGTCCTCTAATTGTTGTTGCAAGTTTTTTACGTGGCTGCTATAGATTTCTAGCAAGAACGTTTATTACCTACGCCAAAACCACAACGTGATATGCCAATTTCTATTTACCCTTCATAAGGACCCTTTTCATAGAATCCAATCCGACTAAAGTGGGAGAGACAGACACCCGCTAGCCACCTTATGCAACTAGTGCATGTCAGTCGGTGGAACCTGTCTCATGTAAGAGTACGTGTAAGGTCGCTCCGGGCCGCTTCATCCCATGATGTCGCCGAATCAAGATAAGACTAGTAACGGCATGTAAATTGACAAAATTGACGCCCACAACAACTTGTGTTCTACTCGTGCATAGAAACTACACATAGACCTAGCTCATGATGCCACTATTGGGGATCGTAGCAGAAATTTAAAATTTTCTACACATCACCAAGATCAATCTATGGAGTAATCTAGCAACAAGAGGAAGGAGAGTGCATCTACATACCCTTATAGATCGCTAAGCGGAAGCGTTGCAAGAACGCGGATGAAGGAGTCGTACTTGCAGCGATTCAGATCGCGGTTGATTCCGATCTAAGCGCCGAACAACGGCGCCTCCGCGTTCAACACACGTGCAGCCCGGTGACGTCTCCTACGCCTTGATCCAGCAAGGGGAGAAGGAGAGGTTGGGAAAGACTCCGTCCAGCAGCGGCACGATGGCGTGGTGGTGGTGGGGGAGCGCGGGACTCCAGCAGGGCTTCGCCAAGCACTACGAGAGATGAGGAGGGAGAGGGGTAGGGCTGCGCCAAGAGAGAGATCGAATCGTATGTTGGGCAGCCCCCATACCTCAAGTATATATAGGGGGAGGGGAGGGGGTTGCGCCCCCTCTAGGGTTCCCACCCCAAGGGGTGCGACATCCCCTGATCCCATCTAGGGTGGCGGCCACAAGGGAGAGAGGGGGAGGCGCACCTAGGGTGGGCCTTAGGGCCCATCTGCCCTAGGGTTTGCCCCCTTCCCCTCTTGGAGGTGCCTTGGGCCATGGTGAGGGGCGCCCCAGCCCACCTAGGGGCTGGTCCCTTCCCACTATTGGCCCATGCAGGCCACCGGGGCTGGTGGCCCCACCTGGTGGACCCCCGGGACCCTCCCAGTGGTCACGGTACACTACCGGTGATGCCCAGAACACTTCCGGTGGAAAAACCATACTTCATATATATCAATCTTTACCTCTGGATCATTCCGGAACTCCTCGTGACGTTCGAGATCTCATCCGGGACTCCGAATCAACATTCGGTAACCGCGTACATACTTTCCCTATAACCCTAGCGTCATTGAACCTTAAGTGTGTAGACCCTACAGGTTCGGGAGTCATGCAGACATGGCCGAGACAACTCTCCGGTCAATAACCAACAGCAGGATCTGGATACCCATGTTGGTTCCCACATGCTCCATGATGATCTCATCGGATGAACCATGATGTCAAGGATTCAATCAATCCCGTATACAATTCCCTTTGTCTATCGGTACGATACTTGCCCGAGATTCGATCGTCGGTATCCCGATACCTTGTTCAATCTCGTTACCGGCAAGTCTCTTTACTCGTTCCGTAACACATCATCCCATGATCAACTCCTTGGTCACATTGTGCACATTATGATGATGTCCTACCGAGTGGGCCCAGAGATACCTCTCCGTTACACGGAGTGACAAATCCTAGTCTCGATTCGTGCCAACCCAACAGACACTTTCGGAGATACCCGTAGTGCACCTTTATAGCCACCCAGTTACGTTTTGACGTTTGGCACACCCAAAGCACTCCTACAGTATCCGGGAGTTGCACAATCTCATGGTCTAAGGAAATCATACTTGACATTAGAAAAGCTTTAGCATACGAACTACACGATCTTGTGCTAGGCTTAGGATTGGGTCTTGTCCATCACATCATTCTCCTAATGATGTGATCCCATTATCAACGACATCCAATGTCCATGGTTAGGAAATCGTAACCATCGATTGATCAACGAGCTAGTCAACTAGAGGCTTACTAGGGACATGGTGTTGTCTATGTATCCACACATGTATCTGAGTTTCCTATCAATACAATTCTAGCATGGATAATAAACGATTATCATGAACAAGGAACTATAATAATAACCAATTTATTATTGCCTCTAGGGAATATTTCCAACATATAGTACAAGTCCAAAAATATGGTTCCTCCTAATGGTTGGACATCTGGGGCTCACGCCATTGTCAACGTAGTCAATAAATGAGAGAATTACACTACAAGCGGCTGACACCAGGGACCCAGCAAGTCGCGCAGTTTTTTTTGAGGAACAAGCAGTTGTTATTTATACTAGTTTTAGCGATGGATCAGGGTAACAACGGGGCTGTACGGGGGCTGTGGCCCATCTAGCCAGGGTTTTATTTATGATTACCACATCATGAGCCCAGTTGTGTTTTTTTCTTGCTGAAAATGGCTAGCCCAGTTCTATTTTTTTAAAGAAATACCCAAACAAGGCCTACTTGCTTTATCGGCCCTACTGGGCTGCATATCTTTCAAAACGAGGAGAGTTATATTCGGTTTGCCCAGAAACGGGTTGAACATTTTTAAAACACATCAAACCGGGAATTAGTTTCAATTTTTTTTCATTACAAGATCTTAAATTCCATTGATTTTTTTGCGTGGACAATTATTTGGATTTTATATTTATATAAATTATTTTTCAAAATAGTTTGAATGTGAATTGATATTTCTGGATTAAAAAGAGTTGACCGCACCGAAATATGCAAAATTTCGTATACTTTTTAACCGTGGCCACAATATGGGGTGTCATGCTAACAAAAAGAAGATGGGCTCCAAAAAATTCTTAAGAATTAGCAAATGGGATGTACATTATTAGAAATAATGGCAGATGGGTTGTATGCTGTTTTCCACAGATTTGAGGCTGACTTGTGCATCTACTACACGTTGACGTGTATGCTTTCATAAAAAAAAGTTTGACGCACATGCCACGCCCTGTCAACTTAGTCAACACACGAGAGCAGTGACTGTTGGATGTCCATCCAATGACCGTCGTGCTTCTTCAATCTCTGCTCTTCATGCTCCAGCCGCTCAAACAAGCGCCGGCGGGACTGCCTGCTCCCTCCGCCCGCGGCCGGCTATGCTGCCGTGCAGGCCTCACGGCCCCACCGTACTCCCATCGCTGGCCTAGCCATCCCTCTACTCACCCACACATGTTGTTATTCTCCGGCGACGGCAGACGAACCAGTAAACCCTCGTACTCCTCCGCGTGGGAAACAACTTCCGAGTATTCCCTGGCTCCGTGTCGTTCCCTTCCTAGGTCTCGCCGTCGTCCACCGCCCTGGTGCTCTCGGCACGGCCTGGTCAACCTAGTCAATGAACGACATCCATCGGAAGTGGACTGTACGTGGAGAGGCTGACAGCTGGGTCCACGGCCGCACGCAAGGAAATGCCTCCTTATTACGTGCAAAATAATGATTCCTCCACCTGACAGCTAGGACCCATAGGAAGGGCCTCTATATTTCATGAAAAAAATGTTCCCCCCGCTGACAGGTCGGACCCACCAGCTATATCTTCGCACGCAAGGAAGTGCCTCCTTATTACGCCCAAAAAATGAATACCCCTGCTAGCTGGGACCCACCATATTGTTAGGCTAACTTGTGGGCCTACTAAGTTGACGGGGACGAAGGGCTTTGTCAACTTAGCCAATACTCCAGTGATCGTATGATGTCCATCCAACGGCCATAGTGCTTCTTCAACCTCTGGTCTTCTTGCTCCAGCCGCCCAAAGCAGCGCCGGTCGTGCCACCTGCTCCTGCCTCCCGTGGCCGGCTGTGCTACCACGAAGGCCTCATCGCCCCTATACTACTCCCACCACTGGCCAGGCCAACCCTCCACTCACCCACACCCCCTGTTATTCTGCAGCGACGACAGCCTCACACCGCAGCCGGACGAGTGAATGCTCGTACTCCTCTCTGCGTGGGCATCCACTGCCGCGTCTTCCCCGGCTCCGCGTCATCCCCTTCCTAGGCCTCACCGTCGTTCACACCGCCATGGTGCTCTCGGCGCGGCGTGGTCAATGTGGTCAACGACCGACTTCCATTGGAAGAGTACTATACATGGAGAGGCTGACAGCTGGGTCCGCGGCAGCCGCAAGGAAGTGCCTCCTTATTACGCAGAAAATAATTATTCCTCCACTTGACAGCGGGGACCCACCGGACGGGCCAACAGTATTTTGCGAAAAAAACGTTTCCCCTGACTGCTGGGACCCACCGGATGGGCCACCGTATTTCGCGAAAAAAC
>NC_041380.1:297972038-297974675 GCF_002162155.2 Triticum dicoccoides
TGTCAGCTCGGACCCACCGGAAGTGCCTCCTTATACGCACAAAAAAATGAATACTCCCCCGGCTAGCTTGGACCCACCTTGGTGGGAGGCTGACTTGTGGGCCTTCTAAGTTGATGGGGACGAAGGGCTTTGTCAACTTAGTCAATATGAACGATTCTAGCTCCAGTGACCGTACGATGTCCATCCAACGGCTATAGTGCTTCTTCAACCTCTGGTCTTCTTGCTCTAGCCGCCCAAAGCAGCGCCGGTCGTGCCGCATGCTCCTGCCTCCCATGGCCGGCTGTGCTGCCGCAGAGGCCTCACCGCCCCCTACTATTCCCACCGCTGGCCAGGCCCTGCGGTGACAGCAGCCTCACACCGCAGCCGAACCAGTGAACCCTCGTACTTCTCTCGGCGCAGGCTTCCACTGCCGCGTCTTCCCTGGCTCCACGTCATCCCCTTCCTAGGCCTCACCGTCATCCACCGCCATGGTGCTCTCCACGCGGCGTGGTTAACATGGTCAAGGAACGACTTCCATCGGAAGAGTACTGTACGTGGAGAGGCTGACAGCTGGGTCCATGGCCACAGCCCAGTTTTTTTGTGATTTGCCAAGTAAGTCGCTTTGTCAGGCCTGTTGGGCTGCAAATCTTTCAAGACGAGGAGAGCTTTCATTCGGCTGGCCGAGAAAATGGCCCATCAGTAATGAGAAATGGGCTGTACATTTTGAAAACACATCAAACCGGTAATTAGTTTCAAATATCTTTTTTTTCATTTCAAGATTTTAAATCAAATTAATTTTTATGCGTGGAGAATTTGTTGGATTTTATATTGATATACATTTATTTTTAAAATCAGTTTGAATGTGAGTTGAAATTTCGGGATTAAAAATAGTTCGGCCCGCACCGAAATATGCAAAATTTCGTATAATTTTTTAACTGTGGCCACAATATGGGCTGTAATGCTAACAAAAAGAATATGGGCTCCAAAAAAACCTTAAGAATTAGCAAATGGGCTGTAAATTATTAGAAATAAGGGCAGATGGGTTGTATGCTGTTTTCCATAGATTTGAGGCTTTCCTAAAAAAAGGTTGACGCACAAGCACTGACTGTTGGATGTCCATCCAATGGCTGTCGTGCTTCTTCAATCTCTGCTCTTCCTGCTCCAGCCGCTCAAACAAGCGCCGGCGAGACTGCCTGCTCCCTCCTCCCCGCGGTAGGCTGTGCTGCTGCGCAGGCCTCACCGCCCCACCGTACTCCCATCGCTGACCTAGCCATCCCTCTACTCACCCACACCTTTCGTTATTCTCTGGTGACGACAGACGAACCAGCAAACCCTCGTATAGTCGTACTCCCCTCCGCGTGGGAAACAACTGCCGAGTCTTCCTTGGCTCTGTGTCATCCCCTTCCTAGGCCTTGTCGTCGTCCACCGCCGTGGTGCTCTCGGCGCGGCGTGGTCAATGTGGTCAACGACCGACTTCCATCGGAAGAGTACCCTGCGTGGAGATGCTGACAACTGGGTCCATGGCCGCAGCAAGGAACCACCGGGGACCCACCTGACAGCGGGGACCCACCGGACGGGCCACCGTATTTCACGGAAAAAATGTTTCCCCCCTCACTGCTGGGACCCACCAGCTACACCTTCGCACGCAACAAAGTGCGTCCAGGCAAAAAAAAAACGATGCGCCCCCCTGACTGCTGGGACCCACCAGCTACATCTTCGCATGCAAGGAAGTGCCTGACAGTCGGGACCCACCTGGTCGAAGCGTACATAGCGTTGTCATTCTGGTCACGAACGTGTACGTACATATATACTGGTGGATGTAGAGGCGCGCACGTGTCGTAGTAGAGGCGCGCACGTAGCATGTACACGTACGTACAGCGGCCAGGGTGCAAGAAAGAAAATATGGCCACGTATGTGTATATACGGTCAGGGTCTCGAACGCCTACTCGTGCATACGTACGGCAAGGGCTCATTGACATGGCTGGGTCGGAATGGAGAAACATCGTCGTCGTCGTGTTCATGGGGAGGCAACGGAATGCGTCGTGTTCATGGGGAGGCAACGGAATGCGTCGTGTTCATCGGGAGGCAACGGAGCGCGTGGGAGCCAACCGGCTGGGTCGGAACAGAATGCATGGTCGTGTTCATCGGGAGGGCTTGGACGGAACAGGCGATGGAAACGAGGCCTGGCGTACCGCAAAACGGAGGAAACGGCCTTGTGTTCGACCGGCCATGTTCAAAACGGGATCCTGTTCATCGGGAGGGGTCTGGCGTACCGCAAAACGGAGGAAATGGACCTCCTGTGGTCGAAACGGCGGTCCTGTTGATCGGGAGGGGTGTGGCGTACCGCAAAACGGACGAAACGGACCTCCTACGGTCGAAACGGGGGACCTGTTCATCTGGAGGGGTGGGGCGTACCGCAAAACAGGACTCAACATGATACTGTTCATCTCCACCGTCGACCTCCTCCAGCCTCCACGGGCTCCTGTTCATCCAGCCTCCACCGCGCGCTACTCCACCGGCTACTGTTCAACCACCCCTCCACCGTCTACTGTTCATCCAGCCCTCCACACCATGGGGTCCTGTTCAACCACCCTTCCACGGGCACCCCTCCACCGTCTACTGTTCATCAGCCCTCCACACCACGGGGTCCTGTTCAAC
>NC_041380.1:297975112-298012220 GCF_002162155.2 Triticum dicoccoides
CCAGAGGCAGCATCGATCGGCTTCAGTTAGCAGCAGTAGGGAAGGAATCGCTCGATCGGGTTCAGTTAACAGCCATCGATCGATCGCTCGGGTTCAGTAACGCATAGCCTGCAGTGCAATCGCTCGGGTTTAGTTAGAGCCCAATGCCTCGCTTGAGTTCAGTTAGAGCCAACGCCTCGCACACACACGTGTATGTGTACGAGAAAAACGTGCATCGCTCGGCCTCGGACCTCCCACCGTAATGGGGAACTCCCTGAAATTTTCCTCGCCCTCGCTTCTACCATGGTTTTTTCCGTCATGGACGGCCCAAAGAATGTCATGCAGCTGCGTCTCCGGCCCACCCAGGATAAAAAGCCCATTTTCTGTCATGATTTTTTGTCACAGAAGTAGGAGCCCACCACATCTATGATGATACCGGGTTTTTTCACAATTATTGTCATAGAAGTGTCATATGTATGACAGGAAAAAAATTCGTTCGGCCCAAAATGTCATGGATGTGTCTTTTTTTGTAGTGTTATATTGCTTCTAATTTGGTTAAATTGCATCTGCTTACTTTACACATTATACCTTTGATAATGACATGCCTTCCTGTTTTTGATACATACTACATATATCTATTAACCATTTTCGTACATCAAACTGATGCTCTTTTGTATCCCTCATCAATCTCTTATGATGAGACAGTCACCCCAGTGGGTTACTATGAGACGTGCTACTCTTATAAAGAGTGCAGTTTCATCCTCTCCACATAATTCTCAAGAAACAGCAAGCCTAAATGAAGATATTGAACGTAGCTCTGTACTTGAAGACCACACTTCCCCTACACCACCATCGCAGGTGCTTGTTCTAACTTCGCAGTGTGATACGTGGTTGCATGTTGCATACGGTGTCTAGCTTGTAATGCTTCTAATTAGGGTAAATTGCATCTGCTTAGTTTACACATTATACCTGTGAATATGACATGCCTTCCTATTTTTGGTACACACTACATCTGGGTGTTGACCATGCTCTTACATGAAACTACCTCTCTTCTGTATCCTGCATCAATCACTTACGATGAGACACCTTTATTCATTGCATATTGCATATTATTTCTAGCCTGTTGCCATGTATTGCCTCTAGTTTGGTCAAATGCATTTGTTAGGCTACCCTTTTAATTTGGCAGAGTGATATTGGTTCCATCTTTCATATGGTTTCTAGCTTGCATTGCTTCTAACTAGTTGAAACACCTCATGGTTAGTTTACACTTTATACATCATACATGTCAATATGTCATGCCGTCCTGTTTTTCATACATATTCCATCCTCCTATCATGCGGCTACCTTACATGAAATTAGTGTTCATCAGTATCATGCATCAGTGAGTTCTAAAGAGCATATTTTATTCCTTTTTCTTGTGGGTTTGACTTGACAAGGCAAAATCAAAAAAAGGAAGGAAAAGAGTAAGGAAGGCGATGGTGATGGTCATCTGAGGTAACGTAAATAGAGCATCTATGCGGATTCTCCTTGTACTGCTAGTGCATTACAAGTTCCATGTCTCCGCTCCCCTACTCCACCATCCAAGGTGCTTGCTCTAACTTGGCAGTGTGATATCTGGTTGCATGTTGCATATGGTGTCTAGCTTTTATTGCTCCTAATTAGTGTAAACTGCATCTGCTTAGCCTACACATGATACATGTGAATATGACATGGTTTCCTGTTTTGGTACATACTATATCTGTCTATCACACCATGTTCTTAGATGAAACGACTCTTCTTGTGTATCCTGCATCAGTCACTTATGATGGGACACCTTTAAGTTGGCAGTGTGATATTGGTTTGCGTCTTGAATATGATTTCTAGCATGTAGTGCTTCTAGTTTGATGAACGCCACCTATGACGAGATAGTTTTAACTTGGCAGAGTGATATTGATTGCACCTTCCATATGGTGTCTAGCTTGCAGTGCTTCTAATTTGTTGAAGTGCCTTCTACTTAGTTACAATATCATAGGTGTGAATATGTCAAGCCATCCTGTTGGGAATATAGCTACCAGGTAAGACCCGCCCAGGAGGGGCCGGGTCAACCCCAATGGCGGGTTACAAAAGAAGCCCAGTAATATTCAAGGCGATAGTTTATTAAGACTTGTAGAAGGCCTAAGCCCAGAGGCGGCTTAAGTCCCAATATTGTAAACCGTTGTATGTAAAGAAAGACTTGTAAAGAAAGGCATATAAAGAAGTCACCGAGCCGAACACGTTTTATGAACCGGTCGGGACTCTGTAGGCCGCCAGGCGTCAACTCGTGTATATAAGGGGACGACCCGGTGGCAGCTTAGGGCAAGAAAACAACAACTCGAAGCCAGGCAAAGCGGATTCGCTCCCTGGTAATCGAAACCCCAGCAATTCCAACACAACTAGATGTAGGCTTTTACCTTCATCGTAAGTGGCCGAACTAGTATAAAAACCTCTCGTGTCCTTTGTCCCGACTAAACCCTTTAAGCTTCCTAGTTGCGATGGCCCTATGACTAAGTCCTTTTGCTAGGACATCTGCCGTGACAACTCCATGACAGTTGGCGCCAACCGTGGGGCCAGCGCACGGTGGATTGGAGTTCTTGAAGGGCAACTTCGAAGGGCTCAAGGGATACGCTATGGGCCGGATGACCAAGAGTTGTCGCGGTAAGCTCTACATCGACGACGAAGGCTGGGCCCTGAGGCCGTCTCAATTGAGTACGGGGACCGGGTCCCTTTCGGCGGAATCCATGTCTTCACCGGCCGAATTGGCGAGTCAGACCCTGAGCCGGACGTCCACACCAACCTCGTCGAGACGGCTCAGCGTGAGAGATCCACCCGGGATCAACCTGCCGTGAGGCATGCCTTCGTGGGTTGCATCCATGGAGGTGAATACTCTGAAGGATTAGTGGATGGTGGCAAGACGGCCATCTATTCTGACGCTACGTCATCAACAGGCAAGACAGATTCTTTGTACCAACTGCAAGATGGCATGCTTGGGGGATGTTCCGATGGCAGCAGTATTCCGGACCCCTTTGAGCCGCTGAATCGAACCGGAGTCTTCATGGCTGGAACTCAACCCAGGCAGAACTCCACGGCTGCAGCAACAACAACCACCGGGTCAGCAGCGGCCGGGTCAGGAGGCCCCGCATGCCCCCCCGGCTCAGATGCTAATGGACCTCATGGATAAGTTGACGGCTCTGTTGACTGCTGTGGTGGAGACTGCGGATAAGGCTCAGCATGACGCGGAGGTGGCACGGGTACGCGAAGAGATGGCACAGGCCAAGGAAAATTTAGCAGCAGAAGAGGTCAGGGTGGCCGCGGAGCGGGCGGTTTTGGATGCTCATGCTCAGTAGCTTCAAGCAGAGACTTTCTGGCTCTCGGTGGATCTGAACGCGTCAAACGAGGTCATGAGGAGAAGGCACCAGAAAACTCAGTCACATCTGCCTCTGACGTACGATCCTAGGAACCTTTTCCACACACCCGGGGCCGGACCAAGTAACCCACTAGAGGCAAACCGGATCACGACACCCGGGGCACCGGTTCAACCACGGGCCATGGAACCTCCTCGTATGAATACCGCTCCGCCTCATTACACACCAATACCATCGGGTCACTTCTCTAATCCTTTGGAAAATTTCATTGCTACGTTGGCCCGTTTGGCGGCTCTCCCGATGGAAGGCGACTCTCCGACAGCAATTGAAACATGAAGGGTGAGAGAACTTCTTCAGACGGCTCTGGCGCAGCAGGATGCGTACTCTTATAGTTGAGACAGAATCCATTCAACCCCTCGCCCAAGCCGGAGCCCGAGCTATAGCAGGCATATGGACTCAGCCGCTATGTCAAGCAATGCTCAACACCATAACCAACCGCATAGGCATGAGCCGACGCAGGGTGGAGCCCTCAACCTGGTGGATCAGGAGAGAATCCGTCAAGAGGCTGAGCGGGCAGCTCAACTCGCAGCTGAGCAGACGGCTCATCAAGCTTTTCCGGTTTACCCAGCAACCTCTGTTGAGGCAGGAGTAGCCACAAGAACAGGAGGTGTCCCTTGCCTGGTGCCGGCTATACGTAATGAGCGCTTGACAAAAGACTTTAAGGGGGCTCATAAGGTGCCTAATTACACGGCCGACTTGCAGCCTGGGGCATGGATTGAAAGTTATGAGATGGTGATGGAGCTATTGGAGGTCAGCGATGCAACAATGGCTAAGTATTTTACTATGATGTTGGATGGAACCGCTCACACTTGGTTGAAAGGGTTGCCACCCAATCCCATCGGCTCATGGGCAGAGTTAAAGGCCTGGTTCATTCAGAACTTCAAGGACACATGTAAACAACCTATGTCAATCGTGGACCTGACTAATTGTAAGCAAGAGGAAGGTGAGTCCACAACCCATTGGGTGCGTCGAGTCAAGGAGATAATACATTCATCTGATAAGATGGATGCCGGCTCTGCAGTCTTAATGTTGGAGAAAAATTGCCGTTTTGAACCTCTGAAGCAGAAGCTGGGGCAGCTCAAGCGTGACTGTAATGACATGGGCCAGTTGATGGCGGCCCTGGTCAAATATGCTGATTCTGACAGTACCAAGCATCTCGTGTCTGATGAAGATAAAATAGGGAAGGGAAAGAAGAACGACAACGGCAAGGGTCGCCAGCATAACCAGGCAAATCAAGGAGGTAATAAACGTAAGGCTAACGAGTTTGTGGCTAACACCAATACAAAGGGCAACAACCAACGGCGCAAGGGTAGGCCGTCTCCTCGGTCAGGAGGGTCAGGTCCCACCCTCGAACAACTATTGAATGAACCTTGTCCAAGACACGGCACCCGGGAAAAGCCAGCTACCCATTTGTGGAAGGACTGTGCGATCATGAAGGCATTCAAAAATTCCAACATGTTTGATGGTAGTCACAGGTCTGGCGGCAGTTCAGGCGAAGGCGGATTTCATGGCCCGGGCGCCGGTTCAGGCGGGGGCGGTTTTCACGGACAGGGCCATCCGGGTAACCAGGGTGGTTATAATCAACAACCCAGCCAAGGTAATCAGCAGCAATAGTTCGGGTATCAGAGCAATCCAAAATAGTTGAATAGTGGGCAGTACCATGTATTTACCACTAGTTTATGCAAGAGGGACCAGAAGCTTCATAAGAGGGATGTCAATGTCGTTGAGCCGACGATTCCATGTTATTTGAGGTGGTCAAAACAGCCTATTGTGTGGAGCAGGGAAGATCACCCTCCCCGGGTTGA
This sequence comes from Triticum dicoccoides, assembly GCF_002162155.2. NCBI lineage: Eukaryota > Viridiplantae > Streptophyta > Magnoliopsida > Poales > Poaceae > Triticum > Triticum dicoccoides. The sequence goes on from NC_041380.1 coordinate 297,980,337, forward strand.
TAATCAGGGTGACTTGGCCTTGGTGGTGGCGCCTCAGGTTGGTGGATATAAATTCACTAAGGTGCTCATGGATGGAGGCAGTAGCATCAACATCCTCTATTATGAGACGTTTCGTCGGATGGGGTTCACTAATAAGAGTCTTAAACAACCCAACATTGTTTTTTACGGTGTTGTGCCTGGTAAGTTGGCGTACCCAGTTGGTAACATTGAACTGGAAGTAGCTTTTGGGGATGAATATGATTCCAGGGCTGAGAAGTTAACTTTTGAGGTGGTTAAGATCAAAAGCCCGTATCATGCTCTGTTTGGACGGCCGGCTTATGCCAAGTTCATGGCTCGGCCGTGTTATGTGTATCTACAGCTCAAGATGCCAGGTTATAAAGGCACTGAGGGAGTCCTAGCTTAGGGGGGTCTCTGGACAGCCGGACTATATCCTTTGGCCGGACTGTTGGACTATGAAGATACGAGATTGAAGACTTCGTCCCGTGTCCGGATGGGACTCTACTTGGCGTGGAAGGCAAGCTAGGCAATACGGATATGTATATCTCCTCCTTTGTAACGGACCTTGTGTAACCCTAGCCCCCTCCGGTGCCTATATAAACCGGAGGGTTTTTGTAACGCCCTCGATGCGGCTATATCTCCCACGTGTCGAAGCACGACTTAGAGGCATAACCGCATTGAAAGAAATTTTGCAAGTGAGGTAATCTTCACACAACCCATGTAATACATAAGGGAAAGAGATACATAGTTGGCATACAATCGCCACTTCACACAATACATGAACAAAGCATTACATCATCCAGATACAATCAAAGGTCCGACTACGGAACCAAAAATAAAAAGAAGACCACCCCAAATGCTACACAGATCCCCGATCGACCCCAACTGGGCTCCACTACTGAACAACTAGAATGAAACAACACAAAGGACAAGATCATCATCGAGCTCCTCCTTGAGCTTGGTTGCATCATCTGCACGGTTCAACGGCACCTGCAAGCTGGTTTTGGAAGTATCTATGAGTCACGGGGACTCAGCAATCTCACACCCTCGCGATCAAGACTATTTAAGCTCATAGGTAAGGTAAAAGGTTTGAGGTGGAGCTGCAGCAAGCGACTAGCATATATGGTGGCTAACATACGCAAATGAGAGCGAGAAGAGAAGGCAAAGCACGGTCGAGAAACTATGATCAAGAAGTGATCCTAGAACAACCTACGCCAAACATAACCCCAACACTGTGTTCACTTCCCGGACCCCGCCGAGAAGAGACCATCACGGTTACACACGCGGTTGATGTATTTTAATTAAGGTCAACTTCAGGTTTTCTACAACCGGACATTAACAAATTCCCATCTGCCCATAACCGCGGGCATGGCTTTCGAAAGTTCAAAACCATGTAGTGGTGTCCCAACTTAGCCCATCACAAGCTCTCATGGTCAACGAAGGATATTCCTTCTCCCAAGACAATCCGATCAGGCTCGGCATCCAGGTTACAAGACATCCTCGACAATGGTAAAACAAGTCCAGCAACACCGCCCGAATGTGCTGACAAATCTCGATAGGAGCTGCACATATCTCGTTCTCAGCGCACACTTAGATGAGACTAGCTACGAGTAAAACCAACCCTCAAGTTTCCCCAAGGTGGCCCGCCAGGCAGCTCGGTTCGGACCAACACTTAGAGAAGCACTGACCCGGGGGGGTTAAAATAAAGATGACCCTTGAGTCTGCAGAACCCAAGGGAAGATGGTAGGTTGTTAGTGCAAATGGTAAAACCAAGGTTGGGCATTGCAGGAGGAGTTTTATTCAAGGCGAACTGTCAAGGGGTTCCCATTATAACCCGACCGCGTAAGGAACGCAAAATCCGGGAACATAACACCAATATGACGGAAACTAGGGCGGCAAGAGTGGAACAAAACACCAGGCATAAGGCCGAGCCTTCCACCCTTTACCAAGTATATAGATGCATTAATTAAATAAGATATATTGTGATATCCCAACAAAATATCCATGTTCCAAACATGGAACAAGCTCCAATCTTCACCTGCAACTAACAATGCTATAAGAGGGGCTGAGCAAAGCGGTAATATAGCCGAACAACGGTTTGCTAGGACAAGGTGGGTTAGAGGCTTGGTTTAACCATATGGGAGGCATGATAAGCAAGTGGTAGGTATCGCAGCATAGGCATAGCAAAAGAGGGAGCGACTAGAAAGCAAAGATAGAAGTGATTTCGAGGGTATGGTCATCTTGCCTGAGATCCCGCAAGGAAGAAGAACGAGTCCATGAAGAAGTCAAACGGACATAGTCGAACGGACCCTCACAAACGCGACGTTATCGGAACCAACCCGAAGAAGCAACACCGGAAATAAGCACACAACATAGTAAAAAACCATCACATAAGCATGGCACGATGCACAACCAAGTATGCTGCATGTCCAGTTTAATGAAGCATGGCATGGCAAAGTGCACAAACAATCCTACAACTTAAGTGGAGCTCATTATGCAACGGAGTTGCATATTGAAGAAAACACCACATGACTTATTTAGTTCTCTCTCGTTTATGTACCCAACAAGTTTAAATGTTGTTAGCATGGCAAGAGGTGAAGCATGATGAAACTATCTAATCTAGGAAAGTTTAAATGAGGCCGGAACAACAAAACAACAAGTCCGGAAACTCCTCATATGCTTATATTAGGTTTGGTACTATTCTGCCCTAAACATAATTTTAGAGTTGTTAAACATGCTAGATGGGTGCATCATGTTAAACTAGGCATTTTTCTACCCCATTTACATATAAAGTTTATTAAATTTGGAGCTACTATTATTTAGTTATGAAAGAAAACATTTTAGCATGGCATAGGGGCAAATTAAAGCAAACAACAATTTATACATTTTAAACATGATTGAAAATGGCGTATTATTAATCTACACAAAATTCTAAGCAAGTTTCATATATTAAGTTTTCACATATGATGCTTAGTTTGTGAGTTTAAATATGCATGAAGTTCAAGGGGTTTTCTGCAAACTGCACTCTTTGAAATATTAGGACAAATCCTCCTGAACTGAAAAAAACATAACGGGCCAGAAATTGAACTGGCCCAACAGGCACAAAGGGCTGGAGGGAGGTGCTTCTCACCCATGGGCCTCTTGGGCCGGCGGATCTGGGCTGGGGCGTGGTCAACGCACAGCGTGGCTATGCCCGTTCGTTCGAAGCAGGGGCAATGGCCGCCCTGGTTCGTTGTTGCCAGCGAGGGAGATGGCCGGCACGGGCTCGCGGGCATGGGGGAAGGCACGGCTCCGGCGAGCAGGGTCCGGAGACAGCACGACGGAACGACTTGCGGAGGCGCTGGGGACTCCGGGACGGCACGTGGGGAGGTAGCGATGCCCGACGCTCGATTTGGAGCATGGAAGCAGAAGGACTTGCGGGCGCAGCGGTTGCCGGCGATGAGGACGACGACACTACTTGAAGCGGCTCCGGCAAGGTCAGGGACTGGCGGAGGCAGGCGGATCCAGGAGCTCGTCCATCTTTGCTGGAATTGCAGCTTCCCGATGCAGCAGAAGCAGGGGCCGGCGATGGGGACTTGGCGAAGGCGCGGCAGCAGGGACTTGGCGCGGGTCAATGGCGGCGCGAGGCAGATCAGCGAGAGGAGACGGGCGCGCGAGGGAGGGGGCTCAGCTGCAGAAGAGGTCCGGCTACTCTGCTCGGAGAGGTGGCCGGCGCCGTCGGAGGCTAGCGAGGCAGGGGAGCAACGGCCTTGTGGCGAACCAGAAGCGGAGGCGGTGCCCCCATGGCGTCCTGCGTAAACAGAGACAACAATACAGTTTTGAGACCGGAGGGAGAGGGAGAACCAGAGGGATAGACAAGGAAGCAGGGCATGGCCTGGCCATGGTCGATGCGGCTCCGGGCGTGCTCAGGTGCTCCTCCCGAGTGGGAGCCCCGTGGTGATGAGACGCAGGGGAGGATGAGGCAGTGTTGCAGGAGAAGGAGGGGCGTTGCGCTGCGCTGGTTGGCTCACTAGGGAAAACGAGGGAGAGTGGGTGGATCTGAATCCCGAGGGGAATAGTGGCGGCGGCCGAGAGGGATCGATGGGACAAGGCTCCTAAATTTTAGGGTTTGATCTGATTTGGGTAGGGGTTGATCTATAAATAGGGACAAAAGGATTACGTTTGGACCCTCTGATCAAAATCAGACGGTTTTGGATAAATAGGTTAGGGAGCCCAATTAAGAAAACGGAGACGTTTTGTAGATGTTTGGGGATGTTCTGAGTCCAACGGTGACAACTCCCCGGGTCGGGTTTGGGACAACTTCCGGACACGCACGAGGGGTTCGGTGCACTGCGCAGAGAGGGTTTTTCAGACCGTGCGATTGCATCGGACGACTCCAGACACGAAGAGGGGTAGGTGGATGGACTAGGTGGGATGTGGCGAGGCTGAGAGGAGACAAGAGAGAGAGGGCCCGGCAGCAGTTTCCGGAGACCGAAAACGTCTGACGTTAGACCGGATACTATTGCCGCTATATTTATCCGTTGGGGCATCAAACGAACTCCGAATGCGATGAAACTTGGCAGGCGACCTACTAACAACATAACAACACCGCATGACAACTTTCAACCCATTCCGAGAACATTTTCTGGCCACTTATAAAATACTATTTCGGACATGCCGCGGGCGCGTGCAAGTGTGGTTGGGCTCTGAACGGACAACGGAGAGAACTCGGAGAACCCGGACGAATGCAAGTTTTGAAAACATGATGATGCAATGCACATGATGACATGATGAAATGCAACAAGCAAGCAAATGACATGGCAACAACAGCGAATAACTCGAAGACACCTGGCACATCGGTCTTGGGGCGTTACAACACTCCACCACTACGAGAGGATCTCGTCCCGAGATCTAGAATGGCACCAGAGGGAAAACGGAGGAGGAAGATAAGTGATAAAACTAAGTTTCTTCTTTGACAAACGAGTGAAACCACGAGCCTTGAAACGGTTAATCCATTGAAAGAAGAATGCAACGAAGAAGAACAAAGTTGAAAGCACTCCGGTAGGGAAGAGTAACAAGGAAGAACAAATTCGAACAGCACTTCGGTTGGAAAGATATGCAAGGCTTGATAAGGCGAAAAGAATTTGAGCAAAATGGCACCACACTCCGGTTAAATGGATAAGCACGAAAAGGACATGATCTTAGACAACACGAGATGAAGGTTGAAAAGAACAACATCACAGTGCCTCCGGAACGAAAGAATAGAAGATAGATAATTGAAATAGGAGAATTGTTAAGAAAATGCCAACTTATGCCACAAAAGATCTTGATAAGGCATCCTTAGGAGACGGGTCGAGCAGAGTTGTTGGAACACCAACAACGAAAAGAATACGCTTGATATGGTCTTATGGAATACATCTCAAATTATGAGGTGACAACCTGCCACTCACGGGAAAAAAATTGATTGATAAGAACAAGGAGACGAGAAAACTTGTTCACCGGAAGGATAAAGAAGAACTTGGGTCATTTATAAACACCATAAATAGCAACAATCCTTAGGGAAGGCTTTAGGTGAAAAATGACACAAGATAATTCCAACGAAGAAGTTGATGGATTTAAAATACCTCATTCTTAACAACATGTGAATCCTGAAAAGTGAACTCAAATTATCAAGAATGACATAATACCACCTGAAATGATACGGTAGAAAGGATTGCACTCCGGATTGCAAGATGAAGAATGCTTGAGCTCCTCTAAAAAGAATCTTGATGAACACTTCAAGAAAGAATTAAATCCTTTATGAACCATCATGTAGAACCTTCATGAAGAACTCCGTTAAACAAAAGAATGATCACACAGAAAGAAATAGAAGTTGAAAACACAAGGTGAATCCTTGTACCGATTTAGATGGAGCTCTGTGGTGATATAATTGCGAGAGGTAGGAACTTCGGGAAAATAGAAGATGAAACAATTGAGATCAAGAATTTGATGAGCCTCCGGAATAGGGATTCACTTGACGAAACCAGAATAAGAATTACATTATTCTTATCCTTCACCAATTAAATTGATGACAGGCCATGGATTTGGCATACTACTTATTATTGTAGAAAAAATTAAGAGAGATATAACATAAACTTGGGAAGGTCTTCAATGAACCACCGGTCGGGTTGAAACAACAAATAAATTGATATGATGAACGAAGGAAGACAAAATCTTGGAAGAACCACTGTAAGAATTGAAAATGAATGAAGAGAAGATAAAGAAACACCGGGAAGAATTATAAAATGAACGAAGATGCTTGAGATGATTTAGATACATGAGAACGAAGAGATCACGAGCCGATTAGAGATCACTTGAACGAAGCACCGGTAAAATTGGAGACTGATAGCTGAAAGCTGAGAATGAATAATCCCAAAATGATGGCCTTCGGAGAATCAAACTGAAAAGACTCCTAAATTACTCCGGATGGGTGAAAAAGAATTCTGACAATCGAAAACAATTATGAGAGGATGGCAACAATCTCGAATGACGAATCTTGAAGAGAATGGAGCAAGGTTGAAAGGAGAACCTTCTTCGGTCTTCCAAACTGAGAATGACGATGAGAAATACCATCATGACTTATTTAGGCACTCTGGAAGAATCAAAACGAATAGGTTGAGCCAACGATGAAAAGAAATGAAAGATCTTGGAGAAAGGCATTTGACTGATGACAATCATTCTTACGTCAAACTTCGAAAAGAAATTTGAGGATAGCTCCGGAAAAAATAAGAAGAGTCAGGTAAGATCCTGGGAAAAGACATGTGGGTTAGGACCCACTCAAAAGAAACACCATTGAAATGATGAAAGGAGAGATTGCAACGGTTGAATTAAAAGGCTTGAATGAGATAACATCCTCAAAATAGCTTGAACGGATTAAGAGTGGAAACACGAATCTTCTGAGATATCTTTAGCACTCCGGAACAAAAGAATAGCAAGCGGGGAAGATTAAGAGGTGCACCAGCATAAATAGGCATTGGGCAAAAAGAAAAGGAGTATGCTCAATACCAAAGCTTGAATTAAATCCACCGGAGAAGAAAATGAGTGACGAGAGACGAACTTGAAGCTTCGTTAGCATCTTCTTGAGAATCACCGGATAAGAATATTGACGGAAAAGGAATGGAGAAGCTTCCCATTAATAAAAGGATACTTGAATAAGAAATCCGAGTCCTTGAAGAAAAAGGGTGGGTGGGCGGGAAAAACAAAGGCAACTTGGAGACGGAAGAAAGAAACACTGTTGAGAAGAACTGATAATTGATCTTACTGATGTTGAAATGATTGGATCCACTTGAAGAGAAACACACCGGTGAAAAAGGATTGACAAAACAATCTTGATGATCAAGAAGGATTGGTATTCACCTCGGAGTATGAGAACACCATTTGGGGAAGGTATGGAATCAATATTTGACTTCGAAGCAACTCGAATACCACAACTCAAAACAAAACAAAGGATTGGCTTGCAGAATAGGCCGGAACAAACATATGATAGAGATTTCGTCCGAAGTTTTCGTGGTGGGGCCTACACGGGCTCGATCGTACAGCACCGTCATGTACAAGGCAGTGCACATGACATACGACGCGTCCCCGAGTCGGCATAGCCAAGGACTCTTTAAGACACAACGAGACCACTGTAAAACCAACCGTGGATAGGCGGACCACTAGACGTCGAACCCCGATTTCATATCATACACCTATCAAAAGATATCTTAAGAGCTACTTGAATTCCCACTTATAAACTCCCGAAACTTTCCGGTTATGCAATCAGGTGTTCGGGATAAAGGGGAAGCATAATATCTCACCCAAAACTAGCAAATCCTACATCCAGCTGTATCCATCCTTCAACACATAACCAAGAAACCTTCGGAAATAATTTACCTCAACCTTCGAAAAGCATCCATTATACGAGTTATGGCACTCCCGAACTCCCGCCCTAGTACTGGGTGGCGTTGAGGTTATCTCACCAACAACTGTATAAAAGATATTTTCGATGTCGGCGAAACTAAACTCAGGTATTCCAGAACTGCAACGATAAAATTGTGACGACAACACCTCGGAGCTCAACTCCCCGGGACACTGCCACAACCCCTAAATGTCAAGAGGCACTAAGAACAATGTTCTCGTCACAAAACCATCGGAACAATTCCAAGATACCCGCGTGATCCTAAAAAAATTTAGTGAAATTTGAGAAGAGAAGAGTCAAAACTCTACGTCAAGATGCCTCACCAGAGCGACGAAGGGACTGAGGAGTAAAAACAATTCCTAACTCTCCGATATATATAATTCATAAATGACTCAAAACATTTTTCTAGACTCAACAACGCCAGCGATTCGATCAAGCAGGGGGCTCCTAAGGTCGAGGAAGGCTCTGATACCAACTTGTAACGCCCTTGATGCGGCTATATCTCCCACGTGTCGAAGCACGACTTAGAGGCATAACCGCACTGAAAGCAATGTCGCAAGTGAGGTAATATTCACACAACCCATGTAATACATAAGGGAAAGAGATACATAGTTGGCTTACAATCGCCACTTCACACAATACGTGAACAAAGTATTACATCATCCAGATACAATCAAAGGTCCGACTACGGAACCAAAAATAAAAAGAAGACTACCCCAAATGCTACACAGATCCCCGATCGACCACAACTGGGCTCCACTACTGAACAACTAGAACGAAACAACACAAAGGACAAGATCTTCATCGAGCTCCTCCTTGAGCTTGGTTGCGTCATCTGCACGGTTCAACGGCACCTGCAAGCTGGTTTTGGAAGTAACTGTGAGTCACGGGGATTCAGCAATCTCACACCCTCGCGATCAAGACTATTTAAGCTCATAGGTAAGGTAAAAGGTATGAGGTGGAGCTGCAGCAAGCGACTAGCATATATGGTGTCTAACATACGCAAATGAGAGCGTGAAGAGAAGGCAAAGCACGGTCGAGAAACTATGAGCAAGAAATGATCCTAGAACAACCTACGCCAAACATAACTCCAACACCGTGTTCACTTCCCGGACCCCGCCGAGAAGAGACCATCACGGTTACACACGCGGTTGATGTATTTTAATTAAGGTCAACTTCAGGTTTTCTACAACCGGACATTAACAAATTCCCATCTGCCCATAACCATGGGCACGGCTTTCGAAAGTTCAAAACCCTGCAGGGGTGTCCCAACTTAGCCCATCACAAGCTCTCACAGTCAACGAAGGATATTCCTTCTCCCAAGACAATCCGATCAGGCTCGGCATCCAGGTTACAAGACATCCTCGACAATGGTAAAACAAGTCCAGCAACACCGCCTGAATGTGCCGACAAATCCCGATAGGAGTTGCACATATCTCGTTCTCAGGGCACACTCAGATGAGACTAGCTACGAGTAAAACCATCCCTCAAGTTTCCCCAAGGTGGTACCGCAGGCAGCTCAGGTCGGACCAACACTTAGAGAAGCATTGGCCCGGGGGGTTAAAATAAAGATGGCCCTTGAGTCTATAGAACCCAAGGGAAGGTGGTAGGTTGTTAGTGCAAATGGTAAAACCAAGGTTGGTCATTGCTGGAGGAGTTTTATTCAAGGCGAATTGTCAAGGGGTTCCCATTATAACCCAACCGCGTAAGGAACGCAAAATCGGGGAACATAACACTGATATGACGGAAACTAGGGCGGCAAGAGTGGAACAAAACACCAGGCATAAGGCCGAGCCTTCCACCCTTTACCAAGTATATAGATGCATTAATAAAATAAGAGATATTGTGATATCCCAACAAAATATCCATGTTCCAAACAAGGAACAAGCTCCAATCTTCACCTGCAACTAACAACGCTATAAGAGGGGCTGAGTAAAGCGGTAACATAGCCAAACAACGGTTTGCTAGGACAAGGTGGGTTAGAGGCTTGGTTTAACAATATAGGAGGCATGATAAGCAAGTGGTAGGTATCGCAGCATAGGCATAGCAAAAGAGCGAGAAACTAGCAAGCAAAGATAGAAGTGATTTCGAGGGTATGGTCATCTTGCCCGAGATCCCGCAAGGAAGAAGAATGAGTCCATGAAGAAGTCAAACGGACGTAGTCGAACGGATCCTCACAAACGCGACGTTATCGGAACCAACCCGAAGAAGCAACACCGGAAAGAAGCACACAACATAGTAAACAACCATCACATAAGCATGGCATGATGCAAAACCAAGTATGATGCATGTCCAGTTTAATGAAGCATGGCATGGCAAAGTGCACAAACAATCCTACAACTTAAGTGGAGCTCATTATGCAACTGAGTTTCATAATGAAGAAAACACCACATGACTTATTTAGTTTTCTCCCGTTTATGTACCCTACAAGGTTAAATGTTGTTAGCATGGCAAGAGGTGAAGCATGATGAAACTATCTAATCTCGGCAAGTTTAAATGAGGCCGGAACAACAAAACAACAAGTTCGGAAACTCCTCATATGCATATATTAGGTTTGGTACCGTTCTTCCCTAAACATAATTTTAGAGTTGTTAAACATGCTAGATGAGTGCATCATGTTAAGCTAGGCATTTTTCTACCCCATTTACATATAAAGTTTATTAAATTTGGAGCTACTGTTATTTAGTTATGAAAGAAAACATTTTAGCATGGCATAGGGGCAAATTAAAGCAAACAACAATTTAGACATTCTAAACATGATTGAAAATGGCATATTATTAATCTGCACAAAATTCTAAGCAAGTTTCATATATTAAGTTTTTACATGTGATGCTTAGTTTGTGAGTTTAAATATGCATGAAGTTCAAGGGGTTTTCTACAAACTGCACTCTCTGAAATATTAGGAAAAATCCTCCTGAACTGAAAAAAAGCATAACGGGCCGGAAATTGAACAGGCCCAATAGGCACAAAGGGCTGGAGGGAGGTGCTGCTCACCCATGGGCCTCTTGGGCCGGCGAATCTGGGCTGGGGCATGGTCAACGCACAGCGTGGCTGTGCCCGTTCGTTCGAAGCAGGGGCCATGGCCGCCCTGGTTCGTTGTTGCCAGCGAGGGAGATGGTCGGCGCGGGCTCGCGGGCATGGGGGAAGGCACGGCTCCGGCGAGCAGGGTCCGGAGACGGCACGACGGAATGGCTTGCGGAGGTGCTAGGGACACCAGGACTGCACGTGGGGAGGCAGCGACGCCCAACGCTCGATTTGGAGCAGGGAAGTAGAGGGACTTGCGGGCGCAGCGGTTGCCGGCGATGAGGATGACGGCACTGCGGGAAGCGGCTCCGGTGAGGTCAGGGACTGGCGGAGGCGGGCGGATCCAGGAGCTCGTCCATCTCTGCTGGAACTGCAGCTTCCCGGTGCAGCAGAAGCAGGGGCCGGCGATGGGGACTTGGCAAAGGCGCGGCAGCAGGGACTTGGCGCGGGTCAACTCCGACGCGAGGCAGATCGGCGAGAGGAGACGGGCGCGCGAGGGAGGGGGCTCGGCTGCAGAAGAGGTCCGTCTACTCTGCTCGGAGAGGTGGCCGCCACCGTCGGAGGCTAGCGAGGCAGGGGAGCAACGGCCTGGTGGCGAACCAGAAGCGGAGGCGGTGCCCCCATGTCTTCCTGCGTAAACAGAGACAACAATACAGTTTTGAGACTGGAGGGAGAGGGAGAACCAGAGGGATAGAGAAGGAAGCAGGGCATGGCCTGGCCATTGTCGATGCGGCTCCGGGCGTGCTCGGGTGCTCCTCCCGAGCGGGAGCCCCGTGGTGATGAGACGCAGGGGAGGACGAGGCAGTGTTGCAGGAGAAGGAGGGGCGTTGTGCTGCGTTGGTTGGCTCGCTGGGGAAAACGAGGGAGAGTGGGTGGATCTAAATCCAGAGGGGAATAGTGGCGGCGGCTGAGAGGGATAGATGGGACAAGGCTCCTAAATTTTAGGGTTTGATCTGATTTGGGTAGGGGTTGATCTATAAATAGGGTCAAAAGGATTATGTTTGGATCCTCCGATCAAAATCGGACGGTTTCGGATAAATAGGTTAGGGAGCCCAATTAAGAAAACGGAGACGTTTTGTAGACGTTTGGGGATGTTCTGAGTCCAACGGTGACAACTCCCCGGGTCGGGTTCGGGACAACTTCCGGACACGCGCGAGGGGTTCGGTGCACTGCGCAGAGAGGGTTTTTCGGACCGTGCGATCGCATCGGACGACTCCGGACGCGAAGAGGGGTAGGTGGATGGACTAGGTGGGCTGTGGCGAGGCTGAGAGGAGAGAAGAGAGAGAGGGCCCGGCAGCAGTTTCCGGAGACCGAAAACGTTCGACGTTAGACCATCTACTATTGCCTCTATATTTATCCGTTGGGGCATCAAACAAACTCCGAATGCGATGAAACTTGGCGGGCGACCTACTAACAACATGACAACACCGCATGCCAACTTTCAACCCATTCCGAGAACATTTTTCGGCCACTTATAAAATACTATTTCGGACATGCCGCGGGCACGTGCATGTGTGGTTGGGCTCAGAACGGACAACGGAGAGAACTCAGAGAACCCGGACGAATGCAAGTTTTGAAAACATGATGATGCAATGCACATGATGACATGATGAAATGCAACACGCAAGCAAATGACATGGCAACAGCAGCGAATAACTCGAAGACACCTGGCACATCGGTCTCGGGGCGTTACAGTTATAGTCCATAGGACAACATACAATCATACCATCAAGAACAATCAAGCGGGACATAGGGTATTACCTCCATCAAGAGGGCCCGAACCTGGGTAAACATCGTGTCCCCTGCCTCCTGTTACCATCCGCCTTAGACGCACAGTTCGAGACCCCCTACCCGAGATCCACCAGTTTTGACATCGACATTGGTGCTTTCGTTGAGGGTTCCTCTGTGTCGTCATCATAAGGCTTGATGGCTCCTTCGATTATCGCTAGCAATGCAATCAAGGGTGAGGCTTTCCTTCATGGACAGATCTTCGTATTCGGCAGCTTCGCACTGCGGGCCAATTCGCTTGGCCATCTGGAGCAGATCGAAAGCTACGCCCCTGGCCATCAGGTCAGATTTGGAAACTTGAACTACACGGTCGACATCCGCGGAGACTTGATCTTCGATGGATTCGAGCCCATGCCAGACGCGCTGCACAGTCGCGACGAGCAAGACATAACTCTGCCATCGGAAAGTGTTCGGGAGATCGCATTCGCAGCTACTCCGGCCTTTTATCGGGAGCAAATCACGCCATCTGAAAGTAGAGGGATGGACCCCACCATGGAGGCCGCACTCTCAGTGGCGATAGAACCAGATACTGACTTCACCCCTTATGAGAGCCGTGTCACCGAACCACTGGATTTATCCCCGGCCACGGACTCCGAGCCGCCTACATCCGTGCCTGTCGAATCCGATGGGGCACCGACAATGGAGTTCACGTCCGCAGATATCTTTCAGCACTCACCTTTCGGAGATGTGCTAAATTCATTCAGGTCTCTCTCCCTGTCAGGAGAACCTTGGCCGAACTATGTCCGGCTAGAATGGGATGCGGACGACGAAGAAATTTGCTGCCCACCCACCACCCACTTAGTAGCCACTGTCGATGACTTAACCGACATGCTCGACTTCAACTCTGAAGACATCAACAGTATGGACGACGATGCAGGAGACAAACCAGAACCCCTGCCCATAGGACGCTGGACCGCTACTTCATCACATGACGTATACATGGTGGATGCACCCAGAGAGGGCAATGGCGAAGAGACAACGGAGGATGCACCCTCCAAGCAACCCAAGCGCCGACGTCAACGGCACCACTCTAAGTCCCTCCATAGAAACAACAATGATAATAATAGTCCACGTGACTCTGGAAGAAACAACAACTGCACCACCCCGGTGGCAGAACACGATCAAGATGCAAATTGCACACATAGTACGGATCTGACGTGCGAACACGATGACGCCAAAGATAAACCTCATCAATCCCCGTCTAGGGAAGAAAACAGTCCGGACGAAGATGCACACATCATCCGGAAACACACCAGGAGCAAGAAAACCTCCGCAGAAGGCTTATTGCCATAGCGAGGAGCCTGAAGAAACAGAAGAAAAGGCTCAAGGTCGCACAAGATACGCTCAACAGCAAGTGGAACAAAGTAACAACGTATGGTGGAAGTTACCATCAAAATAGCTATCCAAAGCGCAAACTATTACCAGAATTCGACGATGAGGCCTTAGAGCCCATACAGCCGAAAGGTGATACGGCCAATCGACCGGATCCACCACCCTGTGAACGCGATAGAGCAGCTAACAAAGTCACGCATAAGTCAACACACGATTCACGTGAGAACTTGCGTCAAAAATCCGGTGTGACCAGATCTATCTATGGATCTAGGAAGCGCGCTACGGTACACAACCAACGACGAATACTACAACCGTCCGAACACCATGGCGCATCTGTCAGGACCCCGATTCCAAGTCACATCGATCTAGCTGGTAACACCTCATATCACTTTGCGGCCTCACGCACGGTATTCCCACAGGTGTCGCCTTACCATGGTCTGGGACCATTTGTGCCTTTTGGCTCACATATATGATAGTGTCGCTAGCATCCATATGACAAAGAACCCGGGCCGACATGGCTAGTTGTGAACCCAAAGCGGCACTAACCCATGGAGATAGGCATACATGAATCAACTTCGAGCATGTCGGTCAGCAGCGTGTGAATCCGGGCTGTAGCACTGGGCTAACAGGACTCCGGTAAACCGGGCTGTAGCAGGCTAGGCAGGACTCCATATGTCACCGCGTGACATTTCCCCGAAGGGACAGACACAGGAACGAAGTGAAACACATGCCGGCCAGTCAAGTGTCCTAAGCAGTAGTGCTGGGCTAGCAGGACTCCGGTGAACCGGGCTGTAGCGGACTACTATGGCTCAAGGAAGCACTAGACTACATTTCCCCATAAGAGAGGCTGCCAAGGATAAACAACTAGATTGTCGGATCCCACACATACCAAGCATTTCAATCATACACACAATATGCTCGATATGTGTAAATTCAACATGGCATCACAACAAGACTCTACGACTCAAGTATTTACTCAATAGGCTCCGAGGAGCGAGATATTACAAACATGGGTCTCATGACCCATCATTCAGAGCATACAAATAAAAACACATGCGGAAGCTTAACATGTCTGGGTACAGACATCTACAAATGAAAAAGGCTGAGAAGCCTGACTATCTACCAGATCCTGCCGAGGGCACAAGATCATAACTGAGGTATCAAGCTAAACGTCGAAGTCCACGTGGAACTACTAGCGAGACTGAAGTCTCTCTGCAAAACATAAATTAAGCAAATGTGAGTACAAATGTACCCAGCAAGACTTACATCAGAACTAACTACATATGCATCGGTATCAACAAGGGGGGTGGTGGAGTTTAACTACAGCAAGCCATCTTTGACTCAGTGGCTAACCTGAACTACGACTACAAGCAACTCTTTTGAGGTGGTGCACACGAGTCCACATATTCACCATTCAATACACCACTATGTATCCGCTCCCGTCTCCCTACGAGAAGGCCATCCATAGCACTCACACTTATCTTGCGAGTTTTAGAGTATCCACTTTCACTTGTCTATGAACTGTTATAGGCAACCCAGAAGTCCTTTACCGCGGTCACGGCTATTCGAATAGATCATTTATAACCCTGCAGGGGTGTACTTCTTCACACAGGCTCTCGCCACTTACCACCATGTACACGTCGTGTATCTCGGCAACCTTCAAGCAGAAGCCTAGCGAGGGAGTCGGCCACGACCTGTATAGCCACACAAGTCTCTAGTCCAGGTTTATCGCCTATTCGGGTTCCATCCGCGAGGAGATCCGGCTGGAGTTTCGCTCACAGCCCCAAACGATGTGTGCAGGGTTCCCGAGACACCAAACGGGCACCCGGTACACCGTGCCACGGTGTATCTACCGCATCATAGCCCACCACTAGGGTCAGCACTACGCACGGCCACCAACACATATCCTACAAACACCAGAAACTAGTTGCAACTCCTGGACAAGGGACAAGGGCAGTTAATAAGTCGAGAGGGTCCATTGGTTTTGGGCCCAATACGTGGTAGTAGCTGTTCATGGATCACAAACACAGAACCCAGTTCCTAAGGACGGTTTCAATGAGACAACCCACCATGTACTCCTACATGGCCTCTCACCGCTACCTTTACCAAATCGTGTTCACACACTTAGCTCACACACAGTAGGACATGTTCTTCACTGTTCCAATTCATCCCCGATGAATCAGACCTGACTCAACTCCAAGAAGTAGCAGGCATGACAAACAAGCATGAATGAGTAGGCACATCAGGTCTCAAACAACTCGTACTCATGCTAGTGGGTTTCATCTATTTACTGTGGCAATGACAGGTCATGCAGAGGATAATGGGTTCAACTACTGCAGCAAGTAACAGTTGAATTGTTGTTGTCCTAATGCAGTAAAGGAGAGCAGGAGCGAGAGAGTGGGATTGTATCGGAATGAACAAGGGGGTTTTGCTTGCCTGGCATTTCCGAAGATAGTATATCTCTTCATTAGTTTCATCGAACTCATCGTCAGAACCATGTCTATCGAGAGGGGACAAATACCGGAACCAGAGAAGGAAAACACAATCAATGCAATGCACAATATGATGCATGATCATGACATGTCAATATGCTGTGTTTTGAGCTAATGCAACTAGCAACATGTTAAATGGAGTTGGTTTGAACCTTAGGTTCAAATTCAAACTCCATATGTGAGGGTTTAAATGCCATTTATATGATTTGGCCTAAACAGCAGCCATAAGTTGTTCCAACATGCATGAAACCAGTATAGATGGATAGATTGGATTTTTATGATCATTTTTCATATTTAATTTATTTTATTTGGAGCTACGGTTGATTTACTATGAATTTTAGAAGTTTTGCTAATTTTCTAGAATTTTCTGAATTATTTTAAATCCATAAAACCATTACTGCGTCAGCATGACAGCAGCATTGCGTCAGCAGGTCAACTGGGTTGACCCAGGTCAAACCTGACGCATGGGAGCCAACAGTCAGTGTCTTAAGGCTGGTTAGGGTCACAGACATGTGGGCCCAGTCAACAGCCACGTCAGCTTGGTCAAAGCTGACACGTGGGCCTACAGTGGTTAGGTTAAAAGTAAACAGGGGTTACCCCGTGGTTAATTAGAGTAGTGGGCTCTGCCTGTCAGTGACACAGGGCGAGGTTAACGCGGTAATTAACCTCAGGATAATGACGCCACGTCAGCTCGCCGGCGTTTAGCCGTCGGTGTCACAAACCGCGGCGGAGACGCGTCGGGTTCGCGCTACAGGGCATTGTTTAGGCCGCGGTTGGGTTCTACAGTGAGCTGGAGGTGCACCTCATCCAGTGGTGCAGGCGGTTGGGTGCGGGGAGGCCGGGAACGACGGTGATGATGACAACCGCGGTGGCCGGAGTTCGGACCTCGGCAAAAAAGGCGTTGCAGCGCACGGCAGGAGCAACTGGAGGGGGTTTTGGGCTTATGGTATTGCGCTGAGCACAGCTGTGTGCTCGGTTGTAGCTCTAGGTGATGGTGGCCACGGCGACAACATGGCCGGCGGAGCCGAGCTCGCGGCTCCGGTGGAGTCGGCGGCTACAGGACAGGAATGAGCTCGCAGAGGAGGGGGAAAGACACAGCAGCTCACAGCTAGTTGAACGAAGGCCTCAGCGTGCTCAGGGAGGGGTTGGTGACGACGGGAGGTTGGTGGCAATCTCCGGTGGCAGAGGAGGAAGAAGATGAGGTAGCCGGCGATGCGGGGCGCCTGGCATCGCGTGGCTCCTCGTATATGGTGAATATGATGTTGTGTTTCTTCTGGGCGGGTCGGTAGGGCGAGGGAGGGCCAGTGGCCGCGGTGGCAGTGGACGGCGGCGATGAGCTTGTTCGGCCGAGCTCGAGATCGAGCGGGGAGAAGGGGGAGAGTGACCAGAGGAGAAGGGGGTCGGTTCGAGGCTTCGTCCATGTCTCCTGGGCGTCGCGAGAAGGGCCGGGAAAGGAGGAAGCAGACAGGAAGGTGGCCACGGCGATCGCGCGCGCGTCGACACGCCTCTGCCAGTAGGCAGAGGTTGAAGATAGCGGTGCCCCTTGTGGGCTGGGCTGCCATGTGGACAGGCCAAGTGGGCTGCCCAGGTGAGCGCCAGGTAAGTGCGGGTAAGTTTTATGTCCTTTTCTTTTGTGTCAGTTTTCTATTTATTTCCTCTCTGTTTTGATTTAGTTTAAGAACTAAATCATTTTATTAAATTCTGAACATAATTATGGGTACTAACTGAATTAATCCAGAGGCCCTCGAGTGATTTCAGAATATTTGGAGCATTCAAAATATTTATAAAATTCAAATGCCCCAATTCAAATATAATATGGGTTAATTCAAAAATCCATAAATGGCCAAGAATTATGCTGATGATTTTTGGCAAAGGTTTTCACCTTTATCAAAAATCATGAACATTTATAAAGGGCATTTTGGGTTCTTGAAAAGATTTTTATTTCATCCTATTGAATTCTTTCTGGTGCTAGGGTTTAAACAATCCCCATTTCGAGTTTCTTTCAAATTTAGACTTGATGCACACATGGAGCTAGTCTAGTGCAAAACAAGAAGCTAGGGATGTGACAACTGACCCCCACTAAACAAGAATCTCGTCCCGAGATTCAAGCGTAGGGTAAGATGAAGGGAAAGGACGCAAACTAACACAATCTTCTCGATCCAGGTCGCATTCCATAAGAACATTGATACGATCATCATCTTTGTCTCGACGTCTTGCTCTGAGAACTCCATCCAACATGACAATGAGAACAAGGAAACTCTAGAAGAATCGATCTTCTTGAAGATCGAGAAACTGACGATAGACTCACAGAATGAGACATAGAACACCTCTTGAACTGAGACGCAAAATGCACATTACGAGGGATGGAAGAAAGATATGACGGAGGTTCAATTTGGTGGGCAACAATCCCACGCTGGAGTAGGATGGTGCATGGTTTCAAGATAGCGTGGAAATAATTTCCATGATTCCATAACGGAACACCTTGGGGGAGGTGACTCGTAGAATTATTCCCTTAAGTGGTAAAAAGAATTACTTTGGATGCAAACATCATTGGAACTCCTTATACCAGCCTAAGGCAATCACAATCGATCGTGTGAACGAATTCGAAGGAATGGCATACTCATACCAGAATGGATGATGTGGACTACCTTGTTGAAGACAACACAATGGATGATTTTGCTTATCATCGGGGATGGATGGAACCCATAGTAGGACCACTTTTGAAGATGATCCTAAACAGTAGTTACTGAGGTGCAAGCTGGAAACAAAATGCAAATGCTGGGAATGATTCTGGTAACTGGGAATAACTCAATGAGAGTGATTCCACCGTTTGAATGGTTATAGCATAATCGAAGAAATTGGGAGCACAAGGATCCATAAGGAACAACTTGTAGTATGTTGCACTAAATCCTCATGGAGAAGATGGTCAAATAACTCAATCAAGATACTACAATGATAGATCTTCCGGCTAGGTGTGTCGGCCAACATCAACCTTGTCGGAACCTACATCATAGATCTTGGACTAGTTCCAACCAGCATATCTGTCTGATATTTAGATCTGGTTGGTAATAGGACATTTCAGATAGCATGTCTGGAAAAGAAAATTTGCAATACTAACCGAAGAGATGACGTTGCGAGATTCTCAGGAAAATGAACTATGATAGCATGCTCCAAAACATGAGCTGGTTCTGCTACAAACCTGTGAACATGCTGTCCAAGACAAGCATGACCACGTAGTAGTCTTATAATAGAACACTATCGAGTTCAGGTTAGGATCCATCATCAAGGATTTCGAAGTCTTTACGCGCCCTAGACTTCTTTTCCTTGAACAAGTCAATCAGTGGCTTGGTGTGTTAGGAATTACACATGGAGTGGAGGTAGCGAGCCTATCAAACCATGGAATGCTTCGCACATGCATGACTGACTTAGGATGATTCCAGAGAATGCAAAAACAAACTTCCTAGGATTCACGGCGGCAGCTTACATCAAATGCATGTGAATCAAAGGAAGTCACTTCTTTCATCCAAACATATACTTCATGAACGGGGCATGAAGAAAATTCTTACACAAGTTTCTAACACTAGATGGATGTTCAACACAAATCATGGAGGAGACAAAATGCTGCTGATGGGCTCAATAGCAACTCAGCAGAATTTCCATATCACTGGACTTCCACCATTATGTGAACAAAGTGATAGTATTGGTCAGACCAAAAGATGTAATGGTGTATGCTCGAGGAGTCAACCAAGAGTAAGAAAACATTACGAATATCATTGGTACTGATTTGATTTGAGGATATCCCACACTCAAATCAAAGTTTTGACAAGACAACAGATCCATCAACCGATCACGAGGAACAATCAATGAAGATATCATCTTTCTTCAACTAACACACAAACACAAGGATATCCCTTTGGAATGAACTAAGTGGATTAAGCTTTTATCTTCCAACTCTCCAAGTTGTTGTTTGGCTTAACCAACTAGCTCAGGGGTATCCAACACAGATTCTTGCAGAATGGGTGGTTTGGAGGAAAACCAACATGATCATGAACTCAACATAGCGGTCAGGTGACAACCTGGTAATACTTCCGAGAAGATATTCAGAACATCACGAACCACCGATATGCTACTAAGCTCGAGAACAATCTTGCTTTTAAGAGCAAGACGATATGATAATATAAGCAAGGGGTTGAATAATCCTAACTCATTGATCGAATAGTGCACCGAAAATAAGGACTAGGTAGCATGATCAATCCTAGAATAGTGTTTCGATAACCAACATGCTAAGAATGATATTAGTGTCCATTAACTACCGAGCAACACGGTTGCTAGGAGTATTGATTTCACACATCATGGTTCACTTGCCAGCATTCCGGTTGCGACAAGACGGGACCGAGGAATGAAAAATGATGGCAAGAAGTATCACTGCGTTAAGAATTCATGAGAGATGGTGCAATTCTCATGACAATCCTGACATAAAGGGGGTAATACTCCAGGGTAGAACAGAGCAAAAGCTGGATTGGCATTTGATCTGCAGAACACAACTACTTTGACCCAATCCTGGATATGGATGAGGTACTGGAGTTTGTTTCTCCTAGTTATTCTAAAATAGAATGGCTTAACGGACCACAAGAATAATAAGCATCGATAACACGGATGCACAATTACTCCTAACTATCAATTGATAGGCGATGGTCGGAATACAAATGAAGAGGGACAACTCAAGAGGACGTATATCTTTCTCAGTTGTGGATGCATAGATTAATATGTCGAACCAAGTTCAACAGGTTTCTTCCAGATAACCCATGCAGGAAGGTAGAACTAGCAGAATCACAATTATGAATGGAGAACTCCTCAAGAGTACTCTGATTGTGATATTTTGGTTCAAGGAACTTCTGCCTTAATGGTTCATGGTATTTGGAAGAACGAAATATCACGGACCTCGAGGACTGTCGCAAGGTTACGAATACCCTAAAGGAACGAGCAAACACTATCAACAGGAGGTAAGTAGGGTGAATCTCGGGTTCAAGAACCCAGGAATAGAATACCTACTACTAAATGTCATCACGGGATGCTTTCGAGAATGGTGGCCAGAATCATCACACCGGAACACAAAACATGGCTAGATTACTAGGTGACTCCCTAAAACACCTAGGGTCATAATAATAGCTCCAACATATATGTCGAGGCAACAGAGTACCTCAACTCACCGATTAGTGTGCTTATTCTGACCAAAGGAACATCGAGAACGAGAAGAAGGAATTTACAAATGCATCAGATTATTTAGAAACCTGGGATGACTCGGACAGCATAATGGCTGTAAATGCTCAAAATGGTTTGAGACATTCTGCAAAATGGTGGCATGACCACTCAACATCACAATATCAAAGTTCTAAGGCCAGCTATGACATATGAAAGTAGTAGGAACTGAACTGAGGCTTGAACTCAACAATCCTAGGCAACTACGGTTTAGTAACACGTCATCCTGAGAGATAGAAGAGAAGCCTAGTTCTTAATTCCCGTAGAAGAGAAGAGGGTGACTCAGATAAGAAGGCCATGAGGTAAAGGAGTAAAAAGAGCCTTACGTTCCCTTCCACAATCAATTCCCTTATATAACTAAAGCATTTCTAGACTCAACTTCGACAAGTTTGGCTTGGCAATCCTACTGGCAGTCAGGCTCTGATACCAACGCTATCAGGACCCTGATTCCAAGTCACATCGATCTAGCTGGTAACACCTCATATCACTTTGCGGCCTCACGCACGGTATTCCCACGGGTGTCGCCTTACCATGGTCCGGGACCGTTTGCGCCTTTTGGCTCACGTATATGATAGTGTTGCTAGCATCCATATGACAAAGAACCCGGGCCGACATGGCTAGTTGTGAACCCAAAGCGGCACTAACCCATGGAGATAGGCATACATGAATCAACTTCGAGCATGTCAGTCAGCAGCGTGTGAATCCGGGCTGTAGCACTGGGCTAACAGGACTCCGGTAAACCGGGCTGTAGCAGGCTAGGCAGGACTCCGGATGTCACCGCGTGACATTTCCCCGAAGGGACAGACACATGAACAAAGTGAAACACATGCCGGCCAGTCAAGTGTCCTGAGCAGTAGTGCTGGGCTAGCAGGACTCCGGTGAACCGGGCTGTAGCGGACTACTATGGCTCAAGGAAGCACTAGACTACATTTCCGCATAAGAGAGGCTGCCAAGGATAAACAACTAGATTGTCGGATCCCACACATACCAAGCATTTCAATCATACACACAATATGCTCGATATGTGTAAATTCAACATGGCATTCCAACAAGACTCTACGACTCAAGTATTTACTCAATAGGCTCCGAGGAGCGAGATATTACAAACATGGGTCTCATGATCCATCATTCAGAGCATACACATCAAAACACATGCGGAAGCTAAACATGTCTGGGTACAGACATCTACAAATGAAAAAGGCTGAGAAGCATGACTATCTACCAGATCCTGCCGAGGGCACAAGATCGTAGCTGAGGTATCAAGCTAAACGTCGAAGTCCACGCGGAACTACTAGCGAGACTGAAGTCTCTCTGCAAAAAATAAATTAAGCAAACGTGAGTACAAATGTACCCAGCAAGTCTTACATCAGAACTAACTACATATGCATCGGTATCAACAAGGGGGGTTGTGGAATTTAACTACAGCAAGCCTGCTTTGACTCAGTGGCTAACCTGAACTACGACTACAAGCAACTCTTTTGAGGTGGCACACACAAGTCTGCATATTCACCATTCAATACACCACTATGAACTGTTATAGGCAACCCAGAAGTCCTTTACCGCGGACACGGCTATTCGAATAGATCATTTATAACCCTGCAGGGGTGTACTTCTTCACACAGGCTCTCGCCACTTACCACCATGTACACGTCGTGTATCTCGGCAGCCTTCAAGCAGAAGCCTGGCGAGGGAGTCGGCCACGACCTGTATAACCACACAAGTCTCTAGTCCAGGTTTATCGCCTATTCGGGTTCCATCCGCGAGGAGATCCGGCTGGAGTTTCGCTCACAGCCCCAAACGATGTGTGCAGGGTTCCCGAGACACCAAACGGGCGCCCAGTACACCGTGCCACGGTGTATCTACCGCATCATAGCCCACCACTAGGGTCAGCGCTACGCACGACCGCCAACACATATCCTACAAACACCAGAAACTAGTTGCAACTCCTGGACAAGGGACAAGGGCAGTTAATAAGTCGAGAGGGTCCATTGGTTTTGGGCCCAATACGTGGTAGTAGCTGTTCATGGATCACAAACACAGAACCCAGTTCCTAAGGACGGTTTCAATGAGACAACCCACCATGTACTCCTACATGGCCTCTCACCGCTACCTTTACCAAATCGTGTTCACACACTTAGCTCACACACAGTAGGACATGTTCTTCACTGTTCCAATTCATCCCCGATGAATCAGACCTGACTCAACTCTAAGAAGTAGCAGGCATGACAAACAAGCATGAATGAGTAGGCACATCAGGTATAAAATAACTCCTACTCATGCTAGTGGGTTTCATCTATTTACTGTGGCAATGACAGGTCATTCAGAGGATAATGGGTTCAACTACCGCAGCAAGTAATAGTTGAATCGTTGTTGTCCTAATGCAGTAAAGGAGAGCAGGAGCGAGAGAGTGGGATTGTATCGGAATGAACAAGGGGGTTTTGCTTGCCTGGCATTTCCGAAGATAGTATATCTCTTCATTAGTGTCATCGAACTCATCGTAGAACCACGTCTATCGAGAGGGGACAAATACCGGCAACAGAGAAGGAAAACACAATCAATGCAATGCACAATATGATGCATGATCATGACATGTCAATATGCTATTTTTTGAGCTAATGCAACTAGCAACATGTTAAATGGAGTTGGTTTGAACCTTAGGTTCAAATTCAAACTCCATATGTGAGGGTTTAAATGCCATTTATATGATTTGGCCTAAACAGCAGCCATAAGTTGTTCCAACATGCATGAAACCAGTACAGATGGATAGATTGGTTTTTCTGATCATTGTTCATATATAATTTATTTTATTTGGAGCTACGGTTGATTTACTATGAATTTTAGAAGTTTTGCTAATTTTCTGGAATTTTCTGAATTATTTTAAATCCAGAAAACCATTACTGCGTCAGCATGACAGCAGCATTACGTCAGCAGGTCAACTGGGTTGACCCAGGTCAAACCAGACGCATGGGACCCAACAGTCAGTGTCTTAGGGCTGGTTAGGTTCACAGACATGTGGGCCCAGTCAACAGCCATGTCATCTTGGTCAAAGCTGACACGTGGGCCCATAGTGGTTAGGTTAAAAGTAAACATGGGTTACCCCGTGGTTAATTAGAGTGGTGGGGCCTGCCTGTCAGTGACACAGGGCGAGGTTAACGTGGTAATTAACCTCAGGCTAATGACGCCACGTCAGCTCGCCAGCATTTAGCCGTCGGTGTCACAAACCGCGGCGGAGACACGTCGGGTTCGCGCTACAGGGCAGCGTTTAGGCCGCGGTTGGGTTCTACGGCGAGCTGGAGGTGCGCCGCATCCAGTGGTGCAGGCGGTTGGGTGCGGGGAGGCCGGGAACGACGGCGACGATGACAACCGCGGTGGCCGGAGTTCAGACCTCGGCGAAAAAGGCGTTGCAGCGCACGGCAGGAGCAACTGGAGGGGGTTTTGGGCTTCTGGTATTGCACTGAGCACAGCTGTGCACTCGGTTGTAGCTTTAGGCGACGGTGGCCATGGCGGCAACATGGCCGGCGGAGCCGAGCACGCGGCTCCGGTGGAATCCGTGGCTACAGGACATGAATGAGCTCGCGGAGGAGGGGGAAAGACGCAGCAGCTCACAGCGAGTTGAACGAAGGCCTCGGCGTGCTCGGGGAGGGGTTGGTGACGACGGGAGGTCGGTGGCGATCTCCAGCGGCAGAGGAGGAAGATGACGAGGTATCCGGCGATGCTGGGCGCCTGGCGTCGCGTGGCTCCTCGTATATGGTGAATATGACGCTGCGGCTCTTCTGGGCGGGTCGGTAGGGCGAGGAAGGGCCAGTGGCCGCGGTGGCTGTAGACGGTGGCGATGAGCTCGTTCGGCCACGCTCGAGATGGAGCGGGTAGAAGGGGGAGAGTGACCAGAGGAGAAGGGGGTCGGTTCGGGGCTTCGTCCACGTCTCCTGGGCGTCACGAGAAGGGCCGGGAAAGGAGGAAGCAGAGAGGGAGGTGGCCACGGTGATCGCGCGCGCGTTGACACGCCTCTGCCAGTAGGCAGAGGTTGAATACAGCGGTGCCCCTGGTAGGCTGGGCCGCCAAGTGGACAGGCCAGGTGGGCTGCCCAGGTGAGCGCCAGGTAAGTGAGGGTAGGTTTTATGTCCTTTTCTTTTGTTTCAGTTTTCTATTTATTTCCTCTCTGTTTTGATTTAGTTTAAGAACTAAATCATTTTATTAAATTCTGAACATAATTATGGGCACTAACTGAATTAATCAAGAGGCCCTCAAGTGATTTCAGAATATTTGGAGCATTTAAAATATTTATAAAATTCAAATGCCCCAATTCAAATATAATATGGGTTAATTCAAAAATCCATAAATTGCCAAAAATTATGCTCATGATTTTTGGCAGAGGTTTTCACCTTTATCAAAAATCATGAACATTTTTAAAGGGCATTTTGGGTTCTTGAAAAAGATTTTTATTTCACCTATTGAATTCTTTCTGGTGCTAGGGTTTAAACAATCCCCATTTCAAGTTTCTTCCAAATTTAAACTTGATGCACACATGGAGCTAGTCTAGTGCAAAACCAGAAGCTAGGGATGTGACAGCATCCCAATACAGGGGTGCCGCACACCCCTTATGTTTCACTGATGAGGTGCTAGATCACTGTGGGAGTCCTGGATTAGGGGGTCTCCGGACAGCCGGACTATCTCCATTGGCCGGACTGTTAGACTATGAGGATACAAGATTGAAGACTTCGTCTTGTGTCCGGATGGGACTCTACTTGGCGTGGAAGGCAAGCTAGGCGATACGAATATGGATATCTCCTCCTTTGTAACTGACCTTGTGTAACCCTAACCCTATCCGGTGTCTATATAAACCGAAGGGTTTTAGTCCGTAGGACAACAATCACAACATACAATCATACCATAGGCTAGCTTCTAGGGTTTAGCCTCTCTGATCTCGTGGTAGATCTACTCTTGTACTACCCATATCATCAATATTAATCAAGCAGGATGTAGGGTTTTACCTCCATCAAGAGGGCCCAAACCTGGGTAAAACTTCGTGCCCCCTGCCTCCTGTTACCATCCGGCCTAGACGCATAGTTCGGGACCCCCTACCCGAGATCCGCCGGTTTTGACACCGACATTGGTGCTTTCATTGAGAGTTCCTCTGTGTCGTTGCCGTTAGGCTTGATGGCTCCTACTATCATCGATAGCGATGCGGTCCAGGGTGAGACTTTTCTCCCCGGACAGATCTTCGTATTCGGCAGCTTTGCACTGCGGGCTAATTCGCTTGGCCATCTGGAGCAGATTGAAAGCTACGCCCCTGGCCATCAGGTCAGATTTGGAAGTTTGAACTACACGGCCGACATCCGCGGACACTTGATCTTCAACAGATTCGAGCCACAGCTGGGCACGCCGCACTGTCGCGATGGGTATGACCTAGCTCTGCCGCCGAACAGTACCCCAGAGGCCGCGCCCGCATGAGCTCCGACCCTTAGCTCGGAGCCAACTGCGCCAATCAAGGACGGGTGGTTAGACACCGCCTCAGGGGCTGCGGTCTCAACGGAGATCGAGCCAAACACCAGCATAATCCTCTGCACAGCCCGTGACACCAAGGTGCCGGACCCTTTTTCTATCTCCGAACCACCCGCGCCCCTGCCAATCGAATCCGATTGGGCGCCGATTATGGAATTCACCGCCACAGATATCTTTCAGCACTCGCCCTTTGGCGACATTCTGAATTCACTAAGGTATCTCTCTTTGTCAGGAGAGCCCTGGCCAGATTATGGCCAACAAGATTGGGATGCGGACGACGAAGAAATTCGACGCCCACCCACCACCCACTATGTAGCCCCTGTCGATGATTTAACCGACATGCTCGACTTCGACTCCGAAGACATCGATGGTACGGACGAGATGTAGGAGACGAACATGAACCAGCACCTATAGGGCACATGAAAGCCACCTCGTCATATGACATATACATGGTGGATACACCCAATGAAGGCAATGGCGACGAGATAACGGAGGATGACCCCTCCAAGAAGCAACCCAAGCGCCGACGTCAGCGCCGCCGCTCTAAGTCCCACCAAAGAAAAAGTGGTGACACCGGCACAGGAGATAATAATACTCCGGACAGTGCCGAAGACAACAACAATCCCCTCCAGCAAGACTTAGAGCAGGAGGATGAAGGAGCCAGCTCTCCTGAGAGAGCGGTAGATGGAGAGGAGGAGGATGACAATTACATCCCCCCTCCGAAGACGAGGCAAGCCTCGGCGGCGATGAATTCGCCGTCCCAGAGGATCCCGTCGAACAAAAGTGCTTCAAGCGCTGGCTTATTGTCACGGCAAATAGCCTGAAGAAAAAGCAGCAGCAGCTTCAAGTTGACCAAGATCTGCTAGCTGACAAATGGACTGAAGTCCTCGCGGCCGAGGAATAAAAACTCGAGCGCCCCTCCAAGAGTTACCCAAGGCGCAGGTTACTACCCCGACTGGAGGAAGAAGCGTATGACACGGCTGATCGGCCACCTCGTGGCCGCGATAGAGAGGCATTCCAGCCAAAAACTCAGCCTCCACCCCAATGCCATTCAAATAAAAAGGCATGGGGAGATACGCTAGACCTGCGAGACATGTTGGAGGACAAGGCAAAGCATTCAAGATCGATCTACGGATCACGAGGGCGGACCACTCTACAAGACGACAAAGGTCACGCCGGATACAGTAAAAGCAAACCCGGTCGGACCGAACACAGCGGGCAAGACCCATTCGGGCTGCATCAAGATATTGCCCAATTCCTTATGCTTCACAGACGAAGTAATGGAACATCAATTCCCAGAAGGTTTCAAACCTGTAAACATTGAATCATACGATGGCACAACAGATCCCGCAGTATGGATTGAGGACTTCCTCCTCCACATCCACATGGCCCGCGGTGATGACTTACACGCCATCAAATACCTCCCACTAAAGCTCAAAGGACCAGCGCGGCATTGGCTAAATAGCTTGCCAGCGGACTCCATTAGTTGTTGGCAAGATCTGGAAGCCGCATTCCTCGACAACTTTCAGGGCACTTATGTGTGACCACCAGACGCCGATGATTTGAGCCACATAATTCAACAGCCAGAAGAGTCGGCCAGGCAGTTCTGGACTCGGTTCCTTACAAAGAAAAATCAAATCATCGACTGTCCGGATGCGGAGGCCTTAGAGGCTTTCAAGCACAACATCCGAGACGAGTGGCTAGCTCGGCACCTTGGTCAGGAAAAGCCGAAATCCATGGCAGCTCTCACGACGCTCATGACCCGCTTTTGTGCGGGAGAAGACAGCTGGCTGGCTCGTAGTAATAACTTATCAAAAAACCATGGTACCTTAGATACCAAGGACGGCAATAGTAGGTCACGTCGCAACAAGCATAAGCGCCGCATTAACAGCGAAAATACTGAGGATACGGTAGTCAATGCCGGATTCAAAGGCTCTAAACCCGGTCAGCGGAAAAAGCCATTCAAACAAAGTACGCCGGGTCCGTCCAGCTTGGACCGTATACTCGATCGCTCGTGTCAAATACACGGCACCCCAGACAAGCCAGCCAATCACACCAATAGGGATTGTTGGGTGTTCAAGCAGGCCGGCAAGTTAATTGGTGAAAACAAGGACAAGGGGCTGCATAGCAATGACGAAAAGGAACCCCGGTAGCCGCACACTGGAGGACATAAGAGGTTTCCCCCGCAAGTGCGGACGGTGAACATGATATACGCAACCCACATCACCAAGAGGGAGCGGAAGCGTGTGCTCAGGGACGTATATGCGTTGGAGCCAGTCGCCCCAAAGTTCAACCCTTGCTCCTCCTGCCCGATCACCTTCGATCGCAGGGACCACCCCACTAGTACCCGTCATGGCGGATTTGCCGCACTGGTCCTAGACCCAATCATCGACGGATTTCACCTCACTTGAGTCCTTATGGATGGCGGCAGCAGCCTGAACATGCTTTATCAGGACACAGTGCGCAAAATGGGTATAGACCCCTCAAGGATCAAACCCACAGAAACGACCTTTAAGGGCGTTATTCCAGGCGTAGAGGCCCATTGCAGAGGCTCAATTACACTGGAAGTGGTCTTCGGATCCCCGGATAACTTCTGAAGCGAAGAGTTAATCTTTGATATAGTCCCGTTCCGCAGTGGTTATCATGCGCTGCTCAGGCGAACCACATTTGCTAGATTCAATGTGGTACTGCATTATGCATACCTCAAGCTCAAGATGCCAGGACCCCGCGGAGTTATTACAGTCAATGGAAACATAAAGCGCTCCCTCCGAACAGAGGAGCACACCGCGGCCCTCGTGGCAGAAGCGCAAAGAAGCCTCTCAAGGCAATCAACTAGTTCGGCGTTTCAAAGCCCGGACACCTCCAAGCGCGCTCGAGGAAATCGGCAAATAGACTGCCTGGCGCGATCTGAGCTCGCGTAGCAATATGGCGGCCACCCCAATCCCAGCCCGACGACGATATTCGTGCCGCGCGTACATAATTACGCATTAAAAATACCATGAGCACAGGTGGGAAAGGGGAGCACAACTACGGCATGCCCCAAAACGCGGCCTAAACCGCACTAGGGGCTTCCCGTCTGGTTATTTTTTCTTTTTTCAGGACCTTAATCTCTGGAAACACTGTCCGGCAGCACTATTGCCGAACACATGATGCAGCAACAAAGAAGGCAGACAGCTACGTTATACAACGGAATTCCCAGGTTGATCTCAGATTTCATATCATCTCTCAGCTCGCCCTTGGAAGGGACTTAGTCCTACTTTTTGCTTTTCGCACTATCTGTATCATTCTGCTTTAACGCAGCTTTTTAATAAACAATGCATTACATTACCACCATTATTGCATTTTTTTATATATGTGTGTGTTCATTAACGACGCCTTGCAACCGTACACTTTGGTACGGCCAATACACCAGGGGCTCACGTACCCCACAATGCGGTGTGAAAAGTCCGAACAGTTTCACAAGTGTGGCACCCCGAACTTATAGCATTATATGCATCAGCTCCGAATCATGTCTTTAATCAAATGTTGGGTTTTCCCAGCTCCTATGTTTTGGTACCTTACATTCCGCTCTATCGGCTAAGGTAGCGCTAGGAGAACTACTGTGATTGTGCCCCGGTTCTGCCGGGCTGAGCACCTCAGTAGAGAAAGCTAAAACTGACTGTCATGATAAGGCGAGAGACTGGTTGTTGTTCGGCGAGGTCTTTCGAGTCCCTAAAGACTTATGCCACTTAGGGCGAGGGGTCGGCCCTGTCCGGCTTAAAGGCGTGTATCGCGCCCCGAATTCGGCCTTCCAGATACCAGGGGCTTCGCCAAAATTTAAAATTATAGAATTCTATGGCTAAGTGAGAGTGATAAAGCAATATTAGTCTGGTTGCCTTGTTCGTTGCGCTGAGCACCTCCCTCGAAGGACCCAAATATGGGAACAAGAGTGCTCAGGTTTATGTCGGCGTTCTGGGAACGGGGGTCCCCAGACTTGCCTGCCTGCGGCGTGGCTCAAAGGGGGCCCAGCATGGCCCATCTGCACCAACACAAACCCAAGACCCTCGTGAGGGGACAAGCCTCGCGGGGCGGATGATGCGGAGCTTCCTCAGACACGGCCTCACCAGGCTGGCTCGCGAGGAGGTGGAGAGATCAAGGTGGGGTACCTCATGAGGTGCCCATGACGCAAGCGATGACGACCAAGGGCGCCAGGCGGGTGCCAGCCCGCGCAGTGTCCTCCTTTCCTCTTTGGTGCAAAGGGGGCAAGCGCAGCCACGGAGTACCGAGGCATCAGGTTGCCATTTCGGTGCAACAAGACCAAGACTAGGAGGACTGCAAGATGGAGGTCATCGTGGAGCCCAAGACGGTGTCACCACCAGAGCTTTGTGCAGGCGAAGACTACTTTTGTCAGGATAGCCGGTACTAGCTGTCCCCCTTCAAATTAGCCCGCCATTGTTGGCTCCCTTCCCGCTCAATAGTTGGGAAGAGGACCAGGGCCTCTATAAATAGGACCAGCCACCCACAGGGCAAGGGGGATCGAGGAGATCAAGAATTAGAGGATCAGAGAGAGGCAGAGAGGGGCATCAACAATCAGAG
>NC_041380.1:298012558-298016853 GCF_002162155.2 Triticum dicoccoides
AAGAACAGACCCTCGCGAGGCCGTTCTTCCTTGTATTGTTCATCATCATCAGCCCAAGAGGCAATCCACCACGCCACACACTGGAGTAGGGTATTACACCACAACGGTGGCCCGAACCAGTATAAACCCTGTGTCTCTTGTGTTGTTCTTTCCATAGCTTAGATCTTAGCGAGGCAGAGGGGTGCAGGTAGGTAGGAGGCGAAATCTCCGTGCGCACCCCAGTGTTCGAACCTCAAGGGTCTGCCGGAACCCGAAATCCGACATTTGGCGCACCAGGTAGGGGTGCGCCGGAATTCGTCCTCCACCACCCTGTTCTCCTCCGACCATCGCGCCCATGTCTGACGCTCGTCAGGTCCGCGCCGAGCGCTGGGCCGCTCTCGCTTCCCGCGTCGCCCAGACGGCTCCTGTCGGCGGGCATCCTCGCCGTTCCCCGTCACCTGCCGTCAACGCCGCCACCGGACCGGCAGAGGACAAGCAGCAAGCATCGTCTCAGCATCCATCCGTGCGGCAAGATGGCCGCACCGCTACTCCCTCGCTCACCCCAGCTGGTTCTTCGTCCCACGCGCTTCATGCACCCATGGAGGCTCGAGCTGCGCTCATCGTGGCAAACGAGCTCCTGCGCTACCGTCCCGTCGACGACGTCTGTGAAGAATGGCTCGACCACGTTGCCAAGCTCGTCCGCGCCGCAGGGGGCTCTCCCGCGCCCTCCGTTCCGCTGCACCGCACCCCGCCCCGCGCGGGCGACGAAGCTCCGGCGGCGCCCCGGCCACCTCCTCCTCAAGAAGGCGCCATGGCTCCAAGGCGCGTGGCCCCTGGGCGGAACCCCCTCCGTCAGGTGCCAGCGCGGCAAGAGCAGAGCTGCCAAGAAGTCCCTCGCCCGCAAGAAGCTGCCCGGGCGCTCCCTACTCCAGCACGTCGCGACCATGCTCCTGCTCCAGCATGTCAAGACCCCGCGCTGCTCCCAGCTGCAGCGCGTGGGGACATGCAAGACCAATTTCTCCGTCACCCAAGGCCTCCTGTGGCCACAGCAGGCTGCCATGCCTTCACCACCGAGCTACGCAGCGTCGCGTGGCCCGACAAGTTCAAGCCAGCCCTGCCTCCTCATTACGACGGCACGGCTGACCCTGCGGAGTTCCTCCAGCTCTACGAGCTGGGCACCGAAGCTGCCAACGGAGACGAAAAGGTCATGGCGAACTGGTTTCCCATGGAACTCAAGGACGGGGCCTGCACCTGGCTCCTGAACCTGGCTCTAGGCACGATCTCCTCCTGGGACGAGATGCGCACCCGCTTCATCGCCAACTTCCAAGGTACTCGCGATCGGCCACCCGCCATGAGCGACATGCGCCGCATCAAGCAACAACCCGGGGAGACCCTGCAGAAGTACATCCAGCGCTTCAACAACGCACGCCTCAAGATTCCCAAGGTGACTGAGGAGGCCATCATCTCAGCCTTCTCCGACGGCGTGCGCGATGTCAAGATGAAGGAGGAGCTCGCGATGCATGAAGACCTGTGCACTTCCTTGGTGCTGTTCAACTTGGCAACCAAGTGCGCCAGGGCTGAGGAAGGTAGTCTCTCCCTCCTCGAGCTACCTGCTGTAGACCCAGAAGAGAAGAAGCCCAAGGCCAAGGATGTGAAGCGCAAGGGGGCTTCCGTGCTCGCGGCAGAGCCAGACACCAAGCGGGGCAGAGATCAGCCCGAACCTTCCAAGGGCAGCCGGTACTGTGTGTACCACGACCTCCACACCCACAACACCAACGAATGTCAAGAGCTCCGAGCCGTGCGAGAAGGAAGGATCTGCCGTCGCCCCGACCGCGGTTACCGGGGCTACGGTCGAGGAGGAGGAAAGAATGCAGGACGCTGGGAAGACCGTGGCCCGCGCCAAGGGTGGCGCGATCAATCTCGCGAGGATCGTTGGCAAGACCCGCCTCGTGAGGGAGACTGGAGGGATCAGCCTCGCGAGGATCGCCCGCAAGGCAACGCAGGCCTCCCTCCGCTGCCGCCGCAGCCAAGGAGAAACGAGGACCGCCACCAAGACGAGGGGGCTGGGGGCTTCCAAGAGCCGCACGTGATCGCCTGCATCCTAGGTGGGGCTCAGGCCCTAGCCTCTCAACGCATCTTCAAGCAGTTCGCCCGCGAAGTGAATGCAGTCCTCCCCAGGCTTGAAGCCACGCGCCCTCTCAGGTGGTCGGCGTACGCCATCACGTTCAGCTCAGCAGATCAGCTCAAGTGTGCGGCTACAGCCGGAGTCCTCCCGATGCTTTGTTCCCCAATCATCAGCAATGTGGTAGTCACCAGGACCCTCATCGATGGCAGGGCAGGGCTCAACGTCTTGTCCGTGGAAACATTCAACAATCTCCAAGTGCCCTACAGCCAGCTTCAGCCAACCAAGCCTTTCTCCGGAATCACCGACGGCTCCACGGTCCCCATTGGGCAGGTCCGCCTCCCTGTGACCTTCGGGGCACGCGACAACTACCGCACCGAGCTAATCGACTTCGACGTCGCTCACATACGCCTGCCGTACAACGCCATCCTTGGGTACCCAGCGTTGGCCAATTTCATGGCCGTAACTCACCACGGCTACAACGTCCTCAAGATGCCAGGAAGTGGCGGAGTCATCACGGTGCCCTGTGAAGAGAAGGACGCGGTGTGTTCCCTGGAACGAGCCTTTCAGGCCGCGTCACTGGAAGACCCGGATCGCGGAAGCAGGAGGCTTCCCGAGACCACCCCCAAGAAGAAGAAGACATTGTCCGGCCCGGCCCCTCAGGAGGCAGGCCCCTCTGGGCCCGTGCCTGCCTAGAGGGAACCTCCTTCCATCGCATAGGAAAGCGCGCCCAGCGCCCTCCTCGGGCAGGGCTCGGGGGCTCTCCCCTGGAGGGCCACCGACCTGGCTAGGGTCACGAGGGAGGCGCTTGGGCACCACATGGAGGCGTGTTTCGAAGCACGTTTCCCTCAAGAAGGAGTAAGGCAAGGAGAGCCAGACCCTCAGGAGTTCGTCAGCAAGGCCATTCAGGAGCTACAGGAGTCAAGGGTCATGAAAGGCGGCCACCGTCTACCAGTAGTGGCTCCCCATCCAGGCGAGGATGGTGGGCTGCGCATCTGCATTGACATACCAGGGCTCAACCGAGTCGCCTCTCTGGAGCGCCTCTGGCCCTCGCGAGTGGGGAGCTGCGGAGGTCCATCCCACAGCTACGTTCGCATGCCTTACGGCTTGCCGAACGCGGCTGCCATGTACCAGCGCCTCATGAGGGGCATCATGGAGGCACAAGAGGCCAGGCGTTCCGCAGCCCTGGCTGAGATGGAGATGGTCCGCGGGGAGCTGCCAGCACCTCCAGAGCCTCCCGAGGCCCCCAGGCCTGGGGGCTTGTGAGGATCGGCTTCCGCAGCCCACCGAGTCTGCTACACCAACACCCCTTCGTCCTCAACGTCATCAGGTGACATCTTTTAAGTTTCACTTCCAGCTGGGAGTGCCCCTCAGGGCTGCATTATTCCCAGGCCGCGTGGGTCCGTCCCTACGGCATGTATCCCTTTTATTTCATGTTGTTTGCTTACCTTGTTGGGGGCACCCCTCGGGCTGCATGATCCCCAAGTCGCTCGGGCCAGACCCAGCGGCATGTATCTCATTTGCATTTATTTCCGGTTATGCGTTATACCCACCATGCTAGATTATTTGATGCCGGTCCATAGCACCTCTTCTTCTCCATGCCAACCACTTGCACGTTAAAGGGGGGGTACCTGAGCATCGTGACTCAGGGCTCTTACTGGCTCTCCAGCCCTCACCCTCTGGCCTTGTCCATGGCATCGCGACCTGGCATACCAGCAATGGCTGAGACCAGCTCGAGGGCCGGGACCCGAGGACGTAGAGTGCCGGCATCTAACCAAATTTGCAGGGACACATCACAAGATAAGGCCCAGTGCCAGGCGCAACCTACCTAGAGGTAGGGCCCCCTGAGTCCCGTGCTGGCCCACGGGTGCCCAGATACACCTCGCCAGGCCCTACCGTGCCAGCCACGTGTCAGGGCGGGGCTGTACACGCCCCGGGGGCTCCTCCCGGAGGGGGCCCCTCCCACGTACCAGTGGAAGCACCATGCTCCGTGCTGGCTGACGACACTGCCGAGGAGCGGCTATGCCCGTACACATACGGAAGCGCTATGCTCCGCGCTAGTGATAAACAACTGAGGGTGGCCCCCGGGCCGCATCAACCTCAGGGAGCCCAGAGCTCAGTGTCTAGCCTCATCGTAATGCCTCCCCTCGGGAGTGCTGCGCGAGGGGGCTGGGCACGGGGGCTGCGCCTGGGT
>NC_041380.1:298017355-298085494 GCF_002162155.2 Triticum dicoccoides
CCGGCCTGGTTCATCGCGCGTCTCTCCCCGAGCGGAGCCAAGGTACGAAGGCCGTTTGAGCATCAAGGGGGACTCCTGAGCATCGCGACTCAGGAGCCTAACTGGTCGCGTAGCCCTTCACTCCTTAGTTCCGAAAGGCTAACGCTGGGTGAGGTATGCGCGCGCCCGAGCTCTGCAGACGTAGAACGGTAGATCCACCCATATCCCACCTCCCTACTTGCTGTTCGTGCACCAAGGGGGACTCCTGAGCATCGCAACTCAGGAGCCTAACTTGTCACGAAGCCCCTCACCCCTTGGCCCCGTCCTGGTTTACGGTCGGGACTAACACTGGGTGAGGTATGCGCGGGGCCGGGCTCTGCCGGCGTAGAACATAAGCAAGTAGGAAGGAAAAGCGCAAATTTCATGGAATTCAAAAGCAAATATCACAGTCCACACTGTTGTCTCAATGCCAAACGCAAGTTTATACGCCTCCCCGAGGCATGATACATGTGCAGGAATTAAAGGCAGGACAGGAGCCACAATGGAGTCACTTGTCGGCGGTGGAGCAGCGCGGAGTGGGTTCGCCTTATGGAGCAGTGGGGTTGGCAGCGCCTTGCTTCGGCTTGGTGCTGAAGGCCTGGAACTTCCCCAGCAGAGCCTCCGCGCGACCCTTCACGGCATCGGCAGCGGCAGCGGCACGCTCGCCGCTTACTGGCTCCAGCAGGCCGTCGAGGTCGATGCCGGGATCGCGAAGGTAGATGTGGGTGAGGACCCGCGTCAGCGCTGCAGAAGACAGGACACGCGCCTCGGCCTCGGCCGTGGGGCCAAGGCCAAGGGCGACATCTTCAAGAGCGCGAACCAGGAAGGGAAGCAGCTTGGCGGGGCCGTCCTCGGCGCCAGCCGGCGGGCTCTCCAGGCCGCTGTCGTAAAGCGTCCTCAGCGAGGAGCGAGCCTTCGCCTCCATCTCCGTGAAGGCCATGCGGTCCTCGGCAAGAACCAGGGCCTTGTAGTCCAGCTCGGCCTTCCTCGCCCCCAACTCCTGCTCCAGCGCGCCTAGGCGGTCGCGGCGCTTCCTGAGCTTGACCTCCCTCTCCTTGACGGCCGCCTCGCGAGCCTTCACGCCTTCTTCCTGCTCTTGGCGAAGGCAGACCTCTTTCGTGAGCTGGCCCCGCACGCCCTGCAGCTTGTCCTCCAGCGCCTTGCAGCGACCACGGACGTCGACCACCTCCCCCAGGGCTGCGTCACGAGTAGCCTTCGCCTCAAGGACGGCCTGCTTCTCCTCATCACAAGCCGTCGAGACCTGGACCAGCACCGCCCGAATCGAAGCGTCGGAGCGAACCCATCCTGAAGCTAGCTCCAAGCGCCCGGCCACCAAGCGAGGGTCGGCGCCAAGAAGATCCTGCCGCAGTCGGTCCAGCTCAGCAATAGCACGATCCAGAACGGCAGAAGGAATCAGAGAGACAGCAGCTGATGGAGTAGGAGGAGAAGGCGGCTACGCGGCCACAGCATCCTGAGGCGGAGTCTGCTGCGCCCCAACGGCTGTAGTGGCGGCGGCAGGCAAGGACACCTCGGGAGTCACTTGGGTCGTGGGGGCCGAGCTCGCCCCAGCCGGCTCAGCCAGGCCTCGCGAGGACGACCGGGCAGGAGAAGCCCATGCGTCGCGGTCACCCTCCTTCGCAGGCAGAGGCGCTGCCACGGATGGAACCTCAGGAGCTCCCTTCGGCTTCTTTGATGTGGGTGCCAGCCTATCTAAGAGATGTGGACGTCAAGCCTCAGAAGCAGAACAAGAAATAAATACAAGAATCAAACGCTTACGGGTCATCGTCGGTGAGCTCGAGCGGCCTCCGGCCAAATTTGAAGCCTGAAAGCCGGCTGGAAGGGTCAACCTCGGGAAGCTTGGAAGAGGAAGGTGCGTCTGCGGTCCGCCTCGGGGCCGGGGCAGACCCGCGGGAGATCAGCCCGGTCCTGTCCTTCTTCGGGATCGGGGGCAAGGTCCCGCCATCCTACTCATCGTCATCCTCGTCGTCATCCTCGTCGTCATCGCTCGGAGAGAGGCGGAGGACGCGGGACCTGTGCCGGGGGAGGGGAGCCCTGGACTCTCCGTCAGTCGCTTTGGAGTTAGGCCCTTTTTCCCGCTCCCCTCCTTCCTCCTCTTCGCTGGAGTCGTCGGAGGGCACGTCCACCGGTTCCTCAGGAGTTTCCATGGGCACG
Source organism: Triticum dicoccoides (assembly GCF_002162155.2). Classification (NCBI taxonomy): domain Eukaryota; kingdom Viridiplantae; phylum Streptophyta; class Magnoliopsida; order Poales; family Poaceae; genus Triticum; species Triticum dicoccoides. The sequence goes on from NC_041380.1 coordinate 298,019,546, forward strand.
GGCCCATCCCCGTTGAAGACAGGCATGGACTCCACTACCTGCTCCTAGTCATCGCGGAGGAACAAGGGCGTAGGAGCGCCCTCCAACCTCGCCACATCGCCCCGACCAGAGATTGGAGGACCGCAGCCAGATCTCCGTCGGCCATGGCTGCGGGGCTCAGATGGGGCCTCCACATCGGAAGTGAGTATTGCCGAAGCGGAGCCAGCTGGTGCTCCAGGAATTCCCTCAGCAGCGACGCGCCGGTCAGCTTCGCCGCCGCCATGTTGGCCGGCCTCAGATCCGCGTCCATCTTCTCCAACACCAGCTTCGCGCGGGGGTCCGCGAGCTCCGCTCGACCCCAATCGCTGGAGCTCGTGGGCTGCTCCATGGGCAAGATCAGCCGAGGGTGAATGCGCCCAACATCCGCCAAGACCCACTTGCACCTTAAGCCCTCAATCCTTTTCCCGGGGTTCGAGATGGCAATGGCGCCACCATACGCAATGAAGCTCGCGCACGTGGAAGCAGGACCGCGAGAGGTCCGGAGGTAGAAGTAGTGGCGCAGCAAGGCCACTAAGGGTTGCACCTCTACGTGAGCCTCACAGTAATAGGCACAGATTGCCAGGAGAAGGACGGAGTTGGGGTGGAGATGCAGAGCTTGTAGCTTGTAATGGCGGAGGACAGAGAAGAAGAACTCGGAGAAGGGAGGCACCAGGCCAGCAGCAATGGCACTTACGAAGAACGGATAGAAGGTGCTCCCTTGACCCTCAGGGGTGGCGGAGCCGGCCTTGAACACCTTCGCCCCGTCGATGCCCCACGCTGCCGCCATCCGGCGCAACTGGGCGAGGCTCGCCTCCGACACATTCGGCGAATCCAGGGCAGACGAGTACCAAGCTACGGCCGGGGCTGACGAGGCGCCATGGCTTCCTAGGTCACGCAGTCGGAGTAGATTTGGAAATTTTGGAGGAAGGAAGGAGAGGAGCAAGAAAGGGGATCTGAGCAGCAACCGGAGAAAGCAAAAAAGCAAAGCCTAGGCAGATGCCGCTCCTTTATCAACTCGCACGGTTGCTAAGGCGCTCACGTCCAATCAACCGCCATGCGGCGCCCAAGGCCGCGGGCTATTAGGGCCCGCGGCGCTTCTCTCTTGCCCTTCCGCCTCCCTGCACGGCCAAGTCCGGGCGCACCTTGGGCCCGGGGCTACTGTCGGCGTTCTGGGAACGGGGGTCCCCAGACTTGCCTGCCTGCGGCTTGCGGCGTGGCTCAAAGGGGGGCCCAGTACGGCCCATCTGCACTAACACAGACCCAAGACCCTCGCGAGGGGCCAAGCCTCGCGGGGCGGATGACGCGGAGCTTCCTCAGACACGGCCTCACCAGGCTGGCTCGCGAGGAGGCGGAGAGATCAAGGTGGGGTACCTCATGAGGTGCCCGTGATGCAAGCCATGACGACCAAGGGCGCCAGGCGGGTGCCAGCCTGCGCAGTGTCCTCCTTTCCTCTTTGGTGCAAAGGGGGCAAGCGCAGCCGCGAAGTACTGAGGCATCAGGTTGCCATTTCGGTGCAACAAGACCAAGACTAGGAGGACTGCAAGATGGAGGTCATCGTGGAGCCCAAGATGGCGTCACGACCAGAGCTTTGTGCAGGCGAAGACTACTTTTGTCAGGATAGCTGGTACTAGTTGTCCCCCTTCAAATTAGCCCCCATTGTTGGCTCCCTTCCCGCTCGATATTTGGCAAGAGGACCAGGGCCTCTATAAATAGGACCAGCCACCCACAGGGCAAGGGGGATCGAGGAGATCAAGAATTAGAGGATCCGAGAGAGGCAGAGAGGGGCATCAACAACCAGAGAGAGAGATAGAGAAGGGTGACTGAACTCCTCACAGCAGTTCATCGCCCTAGCCAAGAACAGACCCTCGCGAGGCTGTTCTTCCTTGTATTGTTCATCATCATCAGCCCAAGAGGCAATCCACCACGCCACACACTGGAGTAGGGTATTACACCACAACGGTGGCCCGAACCAGTATAAACCTTGTGTCTCTTGTGTTGTTCTTTCCATAGCTTAGATCTTAGCGAGGCGGAGGGGTGCAGGTAGGTAGGAGGCGAAATCTCCGCACGCACCCCAGTGTTCGAACCTCAAGGGTTTGCCGGAACCCGAAATCCGACAGTTTATCCCGAACACCCCACCACTAGCGGCATGGGGGCAGAAGTCGAGGACTAGCCATCTCTCAGATTGGATAAACAGCCAAATAGAAGGTAATATTTTAAATTCAAACAAGCGTTGCATGGCGCATATGAAACAAGTTTTCATAAATACAGGATAAAACAAGCAAGTTTACTCAAATATTACATCTTTCGAACACTCATCCGCGATAAGACGGGCACCCGGCAGAACACCCTCGTAATACATCTTGGGGTGGTGGTGCTCCTTGCCCTCTGGCGGCCCCTCCTTGATCAGCTTCGCAGCGTCTAGCTTGACCCACTGCATTTTTACACGGGCAAAAGCCCGGCATGCACCTTCAATGTAGATGGATCGCTTGACAACCTCCAGCCGTGGGCAGGCATCCACAAGCCGCCTCACCAGGCCGAAGAAGCTGTTCGGAAGTGCATCGCCAGGCCACAGCCGGACTATAAAGCCCTTCATGGCCTGATCGGCCACCTTATGTAGCTCGACCATCTGCTTCAGCTGGTCGCTCATCGGCACCGGATGTTCGGCCTCAACATACTGAGACCAGAACAGCTTCTCCGTCGAGCTTCCGTCTTCGGCCTGGTAAAATTGTGCGGCATCGAACATACTGCGAGGCAAATATGCGAATGCTCCTGAAGAGCTCCAGATCCAGGTAAGTAATCAGTAATTTACTTTTACATGCTTGCTTTGCATGTAGAAAGCCTTACCCGCCGCTATCTTTTTCCTCGCGTCAATCTCCTGGAGGGCCTTCTAGGCCTCGGCCTTGGCACTCCTTGCACTCTCAAGGGCCGCGGCAAGCTCAGACTCCCGCGTCTTCGAGTCAAGCTCCAACGCCTTGTGCTTTGTCACGAGAGCCTGGAGCTCTTGCTGCACCTCGCCCACCCGAGCCTCGTGCTTCTCTCGCTCGGTGCGCTCCTTGGCCGTTGTATCTTCAGCCTTGGTTAGCGCTTGCTTCAGGGTCGCCACCTCGGTTGTGGCCCCTGGCAAACATACAACGATCCTGTCATTTTGCAATCGCGTCCTTTTTATATATACATATCTATAAACGGGGTATTACTTACCCTTGTTCTCCTCGAGCTGCCTCTTGGCAAGACCGAGCTCTTTCTTGGACCCCTCAAGGTCCTGCTTTAGTACGGCGACCTCGCAGTTAGTGAGGCGGACGCCAGCAGCGAAGCCTGCATATGCATATTGACATACTTATATTAGACTCCTGCGATATTATTTGATCCTCTGTCCGGCTTTTCTTTGTGAACACCGAACAAAGCATCAGGGGCTACTGTCTATGCGGTAATATTTCTACTATATTTTAAACACACTTACCTTAAAGCCTGTTAGAAGGCTGGCGCAGGCTTCAGTCAATCCGCTCTTGGCGGACTGAACCTTCTGGATCACCGCACTCATGATAGTGCGGTGCTCCTCATTGATGGAAGCGCTGCGAAGCGCTTCCAGCAGATGGTCTGGTGCCTCTGGATGGACAGATGTCACCGACACAGGCATTTTGCCCCCTTAGAAGGAGGCCGCCTGCCCGAGTTCGGAACCGCTGCAGGGTCTGACACGGTGTTCGGCTGAGGGCCAAACTCGGAGCTCTCGGGGGCCCCGTCCCCGCGGCTCCCGAAGTCCGGAAGGTCGCCTTGAGGCGCCTCCCGGACTGTCTCCCCTCGATCTGGTGCCTCTTGAGACAACACCTCGGCGTCGTCGGCAGGATGAGGGGAGGTGGCGGTCGGGACTGGATCGCTATCCATGTCCGACGAGCCCAGGGAGCCGTCCGATGATACCTCGATATTGGCTCGGGGCGACCTGCACAATTGTGTTCGGCATTAGGAAAAGTAATGCGACAAAGGAATCCTATGGGTAACTTTGGTATCCGAATACTTACGATCTCCCCAGGGGCTTGGCCCTGGGCAACCACTCATCTTCGCTTTCGTCGGCGGCGGTGGAGCTGTCCGGAAGGAGAGTCCTTCCCTTCTTGGACCCTCCGGCCTCCCCAGTTGGGGCGGCCTTCCTTTTCTTGTCTCCCCCAATCGGTGGGGGAGCATCTTCTTCCTCCTCCTCGTCTTAAGGGGAAGAGTGCGCCGTGGAGTCATCGGACGGTGAGTCCGACGACGCCTGGCATCGGGAACTCTTTCGAGTTCCCTTGGCCTTCTTGGTCTTCTCCGGCACCTTATAAGGGGCCAGAGTCAGCATCTTCGCCAGAAGAGCGTCTGCGGGGCCTTCGGGGAAAGGAGCCGGACAGTCGATCTATCTGGCCATCTTCTGCCAGTCCTATCAAAGGTCCGGGAGTTTAGATCCCGCATACAGTCAATCTATATAAAAAATAAGTATCCTGCGAAAGGTAAAGCAGCTTACCGCACTAGCTTGGCGCTTTGCGCTGAATCCGCGATCCTCAGTGATAAGGGGAGGGACCTCGGCACTTTTGAACAGCACCCTCCAGGCGTCTTCATGAGTCGTGTTGAAGAGCCTGTTTAGAGTCCGGTGCTGCACCGGATTGAACTCCCACAAGGTGAACTCCCGTTGTTGGCACGGGAGTATCCGGCGGATGAGCATAACCTGGACTATGTTGACAAGCTTGAGCTTCTTGTCCACCATGTTTTGAATACATGTTTGGAGTCCGGTCAGCTCTTTCGAACTACCCCAGGACAGGCCCTTCTCTTTCCAGGAGGTGAGCCGCATGGGGATGCCAGATCGGAACTCGGGGGCCGCTGCCCACGCGGGGCCGCGCGGCTCGGTGATATAGAACCACCCCGATTGCCACCCCTTTATGGTTTCCACAAAGGAGCCCTCGAGCCATGTTATGTTGGGCATTTTGCCCACCATGGCGCCTCCGCACTCCGCCTGGTGGCAGCCCACCACCTTCGGCTTGACGTTGAAGGTCTTCATCCATAAGCCAAAGTGGGGCTTAATGCGGAGGAAGGCCTCGCACACGACGATAAACCCTGAGATGTTGAGGATGAATTTCGGGGCAAGATCGTGGAAATCCAGGCCGTAATAAAACATGAGCCCCCGGACGAAGGGATGGAGAGGAAATCCCAGTCCGTGGAGGAAATGGGTGAGGAATACCACCCTCTCATGGGGCCTAGGGGTGGGGATGAGCTGCCCCTCATCTGGGAGCTGGTGCGCGATGTCATCGGGCAGGTATCCGGCTCTCCTCAGTTTCTTGATGTCTCCCTCCGTGATGGAGGAGACCATCCACTTGCCTCCCGCTCCGGAAATGGTTTGAGAAGGTTGAGATGGAAGTGAGGACTTGGGCGCTAGAGCTTGAGTGTGCGGGAGCGGATGAGCAAAGGAGGAAGAAGGCGTGGATAGAAAGGTGAATCCTTATCCCTTTATATGGGCGGACGAAACTAAGCGTCCCCACTTGCCTGGTAAAACTCGCTTATCCCCCAAGCACCGCAATTGATGGCGCGGTTGGGTTACCCATGCTCGTATTGATGAGAATCCCGAAATAAGGGGACACGATCTTTGCTTTGACAAGACATGTCGAAAAACTGCCTCGCGTTATGTGCGGGGCTGGATAAAAGAAATGGTTCGAATAATCACCGGGCCATGACGTAACGTCATTAGATCTGCGAAAATATTATTCTCTCTACGGTGGAATGTGGAACTTATTTTGCAGGGTCGGACACTATCCTCGTGTTCAAATTCTTCTCTGTTGTATTCGGAGAAGGAACCCATCTTGCAATGCCGAAGACAATACTGCGCGCCAGACTCATTGTCATTGAAGCCTGGTTCAGGGGCTACTGTGGGAGTCCTGGATTAGGGGGTCTTCGGACAGCCGGACTATCTCCATTGGCCGGACTGTTAGACTATGAACATACAAGATTAAAGACTTCGTCTCGTGTCCGGATGGGACTCTACTTGGCGTGGAAGGCAAGCTAGGCGATACTAATATGGATATCTCCTCCTTTGTAACCGACCTTGTGTAACCCTAACCCTCTCCAGTGTCTATATAAACCGAAGGGTTTTAGTCCGTAGGACAACAATCACAACATACAATCATACCATAGGCTAGCTTCTAGGGTTTAGCCTCTCTGATCTCGTGGTAGATTGTAGGATCGAAAGTATGTCTAGAGGGGGGGTGATTAGACTACTTGACCAAATAAAAATCTAGCCTTTTCGCAATTTTAGTTCTTGGCAGATTTTAGCTATCTTAGCACAAGTCAAGCAATCTCCACACAATTCAAGCAAGCATGCAAAAGAGTATATGAGCAGCGGAAAGTAAAGCATGCAACTTGCAAGAATGTAAAGGGAAGGGTTTGGAGGATTCAAACGCAATTGGAGACACGGATTTTTTTGTCATGGTTCCGATAGGTGGTGCTATCGTACATCCACGTTGATGGAGACTTCGACCCACAGAGGGTAATGGTTGCACGAGTCCACGGAGGGCTCCACCCACGAAGGGTCCATGAAGAAGCAACCTTGTCTGTTCCATCACGGCCGTCGCCCACGAAGGACTTGCCTCACTAGCGGTAGATCTTCACGAAGTAGGCGATCTCTTTGCCCTTACAAACTCCTTGGTTCAACTCCACAATCTTGTCAGAGGCTCCCAAGTGACACCTAGCCAATCTAGGAGACACCACTCTCCAAGAAGTAACAAATGGTGTGTTGATGATGAACTCCTTGCTCTTGTGCTTCAAATGATAGTCTCCCCAACACTCAACTCTCTCTCACAGGATTTGGATTTGGTGGAAAGAAGATTTGAGTGGAAGCAACTTGGGGAAGGCTAGAGATCAAGATTCATATGGTTGGAATGGAATATCTTGACCTCAACACAAGTGTAGGTGGTTCTCTCTCAGAAAATGTGTATTGGAAGTGTAGGTATGTTCTGATGGCTCTCTCCACGAATGAAGAGTGGGTGGAGGGGTATATATAGCCTCCACACAGGAATCTAACCGTTGCACACAATTTGCCAAACTCGGTGGGACCGATTCGCTCATCTCGGTGAGACCGAAATGTTACCAAAGGGAAACAGAGAGTTTACAATGCTATCTCGGTGGGACTGATAGCTCATCTTGGTAAGACCGAAACGTTACGAAGGGAAACAGAGAGTTTACATTGCAATCTTGGTGGGACCGATCGCTCATCTCGGTAAGACCGAAACGTTACGAAGGGAAACACAGAGATTACAATCCCATCTCGGTGAGACCGAGATCCCTATCGGTGAAACCGATTTGCCTAGGGTTTGTGGCAGTGGCTATGACATTTGAAACTCGGTGGCGCCGGATAGATAGAATTGGTGGGGCCGAGTTTGACTTTTGGTTTAGGTCATATGTGGATGTGGGAAGGTAGTTGAGGGTTTTGGAGCATATCACTAAGCATTTTGAGCAAGCAAGCCATTAAGCAACACCTCATCCCTCCTTGATAGTATTGGCTTTTCCGATAGACTCAATGTGATCTTGGATCACTAAAATATAAAATGTAGAGTCTTGATCCTGAAGCTTGAGCCAAACTTTTTGTCCTTAGAATTTTGAGGGATCAACTTGCCTCATCCATGCCATGCCATTCATTGAGCTTTTCCTGAAATATTAATCTTGGAATAATGTTAGCTCAATGAGCTATATGTTGTTAGGAATTACCAAAACCACCCGGGGATAGTTGCACTTTCAATCTCCCCCTTTTTGGTAATTGATGACAACATATAGATCAAAGCTTCGACAAATGATAATAAGAGTGAAAGATATCGTCGCTTTGAGAAGTATGTGAAAAGCAAGAGCTCCCCCTAAATTTGTGCATATCTTAAGATTTGCTTTGGACTGCAAATGCACAATGAGTTAGGATCATGGGTTACTCTTCCATGTCACATACATCTTGGTGGAGCGCTCAAAATGATAAGAATTAAATACATGCACTCGTCACCAAGCAAAATGAATGATCATATAAGGATAAGTAAGATAATATCATCTAACAAGCATAAGTGTAGCTTATGATCAACCACATGATCATAAATGTCTCACAGATAATAGCATAGTATCTCAAGCAATCAAAAGACAAACAAAGTTCAACCACCAAAGCAAGAGAGAATAAAAAGCAACGCTCTCTCTCAAAGCCTATGATCTATACATTTTTCTCCCCCTTTGGCAACAAGTTACCAAAAAGTTCATAGAAAATTCATAGCACTAGAACGTCTCTCAGGCTTGGTCTTCAGGTGGTGGTGTCCGGAGAACTCCAAGAACGAAGGCTTCAGTCGAAGTATACGGAGCTGATGGGGTAGGTGCTGGAGCTGGTGCAGATGAAGTGGCTCTAGTGCCCGGTACAGGCACTGCAGCTGATCTCTGAGCTCGAGGCACTCTGGCAAATGCATCAGTGGTTGTCTTGCCCTTCCTCTCCTGCATGTCATCCTATAGCTGCTCCACAACAGACTGAATCTCAGTTACTTTGACATCTAAATCATAGAATTTTTGTTCCACGATTCTTTCCAGGCTCTCCTGGTTTTGAGTTAGGGTGGCCAACCCCTTCTCAACCCTCAGAGATGATGCTATTAAGTAACCAAGCTGGTCCTGCTTGCTTTTCAAGAAGTACTCAGATGCCTCCTCTTGAGTTGGCATCTTGGCAGCCTTCTCCATCTTTGCCTTCTCCTTCTTTGCTTGTGCTTGCACTGAGGATGGTTCATTCTCATTCATCACAACTTGATTGTCCTTGAAGTCTGGGTAGATGGGAAAGTGTTCCTTATCCAACAAGTATGTGCATGTGCCCATCTTTGAGTTTATCAACTCCTGGATCTGTGGGGCATATCCACAACTTCTTTTCTTTTCAGCTGCAGTCCTCTTGATAGTCTCAACTATAAGTCTCATGACCTTGAACTTCTATGGCACATCAAATATATGTAGCAAGTTAATTGCATGCCCTCTGATCATGTTGTGGTCACCTGACTTGGGCGAAAGAGTGTGCCTTAGGATCCAGTTGATCGTTGGCAGTCCTGACCGAAGAAAATGGACTGACCCAAACTTGAAAGTCTCAAGAGCATCTTTAGGAATCTCCTTGTACATCTGTGACATAGAATTGTGATCCATCTTCTTCTTGGCATAGACATCCAAGTCGTCTTCACTTTCCTTTGGGGCATTGATCAGATTGGCCCATTCCTCAATAGTTGCTTGGTATCTCGTACCTTCAGACATCCAAACTATTCTGCCATCTGGATAGAAGTGTGTTGTGGAGTAGAATTGCATTATGAGCTCCTCATTCCACTTTGTGAGCTTCTGCCCAACAAAGTCTGCAACTCCACTAGCACGGAAGCTGTCAAACACACCAGGATAGTGTTCCTCATTTTCCTTCATGTAGGTCCAGTTGACCCACCTCATATCACAAACTATAGGCTTCTTGTCCAACAAAATTGTCTCATAGAAATCCTGCTGTTCCTTTGTGTGGAACCTGTAATCAACAGCAGTCCTTCTCCTGGTAGCATATGGATCTGTCTCTCTCCATTTCCTCAGTCCTGAGTCTCTCCTGATCTTCATGTTCTCAGCCACAGGATGAGCATCATTGTGGTCTGGAAGTTTTGGCTTCAATTTTCTCAGAACATGCTCTTCATCTTCTTCTTCAACAACAGTCTCAGGCATTGGGCCTTGTTCTTCTCAGCAGCTGGTATGTTTCTGGTATTTCTCTTTGGTGCAGTCTTGGGCTTGGAGGTAGCTTTGGTGCTTCTTTGGGCTTTGATGTTGTAGCCTCTGTCCTGATAGCATCACCCATAAGCTTTTGTGCCTTGGGTGCTGGTGCAGCAACCTCTTCTTCCTCTTCTTCTTCCATCATGGAAGCCTTTCCAATCACTCTGGCCATGGTCTTCTTGACCCTTTCCTTCCTTTTATTTCCTTCTGCAGCAGGCTCTTTGGGTTGACATTCCAAAGATGCTTGAGAGGATGCTCTGGCCTTAGACATTGGTTGTCTTCCTGCTGGCCTTTTGATCTTCATCCCTGGCTTAACTGCAGCTAAGTTGTACTCCTTCTTAACCACTTTCTTCTTTGATGTGGCCTCATCCTCAGTGGCCACATAGTCTTCATCCTCAGACTCTGAAGTTTTCTTCTTTCTTGCTCTAGTGGCAGTCTTTGGCAAATTGCTTGGGGTGCTCCTGCTACCATTATCTGAACTGCTAGAGGGACTAGTGCCCTCACTCAGGTGAACCTGCTCCTCTGACATGTTCTGGCTGTCACTCTGGTCAGACATGTTGCAAACACTAACTGCAGACCCTGTGAATAGATTGTAGATGAGATAGAGTGGATGAGCATCACAAAATACAGAGATTTTTGCAAAAGAATGAGTCAAAAACTTAGTTTTTGTTTTCCACAGAAAGCATTTTGGATCAACCGATTTGCAAACTCGGTGATACCGAAGCAGCTGTTGGAACCTAAACTAGTGAACTCGGTCAGACCGAGTCACAGTTCGGTGGCACCAAGACTGCTAGGGTTTCACAAAGTCCTGAACTCGGTCACACCGATTTGCAATTCTCGGTCAGACTGAGAAACACATGTGCAATGGCCTTGGCCGAATTAGTGGAACCGAGTTCTGCAACCCGGTGGGTCCGAGATGGTTTCGGCGGAAACCTAACCCTAAATTTTCGATTCAACTCTAATCTACGGGGTGTTTTGACTGGATAGAAGCGTTTCAATCATGGTAAGAATCATAATGAACACAATGTGCTAGGAATCGGACGGGGATAGCATTGTGATCGAGTCCGTACCCTAGTTCGGCGATGAACTCGCTACGGCGGCAACGGCGGGGAAGAATTCCGTTGATGGCGGTGGAGACCAGTGATAGGAGGCGGCTGGCGACGAGGAGGACGATCCGGAGACCCAGGAGGCAGAGCGAGCTATGCGCGGGCAAAGGGGTTTCGGAAAAAATTTCCAAATTTTTGCCTGTGAGTATATATAGCCCGACCCTGTCAGTGTGACCGAGTGGAACAACTCGGTGGCACGGAGATGCATAACTGTTGTAAGTTACAGCAACTCGGTGTTACCGAAAAGTTCAAATCGGTTGCACCAAGCTTGAAAACCTAGATCGACTTAGTGATCTCGGTATGACCGAAATGGAGGAATCGGTCAGACCGAAACACACAAAGAAGTTTTGGAAGTTTAAGTCTATGACGAATCGGGGACTCCGAGTGCTCCTCACACAGAGTGGTTCGAATCTGACTTGATCAAATTTTGTGATGTAGCATGAATAGAGTTTGAGACGAGAAAAGCATAGATAGCTAGAGAGGGTTCTTAGGCATTCTTGTCCATCCACTTGGCAAAAGAAAAGAAAACCAATCAATCAAAACAACAAGTGGATGTCCTCGAATGAGTAAAATATGCAATCAACATGCTCACACAATAAAATGGCAATTGAAATATGTGGCAAAGCATGCACAACCAATTCTAGCATCTATCAAACAATTTGCGATGACTAGGTCATCTATATATGAGTATATTGACTTAGGAGTCAAATGAGAACATTTGATCATAGGTCATACTCATCGTTTAAGCACAAGTGGGGTTACCACTTTTACATAAAGCATTGTTGTGTTCACACCATTAGAGTTGCTTTAGCTCAATTCTTATAGTAAAGCTCCCCCTAGATGTGAGATCCCCCTTAAGAGGGATAAACTAACCTCGGGTTTTTTCGATGATGACTTCATGTAGATGTTGAAGATGTGGATGCTCAATGTTGATGTAGATCATTTGGAGCTATCCATTGGAATGAATTGCACTTTCAATACCTACACGGGTTAGTCCCACAAGGAACAAACAAGGATATCCATAGACATAGAGTGATGCACACACAATATGATGTCTATGAAAGCTTTTAGGTTACCTTGTCCCTTGTCTTACCAACAAGAGGGTTTGTGACTCCTTGAAATAGTGCAAGATGTGGAAGTTGATTGCACTTGTTCTTGCCAAGATGATAAGAGTGAAGTATGTTGGCGGAGTCACCCTCAAGAACTCTCTAGTTCTTCTTCTTCAGGATCGACACCATCTTGATGGGAATCCTCGGTGTTGTAGTTGTACTTGATGAAGTGGAACTTGAAGTAGTCTTGGGAACCCACTTGACCAAGGCCTTAGGAGCTTCTTCAAATGCACCAATTTCCTCTTGAAGCTTGTCCTTGCCTTTTTGCTTGTGGTCTTGTGGTGGAAGATCATCTTGAGCTTGTGTCCCTTTGAGAGAAGTAGGATCATACTCCTCTTGTTGAGGAACAAACTTCGTCTTGGGGTATTGATCTTCTTCCCACTCAACTCCATTGGCATTGAACTTTCGCTCAAAACCAACACCTTTATTCTTCCGGTGCCTTCCTTGCTTGCCTACAATTTCCTCGAATTGCTTACTTCCGGCAAGGCTCTTGTAAACACCTTTCTCTATAATTCCCTTCAATAAGCTATGTTCTTGCTCAAGTGTAACTTGGCTAAGAGAATCATTAGTGGAATCAAGAGAACTACTAGAAGCAACAATATTGGATTTAGCATGATTATTGTTACTATTAGCGGAAGAATCTTTCTTGTTCTTTTTACTAGACTTGACTTGAGGCATGTAAGTGGATAAGAGTAAACTCTTGGCAATGTAAGAAGAACTTCTCTTGCGAAGATCATCATTGATTGCTTTTAAGAACTCATGCTCTTACTCAAGGTTGAGCTTTTCAAAGCGCAATTTCTCATGAGTCCTTAAAAGTTCTCGATGATCTCCTAAGATAGTTTCATGAGCTAACTTAAGAGTGTTTAGTTCTTTAGTTAGAGACTCAATCTTCTCCTTATCATTGTCATTCGTTTTATCTTGATTAGCATGATTAATTGACGTTTCATCATAGTATTCATCACTAGATTTGTCAACAAGTAAATCATCATCACCTAACAAGTCATCTTCATCACTATTGAAATCAACATACTCGGGGTGTGATACCTTTGGGCCTTTAGCCATGAAGCATGTTCCAACTCCTTCATTTCGTGAGTCAAATATGTCGTAGGAGTTGGTTGTCACAAGTGCTAGACCGGCAACACCTTCATCTTGAGTATATTCGGAATCGGAGTGATAGCTTCTCTCGGAGTGGTTGTCGGAGTCGGAGCCGGATACCTATTCACCAACATGAGCTTGATGTCTTCGTTTTGTGTAGCTCCTTGATGACTTGTCCTTTATTTCCGAATCCTTGCTTCTCCGTGAGGGTCTTCGTTCATAACGATCATCTCTACTCCTTCTTTCTCTAGATGGTGATTCTTCTCTTCTACTTCTTCTCTTGGGAGAATCTTCTCTTCTCTTGTAGGGGGCCGTACACTCATTGGAATATTGTCCGGGCCTTCCACAATTGTAGCAGTTTCGCTCTCGACTAGAAGATCTTTTGTCATTGTAGGACATTGACTTGGAGCTTCTCTCTTTGCTCCTACTCTTGTAGAACTTGTTGAAGTTCTTCACCATTAAGCTCAATTCTTCATTGAAGGTTTGTTTCTCACTCGATGATGTGTGGGCTTCACATGAGGCTTTGTAAGCACCACTTGATTTGTTGTGAAGTTCCTCTTTATCCTTGAGTTACATCTCATGAGCAACAATTTTTCCGATGACTTCCGTTGGCTTGAGATCTTTGTAATTGGGCATCATTTGGATCAATGTGCACACGGTATCATATTTTCCATCCAAGGCTCTTAGGATCTTCTTGATGATGAATCTATCGGTCATCTCTTCACTCCCTAAGCCGGCAATCTCTTTTGTGATAAGAGCAAGCCTAGAGTACATTTCAGCGACACCTTCACCATCCTTCATTTTGAACTTGTCAAGTTGACTTTGAAGCACATCCAACTTGGATTCCTTGACGGAGTCGGTACCTTCGTGCATATCAATCAAAGTATCCCAAATTTCCTTTGCATTCTCTAGACGGCTGATTTTGTTGAATTCTTCGGGGCACAATCTGTTGAAGAGGATATCACAAGCTTGAGCGTTGTATTGTAGCATCTTCAACTCATCCGCGGTAGCTTCACGATTTGGTTCTTTCCCATCAAAGAATTCACCTTGCAAGCCAACACACACAATAGCACAAACGGTGGGGTTATGTCCAAGAAAATGCATTTTCATCTTATGCTTCCAACTAGCAAAATTAGTACCATCAAAGTAAGGACCTCTACGGTGATAATTTCCCTCGCTAGACGCCATACTATCCTAGGTTGTGAAACCAAGGCTATGACCACCAAAAGCTATGGAAATCAAAGCAAATGGAGACTAAAGCTCTGATACCACTTATAGGATCGAAAGTATGTCTAGAGGGGGGGTGATTAGACTACTTGACCAAATAAAAATCTAGCCTTTTCCCAATTTTAGTTCTTGGTAGATTTTAGCTATCTTAGCACAAGTCAAGCAATCTCCACACAATTCAAGCAAGCATGCTATAGAGTATATGAGCAGCGGAAAGTAAAGCATGCAACTTGCAAGAATGTAAAGGGAAGGGTTTGGAGGATTCAAACACAATTGGAGACACGGATGTTTTTGTCGTGGTTCCGATAGGTGGTGCTATCGTACATCCACGTTGATGGAGACTTCAACCCACGGAGGGTAACGGTTGCGCGAGTCCACGGAGGGCTCCACCCACGAAGGGTCCACGAAGAAGCAACCTTGTCTATTCCATCACGGAGGTCGCCCACGAAGGACTTGCCTCACTAGCGGTAGATCTTCACGAAGTAGGCGATCTCCTTGCCCTTACAAACTCCTTGGTTAAACTCCACAATCTTGTCGGAGGCTCCCAAGTAACACCTAGCCAATCTAGGAGACACCACTCTCCAAGAAGTAACAAATGGTGTGTTGATGATGAACTCCTTTCTCTTGTGCTTCAAATGATAGTCTCCCCAACACTCAACTCTCTCTCACAGGATTTGGATTTGGTGCAAAGAAGATTTGAGTGGAAAGCAACTTGGGGAAGGCTAGAGATCAAGATTCATATGGTTGGAATGGAATATCTTGACCTCAACACAAGTGTAGGTGGTTCTCTCTCAGAAAATGTGTATTGGAAGTGTAGGTATGTTCTGATGGCTCTCTCCATGAATGAAGAGTGGGTGGAGGGGTATATATAGCCTCCACACAGGAATCTAACCGTTGCACACAATTTGCCAAACTCGGTGGGACCGATTCGCTCATCTTGGTGAGACCGAAATGTTAAAAAAGGGAAACAGAGAGTTTACATTGCAATCTCGGTGGGACCGATCGCTCATCTCGGTAGGACCAAAACGTTCTGAAGGGAAACAGAGAGTTTACATTGCAATCTCGGTGGGACTGATCGCTTATCTCGGTATGACCGAAACGTTACGAAGGGAAACAGAGAGATTACAATCCCATCTCGGTGAGACCGAGATCCCTATCGGTGAAACCGATTTGCCTAGGGTTTGTGGCAGTGGCTATGACATTTGAAACTCGGTGGCGCCGGATAGATAGAATCGGTGGGGCCGAGTTTGACTTTTGGTTTAGGTCATATGTGCATGTGGGAAGGTAGTTGAGGGTTTTGGAGCATATCACTAAGCATTTTGAGCAAGCAAGCCATTAAGCAACACCTCATCCCTCCTTGATAGTATTGGCTTTTCCTATAGACTCAATGTGATCTTGGATCACTGAGGGAGTCCTGGATTAGGGGGTGTCCGGATGGCCGGACTATACCTTCAGCTAGACGCCTGGACTATGAAGATACAAAATTGAAGACTCCGTCCCGTGTCCGGAAGGGACTTTCCTTGGAGTGGAAGGCAAGCTTGGCGATACGGATATGCAGATCTCTTACCATTGTAACCGACTTTGTGTAACCCTAACCCTCTCCGGTGTCTATATAAACTGGAGGGTTTTAGTCCGTGGGACAACATACAGAACAACAATCATACCATAGGCTAGCTTCTAGGGTTTAGCCTCTCTGATCTCGTGGTATATCTACTCTTGTACTACCCATATCATCAATATTAATCAAGCAGGACGTAGGGTTTTACCTCCATCGAGAGGGCCCGAACCTGGGTAAAACTTTGTGTCCCTTGTCTCCTGTTACCATCCGGCCTAGACGCACAGTTCAGGACCCCCTACCCGAGATCCGCCGGTTTTGACACTGACATTGGTGCTTTCATTGAGAGTTCCTCTGTGTCATCGCCGTCAGGCTTGGTGGATCCTACGATCATCAATGGCGATGCAGTCCAGGGTGAGACCTTCCTCCCCGGATAGATCTTCGTCTTCGGTGGCTTCGCACTGCAGGCCAATTCACTTGGCCATCTGGAGCAGATCGAAAGCTATGCCCCTGGCCGTCAGGTCAGATTTGGAAGTTTAAACTACACGGCTGACATCCGCGGGGACTTGATCTTCGACGGATTCGAGCCACTGTCGAGCGCGCCACACTGTCACGATGAGCATGATCTAGCTTTGCCACCGAACAGTGCCCTGGAGGCCGCACCCGCATCGGCTTCGACCCTTAATTCGGAGCCAACATCGCCGATCGAGGATGGGTGGTTGGACGCCGCCTCGGGGGCTGGGATCCCAACGGCGATCAAGCCGAACACCAGCCCCACACTCTGCGAGACTCGTGACTCCAAGGAGCCGGTCTCCTCTCCGGACTCCGAACCCTCCACGCCCCTGCCGTTCGAATCCGATTGGGCGCAGATCATGGAGTTTACTGCCGTGGACATCTTTTAGCACTCGCCTTTCGGCGATATCCTGAAGACACCAAAGTCTCTCTCTTTATCAGGAGATCCCTGGCCGGACTATGGTCAGCAAGGTCGGGATACGGACGATGAAGAAATTCAAAGCCCACCCACCACCCACTTTGTAGTCACTGTCGACGATTTAACCGACATGCTCGACTTCGACTCCGAAGACATCGACGGTATGGACGCCGATGAAGGAGATGATGAAGAACCGGCGCCTATTGGGCCCTGGAACGCCACCTCATCATATGACGTATACATGGTGGATGCACCAAAAGATGACGACGAGGAGCGGAAGGACGCACCGAAGGCTTGTTCCCTCGAAAAACAGTCAAAGCGGCGACGCAAGCGCCGCCCCAAATCTCGCCTCGATAGAAATAGCGACCACACAGACCCAACGCTGGAGCAGGGCAAACCACTGTCGGACAACGGCAATCCGGATAATCAAACTGAACAAACAAATTCTACCAAGGATAATGGTCCGGACGACATAACACCGGACAGGCACCCGGAGCAGCAGAATGCCCGTAAAAGGCTTGTTGCCACCACGAGGAGTCTCAAAAAGCAGAAGCAAAGGCTCAAGGCCGCACAAGACACACTCCAAATCAGAAGGAGTAAAATACTTAACACAGTAGCAAGGTGCAGCGACAATCGCCTCTCCAAGAGCTACCCAAGGCGGAAGCTGCTACCCGAATTTGAAGAGGAGGCCTCAGACCCCCCACAACCAAATATCAAAGCAGCCACCTGGTCGGATAGACGACCCCTCTACCAACACAGAGCGGCATACAACGCCGCTCACAATACAACACGTGACCCATGCGAGGGCTCGCACCCAAAGGACAGCGCAACAAGATCCATCTATGGACCACACAAGCGCGGCCCAGCATACAATGCAACACAACAAACATCCAAACAACGCGGCACACCCAGCTATAGGGGTACCGCACACCCCCTATGTTTCACCGATGAGGTGCTGGACCATGAATTTCCAGAGGGATTCAAGCCCGTAAACATAGAGGCATACGATGGAACAACAGACCCTGGGGTCTGGATTGAGGACTACATCCTTCATATCCATATGGCTCGAGTAAATGATCTCCACGCCATCAAGTACCTACCCCTGAAGCTCAAAGGGCCAGCTCGTCACTGGCTCAAAGGCCTCCCCGAAAGTTCCATTGGAAGTTGGGAAGAGCTCGAAGACGCCTTTCGGGCAAATTTTCAAGGGACTTATGTACGACCTCCGGATGCGGACGATTTGAGTCATATAACTCAATAGCCTGGAGAGTCATCCTGAAAGCTTTGGAATAGGTTTCTTACTAAAAAGAATCAGATTGTCGACTGTCCGAACGCCGAAGCCTTGGCAACTTTCAAGCATAGCGTCCGTGACGAATGGCTCGCCAGACACCTCGGCCAAAATAAGCCGAGAACGATGGCCGCATTAACAAACCTCATGACCCGCTTTTGCGCGGGTGAGGACAGCTGGCTAGCCAGATGCAGCACCAGCGACCCTAGTACATCTGAAGTTAGAGATGGAAATGGGAAATCACGGCGCAACAACAATAACAAACGCCGGAATAAAGAAGACAGCACGAAGGGCATGGCAGTAAATGCCGGATTCAAAAGCTCTCGGCCAGGTCAAAAGCAGCCCCCCAAAGGCACCAGGGATGAATTGTCCAGCCTCAACAAAATTCTAGACCAAGTATGTCAGATTCATAGTACCCCTGGTAAACCTGCTAATCATACCCACAGAGAATGTTGGGTCTTCAAGCAGTCCGGCAAGCTCAACGCCATACACAAGGGGGAGGATACACCAAGTGAAGACGAGGACGAGCCCCCCAAGAAAGACACGAGGGAACAAAAGAAATTTCCACCGGAAGTCAAAACAGTAAACGTGTTACACGTAATCAAGTGAAAAAACAACGCGGAACTCCCAAGAAAATATACCCAAGTGCCTGTCACCACGAAGTCCTGCCACTGGTCATCTCAACCGATCACTTTCGACCATCGCGATTACTCGGCAAGTATCCGACACGCAGGATGGGCTGCCCTGGTATTAGACCCAGTAATTGGCGGATATCACTTCACAAGATTCTTGATGGACGGCGGCAGTAGCCTAAACCTAATATATCAGGATACAATCCGCGGGATGGGGTTAGACCCAACACAAATTCTCCATAGCAATACTACCTTTAAAGGAGTAACGCCAGGCCCAGGGGCTTGTTGTACGGGCTCCCTCCTACTACAAGTTATATTCGTCTCCCCCGATAACTTCCGTCGCGAGCATTTAACTTTCCACATCGCTCCGTTTCAAAGTGGCTATCAAGCACTGCTCGGACATGAAGCTTTTGCTCGATTTAATGAAATACCACACTACGCCTCCCTCACACTCAAGATGCCCGGTCCACGTGGCATCATTACAGTGCATAGAAATATCAAGCGATCTCTGCGCACCGAAGAGAGTGAGGCTGCCTTGGCAGCCGCACACTAAAGGCGCCCGGACAAGCGAAGGCATCCAATAGGTCGTCAAGACCTCAGATACAACTAATCGAGTCCGGCGCCGCTACTTATACCGAATAAATGGTCACACCCCTATTTGTCAATACAAGGGGCTCAACACGCGCAGACGAGTGGCAATTTCTTCTCATCTTGAATTATACATGGTTTCCTTAAAAAACTATCTTTTTGCACGACAACTTTTTCACCTAAATTCCTCTCTTTTTACAGACGATCATCGTGCTACACCCGTCCAGGATACGGCACAACGGAGACATAGGCGCAGACATGCAGCAGGGACCCGCTCCAAGGATTCTTTTTAGATTAAGACCATGCGTAAACCTTTTTTACTGTCTCTTGTTGATACATATCCACTGTTGAGAAGGATGCTGACGTATTGGCATGTGGCTACGCCAGAACAATGCACGTACCTGGACACAAGGGGCTTCTTACAAAGGCCATTATTTAGGCCCGGTTTATACCACAAAGACCGAATACCTTCGGGAGTGTCCGACGTCGCGAGTTTGGCCATATATCCATCAGCTCCGAATCATTGTCTTTGGTCAAATGTTGGGTTTTCCCGGCTCCTGTGTTTTGGTGCCTTACGTTCCGCTTTATTGGCTAAGGTAGCACCAGGAGAACTACTATGATTGTGCCCTGGTTCATCCGGACGAGCACCTCAGTAGAGAAAACCGAAAACTAACTGTCATGATATAGCGTGAGACTAGTCAACCACTCGATGACCTGTGGGAATGTTAGAATTCCTCCGCCTTAACGAAGGGCCGTTTTCCGGCCAGGCATGTATGCACCCCGGGATCGGGAGAGTGCGGAGCCACCAGGGGCTATCTAGTAGCCCCACTGTCAAACTCCTATGGCTAAGTGAAAGTGTTAAAGCATTACAGTCCGGTTGCCTCGCTCGCTCCGCTATCACCTCCTTAATAGGACCAAGACATTGGGTTAAGTGTGAACGCGTGTTTTTGCGAGCACCTCCGCATTATATGCGTGGGGGTTGAAGCCGACGACTGCAATCTTTCAGGTTATACACATGTATACATAAACGGCCACCCAGGAGGCATCATATTACTTTCAGGCAAAAGTATAAAATTAGCCTTATAAAAATTTATAAAAGCATTTCTCTTACAATGAGATTACATATCACTCAAACATACTATTTTTTGAGCACTGGGTCTCTATCAAACGAGCACCCTCAAGAACTTCTTCAAAGTAGTGCTCAGCAGCCCTTCGACATATGGCCGAATCCCGCGCTGCAACAGTGGTAGCATCCATCTCCGCCCAGTATGCTTTAATACGGGCAAAGGCCATCCGTGCACCCTCTATGCACGCCGACCTCTTCGTCGCATTAATGCACGGCACCACATCAAGGAACTGCTGCACCAAGCTAAAATAGTTGTTCGGTTTTGACCTTTCCGGCCATAGCTGATCCACAACAGACCTCATGGAGAGTCCGAACAACCTATTTAGTTCAGCCCATTCGGCTAATTGGTCAGTCAATGAAAGTGGACGCTCGAGAGAATGGAATTGTCTCCAAAACAGTTGGTCTACTTCATGGTGCGTCTGACCCTGGAAGTACTTGGCCGCATCGGCAGCGCTCGCCGCCAAATCCATATACACATCCTCCGAACTCCACAGCCGATCTAGAGGGCCATACCGTGGATCTCCAAACTTCCTCCGCAACATAAAGGATTTCCTAGCTACAATATCCCCGGATTCCCGCAGTTCCTCCTTCTTTTCCCTCATAGCAGAGCGGAGGTCTTTTTTCGTCGCAGCAGCCTTCTCAAGGTCCAATGCCTTCGCTTGGTTTTCCTTTTCAAGAACCCGGCAACGGTCGGTGGCGGCTTTTAATTCTATGGCCATCTTGGCCATCTTGTCTCGGCTCTCGCCATCCATGGCCTTCTCGGCTTGCAACTCTTTGGCCGCCTTCAAAGCAGCCGCATTACCCAACCTCGCTTGTTCCTTGGCTCGGGCAAGTTCTGCCCGCAAGGCTTCAACAGTGGCAGCTCCATGTACAGTCACAACATATTAAAGATACTGGCATCATGCTGCTCTTCCTATGTGGCGTTTACCAGATAATGACACTTACCCCGTGCCTCGTCAAGCCTTTTGTTAACAAGCTCGATGTCGGCGTCTGCCGCATCCAACTGTCGTTCTAAATGGGCAAACTCGCTAGTCCGGCTAGCCACCGGAGCGTCCATCACCTGCACATAGAGGTAGTATGGTTATTACTTGGGAATATGATCATCTGTTCGTCATTGTTTCCGACGACAACCAGAGTCTCAGGGGCTACTATCTACACAGGGCACACCTAGCATGTGCGGGACTATCATACATTCTTTTACGTACCTCAAAGCCTGTCAGTAGACTCATAAAAGCTTCATGCAATCCGCTTTTGGCGGACGATATTCTCTCCATCACCGTATTCATCAGCACACGGTGTTCATCTGAGATGGCCGCTCGCCCCACCAACCCCCTCAGAACATCCGATCGCACACTAGACGGTGTCGGACTCTTTTGTCTGCTCTCTTCGGGAGCCGGACACTGGGAGCTTCGGGGGTCAATGGGATTATCTTTTGGCCTCACCGGACTCGGAGAGGCCCTCCGCGACGACACTTCAGGGCCGCCCGCTTCCGGAGCAGAGGAGTCCGGAGGAGGCGTTTCGCTCTCCATCATCTCTAGAAGAAGATCCCCCGAAGACGAGCTCATTTGAGAGGGGCTAAGGCCCGAACTGCAAAGATATATGTGGTGGTTATTTTCTCAGAAGAAAAGGATGGTATATCTGTACTATTAAAGTATTTCGGGTCACTTATGACTCGCGGGAGAATTGATCCCCCCGCGGACTTTGTGCGGCAACAGCGCCCCCCAAGGTAGGACCCTCTGTGGGAGACTTCTTCTCCCGTTTGGAAGCTTCGGCTTCCGAATCCCCGGGCGCAATCCTTTTCCTCTTCTGGTCGTCTTCCTTCATGGAGACGCTCGCTCCCTCAGTTAGAGTGGGCAGCGTTGGGGGCCCGCGTCCGCCCGTATTATCCTCCACAGTATCTTCCTTAAAGGGCTCCGAGCAAGGTGCGGTCTGGAGCATCTTTTCTAATACCGGATTTTCCAAACCCTCGGGGAGGGGGGCCGAACACCGAATCAACTTCGCCTTTGTTAGCCAGTCCTGGTCAAAAAGCAAACTCTCAGAAATAACTTCATAACAAAGAAGAGATAGTATGTTCGGCCGGAAGATGCCTTACTTATTCGGCGGCGCGGTTACTACTCAGGCCCACGTCCTTGGTGATTTCCGGACACTCCGCCTGAGGTCCGAAGAATGACTTGTACATATCCTCGTGCGTCAGGCCGAGAAAATTTTGAATGACACGCGGTCCCTCAGGATTGAACTCCCACAGGTGAAGAGGCCGGCGTTTGCAAGGCTGGACTTGACGAACCAGCATAACTTGTATTACCGCAACCAAACTGAAATCTCCATTGAAGAGATCTCGAATGCGGCTTTGCAGTATAGGCACGTCCTTGGCTGGACCCCAGCTCAGACCTCTGCTGATCCATGACATCAGTTGTGGTGGAGGCCCCGAGCGGAAAACAGGGGTGGCCGCCCACTTGGCGCTTCTAGGAGCCATGATGTAGAACCACTCCTGTTGCCACAATTCAGACACCTCTGGGATGGAACCTTTGGGACACAGAGCTCCGGTCATCTTGCATATTGAGGCACCTCCGCACGCTGCATGTTGCCCCTCGATCGTTTTCGGCTTTACTTCAAAGGTCTTGAGCCATAGGCCAAAGTGAGGGGTAACCCGGAGGAAGGCCTCGCACACGACAATAAATGTCGTGATATGAAGAAACGAGTCCGGAGCTAGATCATGGAAGTCTAGCCTGTAATAAAATATCAAACCCCTAGTGAAAGGATCCAGAGCAAGGCCTAGCCCTCGGAGGAAGTGGGAAACAAACAAGACATTCTCGTTGGGTTCGGGGGTGGGGACGGCCTGCCCTCGGGGAGGCAACCGATGCAAAATCTCGGCGGTCAGATATCGGGCCTCCCTCAACTTTTTGATATCTTCTTTCGTGACGGAGGAAGGCACCCATCGGCCTTGAAGGCTGGATCTGGACATGACTGAAGGTTCGGAGCACCTGACCTGAACTTTGGGCATTTGAGCTTGAGGTGGGGGGAGGATTCGATTGAGCACGGGAGGGAAAATAAAAGCCTTGTCCCCTTTATAAAGAGGGTGAATATCAAGCATCCTCTCCGTGTCCGTTTGGACTTGCCTATAATCTAGGAGTCCTAGAAGCGGTTGGGTTACCCACGCCCGTATTGATGAGAATCCCGGAATAAGGGGACACGATCACTGCTTTAACAAGATGTGCCAAGGAAACCGCCTTGCATGACGCGCTGAGGTGGGATAATGAAACGACTCGGATAAAGGCTCGGCTGTGGTGTGTTGCACTACGGAATACGTCAGCAAATTAGATTTGTGTCAATATTATTCTCTCTATGGCAATATGTGGAAATTATTTTGCAGAGCCGGACACTATCTTTGTGTTCAAAATCTTCTATGAAGTACTTGGAGGAGGAACCCGCCTTGCAATGCCGAAGACAATCTGCGCGCCAGACTCGTCGTCATTGAAGCCTGGTTCAGGGGCTACTGAGGGAGTCCTGGATTGGGGGGTGTCCGGATGGCCGGACTATACCTTCAGCCAGACTCCTGGACTATGAAGATACAAAATTGAAGACTTCGTCCCGTGTCTGGAAGGGACTTTCCTTGGCATGGAAGGCAAGCTTGGCGATACGGATATGCAGATCTCTTACCATTGTAACCGACTTTGTGTAACCCTAACCCTCTCCGTGTCTATATAAACCGGAGGGTTTTAGTCCGTAGGACAACATACAGAACAACAATCATACCATAGGCTAGCTTCTAGGGTTTAGCCTCTCCGATCTCGTGGTAGATCTACTCTTGTACTACCCATATCATCAATATTAATCAAGCAGGACGTAGGGTTTTACCTCCATCGAGAGGGCCTGAACCTGGGTAAAACTTCGTGTCCCTTGTCTCCTGTTACCATCCGGCCTAGACGCACAGTTCGGGACCCCCTACCCGAGATCCGCCGGTTTTGACACCGACAATCACTAAAATATAAAATGTAGAGTCTTGATCTTGAAGCTTGAGCCAAAAATTTTGTCCTTACAATTTTGAGGGATCCACTTTCCTCATCCATGCCATGCCATTCATTGAGCTTTTCCTGAAATATTAATCTTGGAATAATGTTAGCTCAATGAGCTATATGTTGTTAGGAATTACCAAAACCACCCGGAGATAGTTGCACTTTCATAGATCTACTCTTGTACTACCCATATCATCAGTATTAATCAAGCAGGACGTAGGGTTTTACCTCCATCAAGAGGGCCCGAACCTGGGTAAAACTTCGTGTCCCCTGCCTCCTGCTACCATCCGGTCCAGACGCACAGTTCGGGACCCCCTACCCGAGATCCGCCGGTTTTGACACCGACAATCACGAATTCCTAGAGGGATTCAAACCGGTGAACATAGAGGCGTACGACAAAACCACAGACCCTGGAGTCTGGATAGAGGACTTCATCCTCCATATTCATATGGCTCATGGAGACGATCTCCATGCCATTAAATACTTGCCCCTTAAGCATAAAGGGCCAGCTAGGCACTGGCTGAAAAGCCTCCCCAAAAAGTCAATTGGAAGTTGGGAGGAGCTCGAGGACGCTTTCCGGGCCAATTTTCAACGGACTTATGTCCGACCTCCAGATGCAGACGATTTAACTCATATAACCCAACAGTCTAGAGAGTCCGCCCGAAAGCTTTGGAACAGGTTCCTCACCAAGAAGAACCAAATCATCGACTGTCCGGACGCCGAAGCCTTAGCAGCTTTTAAACACAGCGTCTGAGACGAATGGCTCGCCAGAAACCTCGGTCAAGAAAAACTGAGAACAATGGCAGCCCTAACAAGCCTCATGACCTGCTTTTGTGCGGGCGAGGACAGCTGGTTGGCCCGTAGCAGCACCAGCGACCCAAGCACATCCGAAGTTAGGGATGGCAATGGTAAACCACGACGCAACAAAAAGAAGCGTCGAAATAAAGAAGGTAGCCCAGATAACACGGCGGTAAACGCCGGATTCAGGGGCTCCCGACCAGGTCAGCAGAAAAAGCCTTTCAAAGGCAGCAGAGAAGGACAATCTGGCCTAAACAAAATTCTTGACAAACTCTGTCAGATTCACGGCACCCAAGACAAACCTACAAATCATACCCACAGAGAATGTTGGGTCTTGAAGTAGTCTGGTAAGCTAAATGCCGGATACAAAGGGGAAGAGACACCAAGTGAAGATGAGGATGAACCTCGCCAGCAAAACACCGGAGCACAGAAAAAGTAACGTAATCCATGTGACAAAGAGGAGAAGCAATCATGCACTATGATGCACACGCGCCAAAGCACCCATCACCCCTAGGTTCAACCACTGGTTGGCATGCCCGATCACTTTTGATCGTCGGGATCACGTTACAAATATCCGGTGCGAACGACTGACGGCCTTGGTGCTAGACCCAATAGTAAATGGGTACCATTTCACACGGGTCCTCATGGACGGCGGCACTGGCCTAAATCTGATATATCAGGACACAGTCTGCAAAATGGGGATAGACCCGACACAAATAAGCCACAGTAATACTACCTTCAAGGGAGTAATACCAGGCCAAGAGTCCCGATGTACGGGCTCTCTACCACTAGAGGTGGTATTCAGTTCTCCCGATAACTTCCGAAGCGAAAAGTTAACTTTTCACATCGCTCCATTCTGAAGTGATTATCAATCACTACTCAGAAGGGCGGCTTTCGCTCGTTTTAACGCAGTACCGCATTATGCTTTTCTCAAGCTCAAGATGCCCGGTCCACATGGCATCATCACAGTTAGCGGAAATACCAAACGTTTTTACGTATGGAAGAGGATGAGGCGGCTCTAGCAACCGCAAACTAAGACGGCCTCACCAACCAGAAAAATGGCAGGTCGTCAAGACCACAGATACGGTTAGACGAATCCGGAGATCCATCATATATACATGAGATTGGTTTTCAAACCCTCATGAAATGACACCAGGGGCTTCCCGCGTGTAATCAGGGCCAGCCCGGCTCAACTTGGTTTCTCTTGAATTTCGATAGTTCATTGATAATAACCAGCTCTTCTCTTTTTTGGCACGGCAACCTGAAGGAAATATGCCCTAAAGGCAATAATAAATTTATTATTTATTTCCTTATATCATGATAAATGTTTATTATTCATGCTAGAATTGTATTAACCAGAAACATAATACATGTGTGAATACATAGACAAACAGAGTGTCACTAGTATGCCTCTACTTGACTAGCTCATTGATCAAAGATGGTTATGTCTCCTAACCATAGACATGGGTTGTCATTTGATTAACGGGATAACATCATCAGGAGAATGATGTGATTGACTTGACCCATTCTGTTAGCTTAACACTTGATCGTTTAGTTTGTTGTTATTGCTTTCTTCATGACTTATACATGTTCCTATGACTATGAGATTATGCAACTCCCATTTACCGGAGGAACACTTTGTGTTCTACCAAACATCACAACGTAACTGGGTGATTATAAAGGTGCTCTACGGGTGTCTCCAAAGGTACTTGTTGGGTTGCCGTATTTCGAGATTAGGATTTGTCACTCCGATTGTCGGAGAGGTATATCTGGGCCCTCTCGGTAATGCACATCACTTAAAGCCTTGCAAGCATTGCAACTAATGAGTTAGTCGCAGGATGATGTATTACGGAATGAGTAAAGAGACTTGCCAGTAACAAGATTGAACTAGGTATTGAGATACCGATGATCGAATCTCGGGCAAGTAACATACCGATGACAAAGGGAACAACGTATGTTGTTATGCGGTTTGACCGATAAAGATCTTCGTAGAATATGTAGGAGCCAATATGAGCATTCAGGTTCCGCTATTGGTTATTGACCGGAGACATGTCTCGGTCATGGCTACATAGTTCTCGAGCCCGTAGGGTCCGCATGCTTAACGTTACGATGAAAATTATATTATGAGTTTATATGTTTTGATGTACCGAAGGTTGTTCGGAGTCCCGGATGTGATCAAGGACATGACGAGGAGTCTCGAAATGGTCGAGACATAAAGATTGATATATGGGAAGCCCATATTTGGATGTCGGAAGTGTTTCGGATGAAATCGGGAGTTTACCGGAGTACCGGGAGGTTACCGGAACCCCCAGGGGGCTTAATGGGCCTACATGGGCCTTAGTGGAATAGAGGGCAGCAAGGGGTGTGTGGGGCGCCCCCCCCCCCCAAGGCCCAAACCGAATTGGTTTAGGGCAAAGGGGGCCGGCCCCCTCTTTCCTTCTTCCCCTCTTTGTTTCCTTCTCCCGAATCCTATTCCAACTAGGAAAGGGGGAGTCCTACTCCCGGTGGGAGTAGGACTCCTCCTGGCGCACCCTCTCCCTGGTCGGCCGCCTCCTCCCCTTTCTCCTTTATATACGGGGGCAGGGGCACCCCATAGACACAATAGTTGTTCTCTTGATCTCTTAGCCGTGTGCGGCGCCCCCCTCCACCATAGTACCTCGATAATACTGTAGCGGTGCTTAGGCGAAGCCCTACGTCGGTAGAACATCAACATCGTCACCATGCCGTCGTGCTGACGAAACTCTCCCTCAATATTTGGCTGGATCGGAGTTCAAGGGACGTCATCGGGTTGAACGTGTGTTGAACTCGTAGGTGACGTACGTTCGGTACTTGATCGGTCGGATCGTGAAGACGTACGACTACATCAACCGCGTTGTGCTAACGCTTCTGCTTTCGTTCTACGAGGGTACATAGACAACACTCTCCCCTCCTATTGCTATGCATCACCAAGATCTTGCGTGTGCGTAGGAATTTTTTTGAAATTACTACGTTCCCCAACAGTGGTATCGCAGCCAGGTTTTATGCGTTGATATAATATGCACGAGTAGAACACAAGTTAGTTGTGGGCGATACACGTCATACTGCTTACCAGCATGTCATACTTTGGTTCGGCGGTATTGTTGGATGAAGCGGCCCGGACCGACATTACACGTACACTTACGCGAGACTGGTTCTACCGACGTGCTTTGCACACAGATGGCTGGCGGGTGTCAGTTTCTCCAACTTTAGTTGAACCGAGTATGGCTACGCCCGGTCCTTGCGAAGGTTAAAACAGCACCAACTTGACAAACTATGGTTGTGGTTTTGATGCGTAGGTAAGAACGGTTCTTGCTAAGCCGGTAGCAGCCACGTAAAATTTGCAACAACAAAGTAGAGGACGTCTAACTTGTTTTTGGAGAGCATGTTGTGATGTGATATGGTCAAGACATGATGCTAAATTTTATTGTATGAGATGATCATGTTTTGTAACCGAGTTATTGGCAACTGGCAGGAGACATATTGTTGTCGCTTTATTGTATGCAATGCAATCGCCCTGTAATGCTTTACTTCATCACTAAGCGGTAGCGATAGTCGTGGAAGCATAAGATTGGCGAGACGACAACGATGCTACGATGGAGATCAAGGTGTCGAGCCGGTGACGATGGTGATCATGACGGTGCTTCGAAGATGGAGATCACGAGCACAAGATGATGATGGCCATATCATATCACTTATATTGATTGCATGTGATGTTTATCTTTTATGCATCTTATCTTGCTTTGATTGACGGTAGCATTATAAGATGATCCCTCACTAAATTATCAAAGTATAAGTGTTCTCCCTGAGTATGCAATGTTGCGAAAGTTCTTCGTGCTGAGACACCACGTAATGATCGGGTGTGATAGGATCTACGTTCAAATACAATGGGTGCAAAACAGTTGCACACGCGGAATACTCAGGTTAAACTTGACGAGCCTAGCATATAACAGATATGGCCTCGGAACACGGAGACCGAAAGGTCGAGCGTGAATCATATAGTAGATATGATCAACATAGTGATGTTCACCGTTGATACTATTCCATCTCACATGATGATCGGACATGGTTTAGTTGATATGGATCACGTGATCACTTAGAGGATTAGAGGGATGTCTATCTAAGTGGGAGTTCATAAATAATATGATTAATTGAACTTAAATTTATCATGAACTTAGTACCTGATAGTATCTTGCTTGTCTATGTTGATTGTAGATAGATGGCCCGTGCTGTTGTTCCGTTGAATTTTAATGTGTTCCTTGAGAAAGCAAAGTTGAAAGATGATGCTAGCAATTACACGGACTGGGTCCGTAACTTGAGGATTATCCTCATTGCTGCCCAGAAGAATTACGTCCTGGAAGCACCGCTGAGTGCCAAGCCTACTGCTGATGCAACTGACGACGTTAAGAACGTTTGGCAGAGCAAAGCTGATGACTATTCAATAGTTCAGTGTGCCATGCTTTACGGCTTAGAACCGGGACTTCAACGACGTTTTGAACGTCATGGAGCATATGAGATGTTCCAGGAGTTGAAGTTAATATTTCAAGCAAATGCCCGGATTGAGAGATATGAAGTCTCCAATAAGTTCTACAGCTGCAAGATGGAGGAGAATAGTTCTGTCAGTGAATATATACTCAGAATGTCTGGGTACCATAATCACTTGACTCAACTGGGAGTTAATCTTCCAGTTGATAGCGTCATTGACAGAGTTCTTCAGTCACTGCCACCAAGCTACAAGAGCTTCGTGATGAACTATAATATGCAAGGGATGGATAAGACAATTCCCGAGCTCTTCGCAATACTAAAGGCAGTGGAGGTAGAAATCAAGAAGGAGCATCAAGTGTTGATGGTCAATAAAACCACCAGTTTCAAGAAAAAGGGCAAAGGGAAGAAGAAGGGGAACTTCAAGAAGAACAACAAGCAAGTTGCTGCTCGGGAGAAGAAACCCAAGTCTGGACCTAAGCCTGAGACTGAGTGTTTCTACTACAAGCAGACTAGTCACTAGAAGCGGAACTGCCCCAAGTATTTGGCGGATAAGAAGGATGGCAAGGTGAACAAAGGTATATGTGATATACATGTTATTGATGTGTACCTTACTAGTGCTTGCATTAGCACCTGGGTATTTGATACTGGTTCAGTTGCTAACATTTGCAACTCAAAACAGTGGCTACGGATTAAGCGAAGATTGGCTAAGGACGAGGTGACAATGCGCGTGGGAAATGGTTCCAAAGTCGATGTGATCGCGGTCGGCACACTACCTCTACATCTACCTTCGGGATTAGTATTAGACCTAAATAATTGTTATTTGGTGCCAGCGTTGAGCATGAACATTATATCTGGATCTTGTTTGATGCGAGACGGTTATTCATTTAAATCAGAGAATAATGGTTGTTCTATTTATATGAGTAATATCTTTTATGGTCGTGCACCCTTGAAGAGTGGTCTATTTTTGCTAAATCTCGATAGTGGTGATACACATATTCATAATATTCAAGCCAAAAGATGCATAGTTGATAATGATAGTGCAACTTATTTGTGGCACTGCCGATTAGGTCATATCGGAGTAAAGCGCATGAAGAAACTCCATACTGATGGACTCTTGGAACCACTTGATTATGAATCACTTGGTACTTGTGAGCCGTGCCTCATGGGCAAGATGACTAAAACGCCGTTCTCCGGAACTATGGAGAGAGCAACAGATTTGTTGGAGATCATACATACAGATGTATGTGGTCTGATGATTGTTGAGGCTCGTGGCGGATATCGTTATTTTCTCACCTTCACAAATGATTTAAGCAGATATGGGTATATCTACTTAATGAAACATAAGTCTGAAACATTTGAAAAGTTCATAGAATTTCAGAGTGAAGTTGAAAATCATCGTAACAAGAAAATAAAGTTTTTACGATCTGATCATGGAGGAGAATATTTGAGTTATGAGTTTGGTCTTCATTTGAAACAATGCGGAATAGTTTCGAAACTCACGCCACCTGGAACACCACAGCGTAATGGTGTGTTCGAACGTCGTAATCATACTTTACTAGATATGGTGCGATCTATGATGTCTCTTACTGATTTACCGCTATCGTTTTGGGTTTATGCTTTAGAGACGGACACATTCACCTTAAATAGGGCGCCATCGAAATCTGTTGAGACGACGCCTTATGAACTATGGTTTGGTAAGAAACCAAAGTTGTTGTTTCTGAAAGTTCGGGGCTGCGATGCTTATGTGAAAAAGCTTCAACCTGATAAGCTCGAACCCAAATCGGAGAAATGTGTCTTCATAGGATACCCAAAGGAGACTGTTGGGTACACCTTCTATCACAGATCCGAAGGCAAGACTTTTGTTGCTAAATTCGGAGTTTTTCTAGAGAAGGAGTTTCTCTCAAAATAAGTGAGTGGGAGGAAAGTAGAACTTGATGTGGTGACCGTACCTGCTCCCTTATTGGAAAGTAGTTCATCGCAGAAAACGGTTTCTACGACACCTACACCAATTAGTGAGGAAGATAATGATGATGATCGTGAAACTTCAGATCAAGTTGTTACTGAACCTCGTAGATCAACCAGATTAAGATCCGCACCAGAGTGGTACGGTAATCCTGTTTTGGAAGTCATGCTACTAGATCATGATGAACCTACAAACTATGAAGAAGTGATGGTGAGCCCAGATTCCGCAAAATGGCTTGAGGCCATGACATCTGAGTTGGGATCCATGTATGAGAACAAAGTATGGACTTTGGTTGACTTGCCCGATGATCGACAAGCAATTGAGAATAAATGGATCTTCAAGAAGAAGACTAACGCTGATGGTAATGTTACTGTCTACAAAGCTCGACTTGTTGCAAAAGGTTTTTGACAAGTTCAAGGGATTGACTATGATGAGACTTTCTCACCCGTAGCGATGCTTAAGTCTGTCCGAATCATGTTAGCAATTGCCGCATTTTATGATTATGAAATTTTGCAAATGGATGTCAAAACTGCATTCCTGAATGGATTTCTGGAAGAAGAGTTGTATATGATGCAACCGGAACGTTTTGTCGATCCAAAGGGAGGTAACAAAGTGTGCAAGCTCCAGCGATACATTTATGGACTGGTGCAAGCCTCTTGGAGTTGGAATGAACACTTTGATAGTGTGATCAAAGCATTTGGGTTTATACAGACTTTTGGAGAAGCCTGTATTTACAAGAAAGTGAGTGGGAGCTCTGTAGCATTTCTGATATTATATGTGGATGACATATTGCTAATTGGAAATGATATAGGATTTCTGGATAGCATAAAGGGATACTTGAATAAGAGTTTTTCAATGAAAGACCTCGGTGAAGCTGCTTACATATTGGGCATCAAGATCTATAGAGATAGATCAAGATGCTTAATTGGACTTTCACAAAGCACATACCTTGACAAAGTTTTGAAGAAGTTCAAAATGGATCAAGCAAAGAAAGGGTTCTTGCCTGTGTTACAAGGTGTGAAGTTGAGTAAGACTCAATGCCCGACCACTGCAGAAGATAGAGAGAAAATGAAAGATGTTCCCTATGCTTCAGCCATAGGCTCTAGCATGTATGCAATGCTGTGTACCAGACCTAATGTGTGCCTTGCTATAAGTCTAGCAGGGAGGTACCAAAGTAATCCAGGAGTGGATCACTGGACAGCGGTCAAGAACATCCTGAAATACCTGAAAAGGACTAAGGATATGTTTCTCGTTTATGGAGGTGACAAAGAGCTTATCGTAAACGGTTACGTTGATGCAAGCTTTGACACTGATCCGGACGATTCTAAATCGTAAACCGGATACGTGTTTACATTGAAGGGTGGAGCTGTCAGTTGGTGCAGTTCTAAACAAAGCGTTGTGGCGGGATCTACATGTGAAGCGGAGTACATAGCTACTTCGGAAGCAGCAAATGAAGGAGTGTGGATGAAGGAGTTGATATCCGATCTAGGTGTCATACCTAGTGCATCGGGTCCAATGAAAATCCTTTGTGACAATACTGGAGCTATTGCCTTGGCGAAGGAATCCAGATTTCACAAGAGAACCAAGCACATCAAGAGACGCTTCAATTCCATCCAGGATTTAGTCCAGGTGGGGGACATAGAAATTTGCAACATACGTACGGATCTGAATGTTGCAGACCCGTTGACTAAGCCTCTTCCACGAGCAAAACATGATCAGCACCAAGGCTCCATGGGTGTTAGAATCATTATTGTGCAATCTAGATTATTGAATCTAGTGCAAGTGGGAGACTGAAGGAAATATGCCCTAGAGGCAATAATAAAGTTATTGTTTATTTCCTTATATCATGATAAATGTTTATTATTCATGCTAGAATTGTATTATCCGGAAACATAATACATGTGTGAATACATAGACAAACAGAGTGTCACTAGTATGCCTCTACTTGACTAGCTCGTTGATCAAAGATGGTTATGTTTCCTAACCATAGACATGGGTTGTCATTTTATTAACGGGATCACACCATTAGGAGAATGATGTGATTGACTTGGCCCATTCTGTTAGCTTAGCACTTGATCGTTTAGTTTGTTGCTATTGCTTTCTTCATGACTTATACATGTTCCTATGACTATGAGATTATGCAACTCCCATTTACCGGAGGAACACTTTATGTGCTACCAAACATCACAACGTAACTGGGTGATTATAAAGGTGCTCTACAGGTGTCTCCAAAGGTACTTGTTGGGTTGGCGTATTTCGAGATTAGGATTTGTCACTCCGATTGTCAGAGAGGTATCTCTGGGCCCTCTCCGTAATGCACATCACTTAAAGCCTTGCAAGCATTGCAACTAATGAGTTAGTTGCGGGATGATGTATTACGAAACGAGTAAAGAGACTTGTCGGTAACGAGATTGAACTAGGTATTGAGATGCCGACGATCGAATCTCGGGCAAGTAACATACCGATGACAAAGGGAACAACGTATGTTGTTATGCGGTTTGACTGATAAAGATCTTCGTAGAATATGTAGGAGCCAATATGAGAATCCAGGTTCCGCTATTGGTTATTGACCGGAGATGTGTCTCGGTCATGTCTACATAGTTCTCAAACCCGTAGGGTCCGCACGCTTAACGTTACGATGACAGTTATATTATGAGTTTATATGTTTTGATGTACCGAAGGTTGTTCGGAGTCCCGGATGTGATCAAGGACATGACGAGGAGTCTCAAAATGGTCGAGACATAAAGATTGATATATTGGAAGCCCATATTTGGATGTCGGAAGTGTTCCGGGTGAAATCGGGATTTTACCGGAGTATCGGGAGGTTACCGGAACCCCCGGGGGCTTAATGGGCCTACATGGGCCTTAGTGGAAACAGAGGGCAGCAAGGGGATCATTGATGCTACGGCGGGTTGTGAGTGTCTGAGTTTTCTGGATGCCTATTCAGGGTATCATCAGATCAAGATGGCAGTCAAGGACCAGGAGAAGACAGCTTTCATCACTCCGTTCGGAGCCTTTTGCTATGTGTCTATGCCTTTTGGGCTTAAGAGTGCCCAGGCAACTTATCAACGGTGTGTGCAGATTGCCTTCACAATCAGATTGGGTGTAATGTTCATGCTTATGTGGATGATATAGTGGTGAAGTCCATAGAGAAGGAAACCTTGGTAACAGATCTAAAGGAAACCTTTGATAACCTCCGGGTCTACAAGATGATGCTTAACCCGGCCAAGTGTGTTTTTGGAGTCCCAGCTGGCAAACTCTTGGGTTTTTTGGTGTCTAACAGAGGTATTGAGGCTAACCTAGAGAAAATTAAGGCAATCACGTCTCTGGTCAAACCGGTGTGTATCAATGACGTTAAACGGCTGGCGGGTCGCGTCGCTGCCTTAAGCCGGTTCATAAGCCGGTTAGGGGAGAAGGCGATGCCTTTGTATCAAATGATGAAAAAGGCGGATGACTTTGTCTGGAGTGATGCTGCTAACTCTGCTTTTGAGGATCTGAAGAAACAGCTTGTTGAGCCGCCGGTTCTTGTTGCTCCGGTCGAGAAAGAGTCGTTGTTATTATATGTAGCTGCTAACTCACGTGCTGTCAGTGTGGCCATTGTTGTGGAGCACAAGGAGGATGGCAAAGAACATCCGGTCCAACTGCCGGTTTACTACGTCAGTGAGGTGCTGATTGAATCTAAACAAAGATATCCACATTGGCAGAAGCTCGTTTATGGGGTGTTCATGGCAAGCCAGAAGCTCAAACATTACTTCCAGGGTCACCCAATCACTGCGGTTAGCTCTGCTCCTCTAGGAGACATCATTCAAAATAGAGAAGCCACAGGACGATTCGCCAAATGGGCTATTGAGATTGGGTCTTGTGGTTTGAAGTATATACCACGTACTGCGATCAAATCTCAAGTGCTAGTTGACTTCATTAACGACTGGACAGAGTTGCAGATGCCAGAGGAGAAACCAGACAACACATGTTGGATGATTCATTTTGATGGGTCCAGACAGTTGGAAGGCTCGGGGGCTGGAGTTGTTTTAACTTCTCCTCGAGGGGACAAGTTTTGTTATGTGTTGCGATTGATGTTTTCTTGTACTAACAATGCAGTAGAACATGAAGCATTGCTTCATGGTCTTCGAATGGCTAAAGAGATGAGTTTGAGCCGGGTCCGGTGCCTTGGCGATTCAGATTTGGTGGCTCAACAGGTGTCAGGCAAGTGGGATTCCAAGGATCCTCACATGGCGGCTTATCGCCGCGAAGTCGACGCTGTTGCGGGACATTTTAAGAGTTATCAAGTGGAACACATTAACCGCAGGAAAAACGAAGCGGCCGATGCCTTAAGCTGGTTGGGATCTCAGCGTAAGCCGGTACCGCCTAACACCTTTTTGGATGTTTTACATAACCATTCTGTTAAGTTGCCTACAGAGGAAGATTTGGCCATTCCTGACCCAGAGGCACAATTAGTGGCGGCTACTCATGTTATCGCGGATTGGACAGTACCGTTCCTGGCTTACATGACCCGGGGCGAGTTGCCAGAGGACGATACCCTGGCCTGACAGATAACCCGGTGGTCCAAGTCAATGACGATTTCTGACGGAGAGTTGTATCATCGCAGCGTCACTGGAGCATTTCAGCGTTGTGTTTATCCTGAAGAAGGTCAAGAAATACTTAATGAGATCCATGAAGGGGATTGTGGTCATCACAATGGTTCAAAGTCTCTTGTGGCCAAAGCTTTTTGTCATGGTTTTTACTGGTTAACGACTCATGCTGATGCAGAGGATCTCGTCAGTAGATGTGATGGATGTCAAAAATTTGCACGACGAGCGCATGTGCCGGCTCAAGAGTTGCGGATGATTCCAATCACTTGGCCTTTTGCAGTTTGGGGGCTTGACATGGTTGGACCTTTCAAAAGGTCTAAGGATAAAAAGACACATCTTTTAGTGGTAGTTGACAAATTCACAAAATGGGTTGAGGCAGAGCCAGTGAATAAGTGTGATGCAACCACGACGGTTCAGTTCATGAAAAAGGTGATTTTTCGTTTTGGTTTTCCACACAGCATTATCACTGACAATGGCACTATGGAGGAGTTTTGTCAACGTGAGCATATTCGGCTTGATGTTTCTTCCGTAGCTCACCCTCAATCTGATGGCCAGGCTGAGAGAGCAAATCAGGAAATCTTAAAAGGTCTCAAGCCCCGGCTTATGGTTCCCTTACAATGGACGCCGGGTTGTTGGGTAGAGGAATTACCCTCGGTGATGTGGAGTATCAACACCACTCCTAACAGGTCTACAGGTTATACACGTTTCTTCATGGTTTATGGGTTGAAAGCAGTGCTGCCCAGTGACATCCGTCATGACTCGCCTCGCGTGGCGGCTTATGTTGAAGCTAATAATGAACAAGCCCGACAGGATGCACTTGACTTGTTAGATGAGGAGAGAGACTTGGCGGCGGCTCGATCAGCAATTTATCAACAGGACCTGCATCATTATCACAGCCGCCGGGTTAAGTCCAGAACCTTTCAAGAGGGTGACCTGGTGCTTCGGCTCATCCAGGATCTGTCAGATGCACACAAACTATCCCCGCCCTGGGAAGGACCCTTTGTGGTCAGCAAAAACTTAAACAACTGGTCATATTACCTCATTGATGTTCGAGAGCACAAAGACTCACGTAAGTCGGAGGAGGAGACCCGCCGACCGTGGAATATTACTCAACTTCGGCCATACTATACTTAAGCCACCGGCTCTCGTCATGTACATACTTGGACGTTGTATATATCATGATAAGTAATAAAGCAGGACCTCTGTCCTTTTTTCCCTTTCAATGGTTATATGTCCTTATTATTTTCATTGTTTAAAAATGACCAGAAGGGGGCTGATCATATCCGAATCTAACCTCACCTTTTTGGTCCGGCTTATGATCGTATTCGAATCTAGCTGTAAATCTCATGGTCACTTGCGGGCTTCCTGTTCAAACATAGGTCGTATTTGAACCAAAGAGAACATAGCTGTCGTAACCCTCTTGATCGGCTCAAAGCCAAACTCACTAGGGGGCTTCTTGATCGTATCCGAATCATAGCTTAACCCCTTTTGGGTCCGACTTGGACCGTATTCGAATTAGGGTCATTAAAAACCTCTCAAGGTCATTTGGGGGCTTCCTGTTCAAACATAGGTCGTATTCAAACCAAAGAGAACATAGCTGTCGGTACCCTCTTGATCGGCGCAATGCCAAAGCCACTGGGGATATATGATCGTATTCGAATCTTAGCTTAACCTCTTTGGTCCGGTTTACTGATCGTATTGGAATCAGAAACCCCCAAATTTATATTGTCTGTGATCTGCTATTTTGTCTTACTGGTTTTTTATTGTCTCAAATTTAAATTATCAGTATGGTTTTTATTTAAGCTGGCTTGATTATTTGACAATAAGCTGCCAAAGGCATGATAGTCATCAGGTGTATGGAAAGCATTGACTTCTCAAAAAGATTGGGTCATCAACCTCATCATCCGGATCTTGAAAACCGGTAGTCCAGAAACACAAGTATGACAGTGTTGTTCACGAACAGATTTTTTCATCCATATTTATCTTTTCAAATAAAGACATATACCGGGTGTTTTTGACCCGTCCAGTGTTAAGCCGCCAGACCAGCTCTTTCATTTTTGTAGGAGCAAAGGTAACACATTACAGATGTAACCATAGATGTGACACATATATTGACATTAGGAGAAAAGAGTCACACACGTCATCTTATGCACGATGGAATAGGCAAAATATGCAGTTTTTTAAACTAACCTATTACAAGGCATTAAGAGCCCAAAAGGTTACCGTTTTTCTCTCTTAAGACAAGTCCTAAGCTAAGAGCAGGATTGTTCAGATGGTTATGACTCCCCCCTGGCCGGTTCATCTCCCTCCACTGGTTGAAAGCCGGAATTAGACCAGTCAAAGCCGTTCAGAGCAATGAACACAACCTCATCATCAATTAAGCTGGCCGGGTCAATCTCTAGGGAAAATGTATGTTGGCGAACCGGCGGGATAAGACCCATCACTTTATAAGAGGGAGTCGCCATCTTCTTATTCTCCAAATCAAAACCCGGCTGATATTTATCAATGTTGGTCTCATCTCCAAGAACGGTGGCTTGAGGTCGAACTCCCCTCACGCAGGCAATGAAGTCATCCTGCTCAAATAGAGTCCCTTCTTCCTTCACGGTAGGGTACCCCCTAGCTACATCCGCCGGGTCTAGATCTGGCACCCAGGCTTTGGAGCGGCTCAGGCAGTCAGGGCTCCGGCTCTGGCACAAGATCGTTTGACCTCTTGAAACCTGGTGGGTAAGATTGACAATTTCTTCAAGACATCGCTCAACCGATTGAGTCCTTGGTTGGCAGGAGAGATAGCAGCAAGTGCTCGTTGAGCACCAGTATACAACTGCTCCACTAAGGTATAAACTGCTTTCAGTTTGGTCACACTATCTTGGCTCAGATTTTTGCTTCGTGGACCTACGAATGTTTTTTAAACAAAGAGTCAGTAGGCGGCTTATATTCCGGGTCACAAGAAGGCACAAGTGATTAACACAGATGACTTACCAAAGATGGTGGAGACCATTTGAGACACCCGGTTCTTCAAGCCGGTGAGTTCCGTGGTAACCTCCTCAAGAGCCGCTTCAGCTTTTTCAGCATGTTCTATCAGTAGCGTCTTTTCTTCGGCCCATGATTTCTTTTTTGCCGTCAAGCTGGTCTTCAATTTTTCTGTCTCAGAAAGACTCAGTTGGAGTTTAGAGTCGGCAGACTTGATTTCTGCCTCTTGATCCATGAACCGGGTCTTTGCATCAGTTAATTGAGAGCCCAATTCAGATAGGGCGTTCTACAAAACATACACAGGTGTGTCAAGGCTTAAACTAAAAGTTATAAGGGTTCAAGTCTCAAGTACTATGCACCGCAATACCACTTGACACTTGGGGGCTAATGTCTGCCAAAGCAATTTTTTGTGACTCTTATATATTTCAAGTCCCAAGTGCTTTACAAAGTAATAGCACTTGGCACTTGGGGGCTAATGCATGATATTCAGAAATTTTCTCAAGATTAAGCCGGATTGCAGTACTTATTGGGACTAGTAAAAGACAGTTATAAGTTAAGTACCGGTTCATTTATGATAAATTGAGCTGGGCCTTGGCGACTACAGGTCAAGTTTACGCTACTCTATTGGACTTTCAGAGGAAAAGTTTCAACCTATATCATGAAGTCTACAGATCATTCAGGATCATCATCTGAAGACTTGGGGGCTGACAGAGTATCAATAAGCCAGAAAACATACCTCATATTTTAGCTGCAATTGCTTGACCATTTCAATTTCTGACTCACAGCTGGAATGCACATGACTGAGATAGCCGGACAATATGTCACTAGCGTTCAGATGAGTATAGCGAGAGATATCAAGCTGTACTTTCTGCCTTTCCAAGGCCTCCTGTTTGGCAGAATGCCTGGCTAGCACAGTTGGATTACTAGACACAACAAATCTGCTGCCAGTAACCAGAACGTTATGATCATAAGACATTGGCGGGTTAGCTGAACCGGATGGTCCGGTGCTAGAGGGGTTAACAACGGTATCATCAGCTGACGGCTCAGGGGGGTCCAATTGAGTATCAATGGCCGGGTCTTCTGGTGCTTCAGTTCGAGGGGGAGAAGTTGGCATGGCCGGTTCAGGTGCAAGAACTAAGGGGTCTTCCGCCGGTTTTATCATTTTGGCCTTCTTGGACTTGGCTTGACCACTAAGAAAGATTTTATGAGACAGTTAGTGCAATGATGTAGTTTTTAAAGACACAGAGGAAAGATGATTTTTTTCCTTACCCAGGGGCAGTCTTGAAGGCCGGAAATTGCGTCTGAGATGAGTCGCCAGAAGAGCGAGAAACCTCCTGCAAAGGTAAAATAAAGTTAGTAATGCAAGAGAATAGACTCATTAATAAAAGCAGAAGATGAAGATAAAAGAGACCTCATTCTGGTGCTTTCGAGGAGTTTGTTGTAAAACGGAAGGCGGTTCATCATCGTTCCAAGCCTGACGGCGGCTTTCATGTTGCTACTTTTTCAAAAGAAAATGAGGGTCCAAATAAGCCAAAGGGTGCGAAAACCTTACTTTCCGGGTTACCAGTCGAAGTTTTTGTCTTGGCAAATGGGTTGAGTCGGAGGAAATAGTTACCTCTTATTCTACGGCCTGACTGGCCCCCGTGTCGTCTTGGCAATAGTTAGTGTCAATAAGGTTATTAAAAACTGGCCAAAAGAGTCAACGGCTACCTCTGACTCAGAATCATCATCAAGCTTTAACAGGTCCTCAACGGTGCTCCTTTTCTTCTTGGACCTCCGGGTCGTCTTCTTGGTGGCTTCGTGGTCATACTTGGCTTTCCAGAAGTCAGATTTGGCCTGTAAACAAGTAAAACAAGATAAAAGGTCATGCAAGTATTTAAAACTGCTGAGAAAAATACAAAGAGAAAGAGGTCATGGGTTTTTTACCTCTGGCGCCGGGTTAAGTTTGCAGAAGGGGTTTAACCCGACTTTACTTCAATCTTCATATTTGCCGTTCACCAGGAGGGTTGACATTGAAACAATATCTTCTTCAGTTAGTTGAACGGAGCTGTGATGAAGAGAGTCATCTGGGCCTCCACCATAGTCATACATTAATTTGGATCGGCGGCTTAGAGGGATGACCCGCCACGAGATCCAGCAACGGGTCAAGTTAACTCCGGTTAAGCCATTCCCCAATAAGGCGTTAATCCTTTTAATAGATAGAATAAGCTTCTTGTGTTCAGCGGCAGTAAGCTTATCAGGGAGCGCAAACTTGGAATCCAAACGCTCCGCGTGATAACCCGGCAGTGGTTTTTCGTTGGCTGGAGACGTATCTTGACAATAGAACCAGGTCTGATTCCAATATTTGGGATGACTCGATAAGACTATTAAGGGAAAGACAGCGCCCTGTCGGCGCTGAATTGAGATTCCACCAAGTTCCAAGCTAGGGCCATTGGTACAGTCGTTCTGGCGGTTCAGATAAAAATACTCTATGAAGAGTTCCACAGTCGGCTCTTCTTGAAGATACACCTCACAGAGAACTTGGAAGTTGCAGATATTGGATATGGAATTGGGACCAAGATCTTGAGGGTGGAGTTTGAAAAAATGAAGAACGTCTCTGAAGAACTTTGAGCCAGGTGGTGAAAAACCCCAATTCATGTGGTCATAGAGGACAATAACTTCACCGTCTTTAGGATTAGACCGTTCCTCATCCGGGTCAGGTGCACGATAAGACATAACATTCTTCCCTGACAAAAATCCTATGGTGAAGAATTCCTTCAAGTTATCCTTAGTTACTATGGAGGGGACCCATTTGCAGACAGTCGGTGCTTTTGACGGCATGATGATCAAAAGATGAACTGAAAAGAAAGTAACGTGCCGGTTCAATTCAATGGTAATGGTGAAGTTAAATGATGATGGTGCAAATGAGTAATGGCGGCTTAACTAAGGGCTAATGTCATATAAGGAAAAGTGAGCCGGCGTAATAAGCCGCCATGACTACAGATATTTGAGAAATGCCAGAAAGAGAATTGGCCAAGTGTTGAGACAAACAAGTTTCATAAATTTTTGATATTATTATGGATCAAATGGCCGTTCAAAATGGAAAATATTCTAGACCTAAAAATCTAGCACAGATGAGTTCGTGAGTTCTAATGAGGCCTTTGTACCAGAAAAGGGGATCTACTAGTATCAAGAATGGGCACAAAACAACTACCGCACGAATATAGGTTCTTTTTTGGATCAGGAAGAAGCTGCAGTGGAAGAACTACGAAGAAACTATGATGAACTATGAAGAACACGCGGAGACCTAGAAACCCTAATGCGGATCTGGGGAGCAGGAAGGTAAACACTTACAACCACGGATCTTCTGCGGAGGTCGCCGCCGTTCTCTGTACCGATTCGGGTTGATGGAGCGGCCAAGGTCGATGAAGACGAGGTGCCCTGTGACGGCGGCAGGGCTCGAGCAGCGGTAGGTTTGCGAGAGGAAGAAGACGAAGAGAGAGAAGAATGAGAAGGACCAGGGTGTGCCTATTTATAAGGGAATGAGCGAACAGGCGGGCGCAAAAATCGAGGAAGACCCAAATAATGATTATCCAACTAAACGGACGCCTCGATTCTCGAAGACATTTAAGGATAAAGATCCGTTGAAGATGACGTCATAACAGGTTTTCGTGTTTTTAGAAGGTGACGTCATGGCGGGTTACAGAATTTTTGCAGAGAGAGGAAGATGGATTTCATTTAGGTATTGAAGATTGACAAGGAACAAAGTTCAAAGTAAATTGGGGCCTAATGTTGGGAATATAGCTACTAGGTAAGACCCGCCCAGGAGGGGCCGGGTCAACCCCAATGGCGGGTTACAAAAGAAGCCCAGTAATATTCAAGGCGATAGTTTATTAAGACTTGTAGAAGGCCTAAGCCCAGAGGAGGCTTAAGGCCCAATATTGTAAACCGCCGTATGTAAAGAAAGACTTGTAAAGAAAGGCATATAAAGAAGTCCGAGCCGGACATGTTTTATGAACCGGATGGGACTCTGTAGGCCGCCAGGTGTCAACTCGTGTATATAAGGGGACGACCCGGTGGCGGCTTAGGAAAAGAAAACAACAACTCGAAGCCAGGCAAAGTGGATTTGCTCCCTGCTCATCGAAACCCCAGCAATTCCAACACAACTAGACATAGGCTTTTACCTTCATCGTAAGGGGCCGAACTAGTATAAAAACCTCTCGTGTCCTTTGTCCCGACTAACCCCTTTAAGCTTCCTAGTTGCGATGGCCCTATGACTAAGTCCTTTTGCTAGGACATCTGCCGTGACAACTCCACGACACGTCCAGTTTTTCGTACATATTCCAATCCTCGTATCATGACTTTGCCTTTCATTAGAGTAGTGTTCATCAGTATCATGCATGAATGAGTTCTGAAGAGCGAATTTTATTCCTTTTTCTTGTCGGTTTGACCTCACAATGCAAAATCAATAAAGCGGAAGGAAATTGGTAAGGCATTGGATGATGGTGGTCCTTCCGAGCAATTGAAACGAAGGGTCTCTACAGATTCTACTCCACCATCCTCCCAACAAGATTCGCAAGACAAGGCAAGGCTAGACAGCCGACGTAGCTGGGTAGATGATGAGCACATCTCCCCTACTCCACCATCACAGGTGCTTGCTCTAACTTGGCACTATTATATGTGATTACATGTTGCGTATGATGTCTAGGTTGTATTGCTTCTAACTTTGTTGAATTGCATCTTCTTACTTTACACATAATGCCTGTGAATATGACACGTGTTCCTGTTTCTAGAACATACTATATCTGATCACACCATGTTCATACATCAGACTATTGTTCTTGCATATCCCGCATCAGTCACTTATGATAAGGCACCTTTAAGTCGCTACTGTGATATTGGTTGTGTCTTGCATATGATTTCTATCATGCACTGCTTCTAATTTGTTGAAACGCCAGACGATTTAAACTTGGCAGAGTGATATTGGTTGCACCTTTCATATGGTGTCTAGCTTGCAGTGCTTCTAATTTGTTAAAATGCCTTCTGCTTAGTTACCACATCATAGGTGTGAATGCGTCACGCCGTCCTATTTTTCGTACATATTCCATCCTCGTATCATGTGTTTGCCTTTCATTTGAGTAGTGTTTGTCAGTATCTCATGTCTACTACACAACCTTCTTCTTGTAGACGTTGTTGGGCCTCCAAGTGCAGAGGTTTGTAGAACAGTAGCAAATTTCCCTCAAGTGGATGACCTAAGGTTTATCAATCCGTAGGAGGCGTAGGATGAAGATGGTCTCTCTCAAGCAACCCTGCAACCAAATAACAAAGAGTCTCTTGTGTCCCCAACACACCCAATACAATGGTAAATTGTATAGTTGCACTAGTTCGGCGAAGAGATGGTGATACAAGTGGTATATGGATAGTAGATATGAGTATTTGTAATCTGAAATTATAAAAACAGCAAGGTAACAAGTGATAAAAGTGA
Source organism: Triticum dicoccoides (assembly GCF_002162155.2). NCBI lineage: Eukaryota > Viridiplantae > Streptophyta > Magnoliopsida > Poales > Poaceae > Triticum > Triticum dicoccoides. Next base: position 298,064,250 of record NC_041380.1, read on the forward strand.
GCGTAAACGGTATTGCAATGTGTTGAAACAAGGCCTAGGGTTCATAATTTTGCTAGTGCAAGTTCCCTCAACAATACTAACATAATTGGATCACATAACTATCCCTCAACATGCAACAAAGAGTCACTCCAAAGTCACTAATAGCGGAGAACGAACGAAGAGATTATGGTAGGGTACGAAACCACCTCAAAGTTATTCTTTCCAATCAATCCGTTGGGCTATTCTTATAAGTGTCACAAACAGCCCTAGAGTTCGTACTAGAATAACACCTTAAGACACAAATCAACCAAAACTCTAATGTCACCTAGATACTCCAATGTCACCTCAAGTATCCGTGAGCATGATTATATGATATGCATCACACAATCTCAATTCATCTATTCAACCAACACATAAGACCTCAAAGAGTGCCCCAAAGTTATACCGGAGAATCACGATGAAAACGTGTGCCAACCCTTATGCATAGGTTCCCAATCTCAAGAAACCCGCAAGTTGATCACCTTAACATACATCAAGTGGCACGTGGTATCCCATTGTCACCACAGATATCCACGGCAAGACATACATCAAGTGTTCTCAAGTCTTTAAAGACTCAATCTGATAAGATTACTTCAAAGGGGAAACTCAATTCATTACAATAGAGAAGAGGGGGAGGATAAACATAAGATCCAACTATAATAGCAAAGCTTGCGATACATCAAGATCGTGCCAAATCAAGAACACGAGAGAGAGAGAGAGAGATCAAACACATAGCTACTGGTACATACCTTCAGCCCCGAGGGAGAACTACTCCCTCCTCGTCATGGAGAGCATCGGGATGATGAAGATGGCCACCAAAGAAGGATTGCCCCCTCCAGCAGGGTGCCGAGACGGGTCTAGATTGGTTTTCGGTGGCTATAGAGGCTTCTGGCAGCAGAACTCCCGATCTATGTTGCGTTCTGGAAGTTTTAGGGTACGTGGAGTTATATAGGCGGAAGAAGTACGTCAGGGGAGCCACGAGGGCCCCACGAGACAGGGGGGCGCGCCCTAGGGGGTGGGCGCACCCCCACCCTCGTGGGCAGCTCCCGTATCTTCTGACGTGGGGTCCAAGTCCATCAGGTGTGTTTCCTACCAAAAATAACTTCTCCAGTTGATTTTGTTCCGTTTCGACTCCGTCTGATATTCCTTTTCTTCAAAACACTAAAATAGCCATAAAACAGCAAATCTGGGCTGGGCCTCCGATTAATACGTTAGTCCCAAAAATAATATAAAAGTGGATAATAAAGCCCAATATTGCCCAAAACAGTAGATAATATAGCATGGAGCAATAAAAAATTATAGATACATTGGAGACGTATCAAGCATCCCCAAGCTTAATTCCTGCTCGTCCTCGAGTAGGTAAATGATAAAAAATATAATTTTTGATGTGGAATGCTAGTTGGCATAATTACAATATAATTCTTCTTAATTGTGGCATGAATATTCAGATCCATAAGAATCAAGACAAAAGTTTAATATTGACATAGAAACAATAATACTTCAAGCATACTAACTAAGCAATCATGTCTTCTCAAAATAACATGGCTAAAGAAAGCTATCCCTACAAAATCATATAGTCTAGCTATGCTCCATCTTCACCACACAAAATATTTAAATCATGCACAACCCCGATGACAAGCCAAGCAATTGTTTCATACTTTTGATGTTCTCAAACTTTTTCAATCTTCACGCAATACATGAGCGTGAGCCATGGACATAGCACTATAGGTGGAATAGAATGGTGGTTGCGGAGAGGAAAAAAGGGAGAAGATAGTCTCACATCGACTAGGCGTATCAACGGGCTATGGAGATGCCCATCAATAGATATCAATGTGAGTGAGTAGGGATTGCCATGCAACGGATGCACTAGAGCTATAAGTATATGAAAGCTCAACAAAAGAAACTAGTGGGTGTGCATCCAACTCACTTGCTCACGAAAACCTAGGGAATTTTGAGGAAGCCCATCATTGGAATATGCAAGCCAAGTTCTACAATGAAAGATTCCCACTAGTATATGAAAGTGACAACATAGGAGACTCTCTATCATGAAGATCATGGTGCTACTTTGAAGCACAAGTGTGGTAAAAGGATAGTAGCATTGTCCCCTTCTTTTTATTTGGCCTTTCTTTTTTTTGGCCTTTATTTTTTTTATTTGGCCTTTTTTATGGCCCCCCTTTTTTTGGGGACAATGCTCTATTGAATGATGATCATCACACTTCTATTTATTTACAACTCAATGATTACAACTCAATACTAGAACAAGATATGACTCTATATGAATGCCTCTGGCGGTGTACCGGGATGTGCAATGATGCATGAGTGACATGTATGAAAGAATTATGAACGGTGGCTTTGCCACAAATACAATGTCAACTACATGATCATGCTAAGCAATATGACAATGATGAAGCATGTCATAATAAACGGAACGGTGGAAAGTTGCATGGAAATATATCTCGGAATGGCTATGGAAATGTCATAATAGGTAGGTATGGTGGCTGTTTTGAGGAAGGTATATGGTGGGTTTATGGTAACGGCGAAAGTTGCGTGGTACTAGAGAGGCTAGCAATGGTGGAAAGGTGAGAGTGCATATAATCCATGGACTCAACATTAGTCATAAAGAACTCACATACTTATTGCAAAAGTCTATTAGTTATCGAAACAAAGTACTACACGCATGCTCCTAGGGAGATAGGTTGGTAGGAAATGACCAACGCTCGTCCCCGACCGCCACTCATAAGGAAGACAATCAATAAATAAATCATGCTCCGACTTCATCACATAACGGTTCACCATATGTGCATGCTACGGGAATCACAAACTTCAACACAAGTATCTCTCAAATTCACAACTACTCAACTAGCACGACTCTAATATCACCATCTCCATATCTCAAAACAATTATCTAGTATCAAACTTCTCATAGTATTCAACACACTCATAAGAGAATTTTATTATTCTTGAATACCTAGCATATTAGGATTTTAAGCAAATTACCATGCTATTTAAGACTCTCAAAATAATCTAAGTGAAGCATGAGAGTTCATCTATTTCTTCAAAATAAAACTACCACCATGCTCTAAAAGATATAAGTGAAGCACTAGAGCAACAACAAACTACTCCGAAAGATATAAGTGAAGATCAATGAGTAGTTGAATAATTATGAAACTATGTGAAGACTCTCTAACATTTAATAATTTAAGATCCTGGTATTCTATTCAAACAGCAAGCAAAGCAAAATAAAATGACATTCTAAGAATAGCAAACATCATGTGAAGAAGCAAAAACTTAGGATCAACCGATACTAACCGATAATTGTTGAAGAAGAAAGGTGGGATGCCAACCGGGGCATCCCCAAGCTTAGATGCTTGAGACTTCTTGAAATATTATCTTGGGGTGCCTTGGTCATCCCCAAGCTTGAGCTTTTGTGTCTCCTTAATTCCTCTCATATCACGGTCTCCCTAAATGTCAAAAGCTTCATCCACACAAAACTCAACAAGGACTCGTGAGATAAGTTAATATAAACTATTGCCAAAACCTTATCATACTCTACTGTAGAAAATCACTAAAATAATTATTCAACATTGCATACTAAATGCCTCTGCATATTTAATAGTCCTATCCTCAAATTGAATCATTAAAGAAGCAAACATATGCAAACAATGCGAACATAACAGCAATCTGCCTAAACAGGATAGTCTGTAAAGAATGTAGCAACATCCATACTTCTCTAACTCCAAAAATTATGAAAGAAAATTCCCACCGTAGTAAATTTATCAGAGCTTAATATGCAAAATGTTTCAACATTCTATCACATTCTGACTTTTCTAGGGAATTATTGCAACAGCGGTAAACTTTCTGTTTTCAAACAGCAATATGTGGACTTCTAAAATAGGCATAGTAAAGGCTATCAATGCCACTTTTATTGAAATAAAAGATGAAAAACATTGTTATAAATAACATCAAGCAAACCCTAACAAAATAAATTGACGCTCCAAGCAAAACACATATCATGTGGCGAATAAAAATATAGCTCCAAGTAAACTTACCGATGAACAAAGACGAAAGAGGGGATGCCTTCCAGGGCATCACCAAGCTTAGGCTCTGGGTTGTCCTTGAATATTACCTTGGGGTGCCTTGGTAATCCCCAAGCTTAGGCTCTTGCCACACTTTATTCCATAGTCCATCGAATCCTTACCCAAAACTTGAAAACTTCACAACACAAAACTTAACAGAAAACTCGTAAGCTCCGTTAGTATAAGAAAATGAATCACCACTTCAAGGTACTGTAATGAACTTATTCTTTATTTATATTGGTGTTAAACCTACTGTATTCCAACTTCTCTATGGTTTATAAACTATTTTACTAGCCATAGATTCATCAAAATAAGCAAACAACACACGAAAAACAGAATCTGTCAAAAACAGAACAGTCTGTAGTAATCCGGGTCAAACGTATACTTCTGGAACTCATAAAATTCTCAACTAAATTGCTGGACCTGAGGAATTTATTTATTAATCATCTTCAAAAAGAATTAACTAAATATAACTTTCCAAATAAAAATGGCAGTAGTTCTCGTGAGCGCTAAAGTTTCTGTTTTTGACAGCATGATCAACAAGACTTTCCCCAAGTCTTCCCAAAGGTTCTACTTGGCACAAACACTAATTAAAAGCATAAAACCACATATAAACAGAGGCTAGATTAATTATTTATTACTAAAAAGGAACAAAAAGCAAGGAACAAAAATAAAATTGGGTTGCCTCCCAACAAGCGCTATCGTTTAATGCCCCTAGCTAGGCATGATGATTTCAATGATGCTCATATAAAAGATAAGAATTGTAACATAAAGAGAGCATCATGAAGAATATGAGTAGCACATTTAAGTCTAGCATACTTCCTATGCATAGGGATTTTGTGAGCAAACAACTTATGGGAACAAGAATCAACTTGCATAGGAAGGTAAAACAAGCATAACTTCAAAACTTTAAGCACATAGAGAGGAAACTTGATATTATTGCAACTCCTACAAGCATATATTCCTCCCTCATAATAATTTTCAGTAGCATCATGAATGAATTAAATAATATAACCAGAACCTAAAGCATTCTTTTCATGATCTACGAGCATAGAAAATTTACTACTCTCCACATAAGCAAGATTCTTCTTATGAATAATAGTGGGAGCAAACTCAACAAAATAACTATCATGTGATTGAAAATTAGGATCAAGATGACAAGGTTCATTGTTATTATTATTAATTAAAGCATACATGTCATCACAATAATCATCATAGATAGGAGGCATGCTTTCATCATAATAAATTTGCTCATCAAAACTTGGGGGACAAAAAATATCATCTTCATCAAACATAGCTTCCCCAAGCTTGTGGCTTTGCATATCATTAGCATCATGGATATTCAAGGAATTCATACTAACAACATTGCAATCATGCTCATTCAAATATTTAGTGACAAACATTTTATAGATTTCTTCTTCTAGCACTTGAGCACAATTATCCTTTCCATCATACTCACGAAAGATATTAAAAAGGTGAAGCGTATGAGACAAACTCAATTCCATTTTTTATAGTTTTCTTTTATAAACTAAACTAGTGATAAAAACAAGAAACTAAAAGACTCGATTGCCAGATCTAAAGATATACCTTCAACCGCTAACCTCCCCGGCAATGGCGCCAGAAAAGAGCTTGATGTCTACTACACAACCTTCTTCTTGTAGACGTTGTTGGGCCTCCAAGTGCAGAGGTTTGTAGAACAGTAGCAAATTTCCCTCAAGTGGATGACCTAAGGTTTATCAATCCGTAGGAGGCGTAGGATGAAGATGGTCTCTCTCAAGCAACCCTGCAACCAAATAACAAAGAGTCTCTTGTGTCCCCAACACACCCAATACAATGGTAAATTGTATAGGTGCACTAGTTCGGCGAAGAGATGGTGATACAAGTGGTAAATGGATAGTAGATATGAGTATTTGTAATCTGAAATTATAAAAACAGCAAGGTAACAAGTGATAAAAGTGAGCGTAAACGGTATTGCAATGTGTTGAAACAAGGCCTAGGGTTCATACTTTCGCTAGTGCAAGTTACCTCAACAATAATAACATAATTGGATCACATAACTATCCCTCAACATGCAACAAAGAGTCACTCCAAAGTCACTAATAGCGGAGAACGAACGAAGAGATTATGGTGGGGTACGAAACCACCTCAAACTTATTCTTTCCAATCAATCCGTTGGGCTATTCCTATAAGTGTCACAAAGAATAACACCTTAAGACACAAATCAACCTAAACCCTAATGTCACCTAGATACTCCAATGTCACCTCAAGTATCCGTGGGCATGATTATACGATATGCATCACACAATCTCAATTCATCTATTCAACCAACACATAAGACCTCAAAGAGTGCCCCAAAGTTCTACCGGAGAATCACGACGAAAACGTGTGCCAACCCTTATGCATAGGTTCCCAATGTCACGAAACCCGCAAGTTGATCACCTTAACATACATCAAGTGGCACGTGGTATCCCATTGTCACCACAGATATCCATGGCAAGACATACATCAAGTGTTCTCAAGTCTTTAAAGACTCAATCCGATAAGATTACTTCAAAGGGGAAACTCAATTCATTACAATAGAGAAGAGGGGGAGGAGAAACATAAGATCCAACTATAATAGCAAAGCTCGCGATACATCAAGATCGTGCCAAATCAAGAACACGAGAGAGAGAGAGAGATCAAACACATAGCTACTGGTACATACCCTCAGCCCCGAGGGAGAACTACTCCCTCCTCGTCATGGAGAGCACCGGGATGATGAAGATGGCCACCGAAGAAGGATTGCCCCCTCCAGCAGGGTGCCGGAACGGGTCTAGATTGGTTTTCGGTGGCTATAGAGGCTTCTGGCAGCGGAACTCCCGATCTATGTTGCGTTCTGGAAGTTTTAGGGTACGTGGAGTTATATAGGCGGAAGAAGTACGTCAGGGGAGCCACGAGGGCCCCACGAGACAGGGGGGCGCGCCCTAGGGGGTGGGCGCGCCCCCACCCTCGTGGGCAGCTCCCGTATCTTCTGACGTGGGGTCCAAGTCCATCGGGTGTGTTTCCTTCCAAAAATAACTTCTCCAATTGATTTCATTCCGTTTCGACTCCGTCTGATATTCCTTTTCTTCAAAACACTGAAATAGGCATAAAACAGCAAATCTGGGCTGGGCCTCCGGTTAATAGGTTAGTCCCAAAAATAATATAAAAGTGGATAATAAAGCCCAATATTGCACAAAACAGTAGATAATATAGCATGGAGAAATAAAAAATTATAGATACGTTGGAGACGTATCAGTATCATGCATGAATGAGTTCTGAAGAGCGAATTTTATTCCTTTTTCTTATCAGTTTGACTTCACAATGCAAAATCAATACAGCTGAAGGAAATTAATCCGGCAGTGGATGATGGTGGTCCTACGGAGCAACTCAAACAGAGGGTCTCTACAGATTCTACTTCGCCATCCTCCCAACAAAATTCGCAAGACAACACAAGGTTGGACAGTCAATGTAGCTATGTAGATGACGAGCACATCTCCCCTACTCCACCATCATAGGTGCTTGCTCTAACCTGGCACTATTATATGTGGTTGCATGTTGCGTGTGATGTCTAGCTTATATTTCTTCTAACTTTGCTGAATTCCATTTGCTTACTTTACACATAATGCATGTGAATATGACACATGTTCCTGTTTCTAGAACATACATGTAAATGATGAGCACGTCTCCCCTACTCCACCATCGCAGGTGCTTGCTCTAACTTGGAACTGTTATATGTGGTTGTGTGTTCCGTATGATGTCTAGTTTGTATTGCTTCTGATTTTTTTGAATTGCATCTATGTAGCTTACAACTTATACCTGCAACGATCACTTACCCATAAGACACATTTAACTTGGGAGTGTGATGTAGATTGCATCTTGCATTGTCTTCTAGCTTATACTACTTCTAATTTCTTGAAATGGAACTTACGACGAAACACTTTTTACCTGATAGAGTGATATTGGTTGCATGTTCATATGGTGCTAGCTTTCATTTATTCTAATTTTGTTGAAATGCCTTCTGCTTGCTATTTTTCATACATATTCCATCCTCCTATCATACGTGTGAATATGCAATGTTGTCTTTTTTGTATATATTCCATCCTCCTATCCTGTGCTTGCCTTACATCAAAGTAGTGTTCATCTGTATCATGCATCAACCAGTTATGCAGAGCTAATTTTATTCATCTTCTTGTGGTTTTGACTTCATAAGGTAATATCAGAAAATAGGAAGGAAAAGAGTAAGTTAGGGGATGTTGGTGGTCCTCCGGACCGACGCAAACAGAGACTCTCTAGATTTGCCACTGCTACTGCTAATGAAGTTGAAGTCCCAAGTCTACATGATGAGTTCATCTCCTGTACTCCGCCACCGCAGGTGCTTGCTCTAAGTTGACAGTGTGATAATTGGTTTCATGTTGCATATGTTGTCTAGACTGTATTTCTTCTATTTTGATTAAATTGCACCTGCTGAGTTTATACGTTATACATGTGCATATGACATGCCTTTCTGTGTCTAGAATACACTGCATCTATCTATCATGTCATGTTCTTACATCAAAGTACTGATGTTGTGTATCCCGCATCAGTCACTCATGATTGGATGCTTTTAACATGGCAGTTTAATAGTGGTTGCATCTTGCATTGATTTCTACGTTGTACTACTTCTAATTTTTGAAAATGCCACTTATGACAAGACACTTTTAACTTGGAGAGTGATATTGGTTGCATCTTTCATATGGTGTCCAGCTTGCATTACTTCTATTTTCTTGAAAATCCTTCTGTTTAGTCTACACATCGTAGCTGTGAATATGTCACGCTATCCTGTTTATCTTACATATTCCATCCTCACACAGTTGTCTTACATCAAAGTATTGCTTGTCTGTAGCATGCACCAATGAGTTCTGAAGAGCGATTTTATTCTTTTGTGTTGTGGGTACGGCTTGACATGGCAAAGTCAAAAAGGAGCAAGGAAAAGAATATAGTAGGGAATGGTGTTACTCGTCAGGTGAAATGGAAAAGGATCTGCCCTCGAGATTCTGCTGGTACTTATAGTGCAGTAGAAGGTCCAGGTCCACCGGCTAAATCTACAAACACGGTATCATTTGCTCCACCAGCTACAGCATCCGCTTCAACTGTACGAGCATCTCAATGAGTTACTCGTTCGTTTGCTCCGGAACTGGCCAGTTCCCCAGCTGCCTTCACACCTAACACTACTTCCGAAGCACTGCTGACACAACAGGACTTGGCAAGATCAGATGAACCTCATGAGTATCAACACCAAGACGGTACCTGATCGAGTCAAGTTGTAGTTGCATGCTCCTTTATATGTACTCTCACAGGTTTATGTGCACTAACACTTTCCATATTCGTTGTTGAACTAGCACCACGGCGCAAGCGGAAACAGACATCAGGGATAATGCTTGACGGATTAACAAAATCTAAAGGAGGAACAATGGAGATCCATTTTGTGGCAGGTTTAAAAAAGGCCACGTGATGCTACAGAGTCAGCCAAGTTAGTATCAGAGGCAGCCATTGTCGTTAGGTGTGATGCATGTATCCTCCTGATACGTCCATTTTGCATCATGCTTTTATATCTATATTGATTGCATTATGGGTTGTTATTACACATTATGTCACAATAATTATGTCTATTCTCTCTTATTTTACAAGGTTTGCACGAAGAGGGAGAATGCCAACAGCTGGAATTCTGGGCTGGAAAAGGAGCAAATATTAGAAACCTATTATGCACAACTCCAAAAGTCCTGAAACTCCACGGAAGTTAGTTTTGGAATATATAAAAAATATTGGGCGAAGAAAGCACCAGAGGGAGGGCACCCACCATCCACGAGGGTGGGGGGCCCGCCCTACCCCCTGGGCATGCCCCCCTGTCTCGTGGGCCCCCTGGCAGGCCTCCGTTGCCCATCTTTGGCTATATGAAGTCTTTCACCCTGGAAAAAATCATAAGCAAGCTTTCGGGATGAAGAGCCGCCGCCACGAGGCGGAACATTGGCGGAAGCAATCTAGGGCTCCGGCGGAGCTGTTCTGCCGGGGAAGCATCCCTCCGGGAGGGGGGAATCATCACCAACGATCCTCTCATCGGGAGGGGGTCAATCTCCATCAACATCTTCACCAGCACCATCTCCTCTCAAACCCTAGTTCATCTCGTGTACCCAATCTTTGTCCCAAAACCTCATATTGGTACCTGTGGGTTGCTAGTAGTGTTGATTACTCCTTGTAGTTGATGCTAGTTGGTTTATTTGCTGGAAGATCATATGTTCAGATCCTTTATGCATATTAATACCCCTCTGATTATGAACATGAATATGATTTGTGAGTAGTTATGTTTGTTACTGAGGACATGGGAGAAGTCTTTCTATAAGTAGTCATGTGAATTTGGTATTCGTTTGATATTTTGATGAGATGTATGTTGTCTTTCCTCTAGTGGTGTCATGTGAATGTCGACTACATGACACTTGACCATTGTTTGGGCCTAGGGGAAGGCATTGGGAAGTAATAAGTATATGATGGGTTGCTAGAGTGACAGAAGCTTAAACCCTAGTTTATGCGTGGCTTCGTAAGGGGCTGATTTGGATCCATATGTTTCATGCTATGGTTAGGTTTACCTTAATACTTCTTTTGTAGTTGCGGATGCTTGCAAGAGGGGTTAATCATAAGTGGGATGCTTTTCCAAGTAAGGGTAGTACCCAAGCACCAGTCCACCCACATATCAAATTATCAAAGTACCGAACGCAAATCATATGAGCGTGATGAAAACTAGCTTGACGATAATTCCCATGTGTCCTCGGGAGCGTTTTCCTTTATATAAGAGTTTGTCCAGGCTTGTCCTTTGCTACAAAAAGGATTGGGCAATCTTGCTGCACCTTATTACTTTTATTACCTGTTACCCGTTACAAATTACCTTATCACAAAACTATTTGTTACCAATAATTTCAGTGCTTGCAGAGAATACCTTACTGAAAACTGCTTATCATTTCCTTCTGCTCCTCATTGGGTTTGACACTCGTATTTATCAAAAGGACTAAGATAGATCCCCTATACTTGTGGGTCATCAAGACTCTTTTCTGGTGCCGTTGCTGGGGAGTGAAGCGCCTTTGGTAGGTGGAATTTGGTAAGGAAAAATTTATATAGTGTGCTGAAATTTATTGTCACTTGTTACTATGGAAAGTAATCCTTTGAGGGGCTTGTTCGGGGTATCTTCACCCCGACTAGTAGAGGAAAGAGTTGCTCCTCAACCTACTGAACCTACTGAAAATGTTTACTTTGAAATTCCTTCGGGTATGATAGAGAAACTACAAGCTAATACTTTTACAGGAGATGGAACATTACATCCCGATTTGCACCTAATCTATGTGGATGAAGTTTGTGGATTATTTAAGCTTGCAGGTATGCCCGAGAATGTTATCAAGAAGGTCTTCCCTTTATCTTTGAAGGGAAAGGCATTGACATGGTTTAGGCTATGTGATGCTATTGGATCATGGAACTACAACCGATTGAAATTGGAATTTCATCAGAAGTTTTATCCTATGCATCTGGTTCATCATGATCGTAATTATATATATAATTTTGGTCCTCGTGAATGAGAGAGCATCGCTCAAGCTTGGGGAGGCTTAAGTCAATGTTATATTCATGCCCCAATCATGAGCTCTCAAGAGAAATTATTATTCAAAAATTTTATGCTCGGCTTTCTCTCAATAATCGCTCCATGCTCGATACTTCTTGTACTAGTTCTTTTATGATGAAGACTATTGAATTTAGATGGGGTTTATTGGAAAGAATTAAACGCAACTCTGAATATTGGGAACTCGACGAAGGTAAGGAGTGAGGTATAACACCTAAGTTTGATTGTGTTAAATCTTTTATGGATACTGATGCTTTTCGTGAATTTAGCACTAAATATGGACTTGACTCTGAGATAATAGCTTCTTTCTATGAATCATTTGCTACTCATGTTGATCTCCCTAAGGATAAGTGGCTTAAATATCATCCTCCCGTTGAAGTAAAAGTAGTTGAACCTATTAAAGTTGAAGAAATGACTATCACTTATAATGTTGATCCTATTGTTCCTACCGCTTATATTGAGAAACCACATTTCCCTATTAGAATAAAGGATCATGCTAAAGCTCCAACTATGGTCAACAAAAGTAATATTAGAACACCCAAACCCTCTGAGCAAATTAAAGTTGAACCTAGTATTGCTATGGTTAAAGATCTCTTGCCCGATAATATTGATGGGTATGTTATTTACTTTTGTGATGAAGCTGCTAGAATTGCTAGACCCGACACTAAACATAAACATAGACCTGTTATAGGTATGCCTGTTATTTCTGTTAAAATAGGAGATCATTGCTACCATGTCTTATGTGATATGGGTGCTAGTGCGAGTGCAATACCTCATTCTTTATATGAAGAAATTATGCATCATATTGCACTTGCTGAGTTAGAAGGTATTGATGTTACAATTAAGCTTGCCAATAGAGATACTATTTCACCAATTGGGATTTTTAGAGATGTTGAAGTCTTGTGTGGGGAAGTTAAATATCCTACTGATTTTCTTATTCTTGGTTCCCCACAAGATGACTTTTGTCCCATTATATTTGGTAGACCCTTCTTGAATATTGTTAATGCTAAGATAGACAACCCCATGATAAAGAATTTCCTAGTAAAGATGAAATTATTGGTCTTGCTTCTATTGTCGTGCCTCCTAATGATCCTTTAGAACAATATTTGCTAGACCATGAAAATGATATGCTTATGAATGAAAGAAGGGAAATAGATGAAGTATTCTTTAAACAGGGACCTATTTTGAAACACAACTTGCCTGTCAAAATTCTAGGGGATCCTCCTCCACCCAAGGGTGATCTCGTGTTGAGCTTAAATCATTGCCTAATACTCTTAAATATGCTTATCTTGATGAAAAAAGATATATCCTGTTATTATTAGTGCTAACCTTTCAGAGAAAGAAGAAGATAAATTATTGAAAACTCAGAAGAAGCACTGTGCTGCTATTGGATATACTCTTGATGATCTTAAGGGCATTAGTCCCACTCTATGCCAGCACAAAAAATATTAGAAAAAGACGCTAAACCGGTTGTTGATCACCAACGACGGTTAAATCCTAAGATGAAAGAAGTGGTAAGAAAAGAAATACTAAAGCTTCTGGAGGCAGGTATAATTTATCCCGTTGCTGATAGTCAGTTGGTAAGTCATGTTCATTGTGTCCCTAAGAAGGGAGGTATTATTGTTGTTCCTAATGATAAAGATGAATTGATCCCACAAAGAATTGTTACAGGTTATAGAATGGTAATTGATTTCCTCAAACTAAATAAAGCTACTAAAAAGGATCATTATCCTTTACCTTTTATTGATCAAATGCTAGAAAGATTATCCAAACATACACATTTTTTCTTTCTAGACGGTTATTCTGGTTTCTCTCAAATACCTGTGTCAAAAGAGGATCAAGAAAAGACCACCTTTACTTGCCCTTTTGGTACCTTTGCTTATAGATGTATGCCTTTTGGTTTATGTAACGCACCTGCTACCTTCCAAAGATGTATGACTGCAATATTCTCTGACTTTTGTGAAAAGATTGTTGAGGTAATCATGGATGATTTTTCTGTGTATGGAACTTCTTTTGATGATTGCTTAAGCAACCTTGATTGAGTTTTGCAGAGATGTGAAGAAACTAATCTTGTCTTGAATTGGGAGAAGTGCCACTTTATGGTTAATGAAGGTATTGTCTTCGGGCATAAAATTTCTGAAAGAGGTGTTGAAGTTGATAACGCTAAAGTTGACGCTATTTAAAAGATGTCATGTCCAAAGGACATTAAAGGCATAAGAAGTTTCCTTGGTCATGTATGTTTTTATAGGAGGTTCATTAAAGACTTCTCAAAAATTTCCAGGCCTCTGACTAATCTCTTACAAAAAGATGTTCCTTTTGTCTTTGATGATGATTATGTAGAAGCATTTGAAATACTTAAGAAAGCCTTGATTTCTGCACCCATTGTTCAGCCCCCTAATTGGAATTTACCCTTTGAAATTATGTGTGATGCTAGTGATTATGCCATAGGCGCTGTTCTAGGACAAAGAGTTGATAAGAAATTAAATGTTATCCAATATGCTAGTAAAACTCTAGATGGTGCCCAAAGAAATTATGCTACTACTGAAAAAGATTTTTTAGCAGTTGTGTTTGCTTGTGATAATTCAGACATTATATTGTTGATTCTAAAGTAACTGTTCACACTGATCATGCTGCTATTAAATACCTTACGGAAAAGAAAGATGCTAAACCTAGACTTATTAGATGGGTTCTCCTACTACAAGAATTTGATTTGCATATTATTGATAGAAAAGAAGCTGAGAACCCCGTTGCAGACAACTTGTCCAGGTTAGAGGATGTTCTTGATGACCCACTACCTATAGATGTTAGCTTTCCTGATGAACAATTAGCTGTCATAAATGCTTCTCGTACTGCTCCATGGTATGCTGTTTATGCCAATTACATTGTTGCTAAATTTATACCACCTAGTTTCACATAATAGCAAAAGAAAAAGGTTTTCTATGATTTAAGACATTACTTCTGGGATGACCCACACCTTTATAAAGAAGGAGTAGATGGTGTTATTAGACGTTGTGTTCCTGAGCATGAATAGGAACATATCCTACGCAAGTGTCACTCCAAGGCTTATGGAGGACACCATGCTGGAGATAGAACTGCACATAAGGTATTGCAATCCGTTTTTTATTGGCCTACTCTCTTCAAGGATGCCTGTAAGTTTGTCTTGTCTTGTGATGAATGTCAAAGAATTGGAAATGTTAGTAGACGTCAAGAAATTCCTATGACTTATTCACTTGTTATTGAACCATTTGATGTTTGGGGCTTTGATTATATGGGACTGTTTCCTTCCTCTAATGGGTATACACATATTTTAGTTGTTCTTGATTACATTACTAAGTGGGTAGAAGCTATTCCAACTAGTAGTGCTGATCATAACACCTCTATTAAGATGCTTAAAGAAGTTATTTTTTGGAGGTTTGGAGTCCCTAGATACTTAATGACTGATGGTGGTTCACATTTTATTCATGGTGCCTTTCGTAAAATTCTTGCTAAGTATGATGTTAATCATAGAATTGCATCCCCATATCACCCACATCTAGTGGTCAAGTAGAATTGAGCAATAGAGAGCTTAAATTAATTTTGCAAAAGACTATTAATAGATCTAGAAAGAATTTGTCAAATAAACTTGATGATGCATTATGGGCCTATAGAACTGCATATAAAAATCCTATGGGTATGTCTCCATATAAAATGGTTTATGGAAAAGCATGTCACTTACCTCTCGAACTAGAACATAAGGCATATTGGGCCATTAAAGAGTTCAACTATGACTTCAAACTTGCCGGTGAGAAGAGATTATTTGACATTAGCTCACTTGATGAGTGGAGAACCCAGGCCTATGAGAATGCCAAAATGTTTAAAGAAAAAGTTAAAAGATGGCATGCCAAAAGGATACAAAAACGTGAGTTTAATGTAGGTGATTATGTATTGTTATACAACTCTCGTTTAAGATTTTTTGCAGGAAAACTCCTCTCTAAATGGAAAGGTCCTTACGTTATCAAGGAGATCTATCATTCTGGTGCCATAAAAATCAACAACTTTGAAGGCACAAATCCGAGGGTGGTGAACGGTCAAAGAATCAAGCATTATATCTCAGGTAATCCTATAAATGTTGAAACTAATGTTATTGAAACCGTAACCCTGGAGGAGTATATAAGGGACACCTTCCAGAATGTTTCAGGCTCCGAAAAGGAAGAGGTATGTGGTACAGTGAGTAAACCGACTCTGAAATAGTTCTAATAGCAATTTTTCTCCGTTTTGGAATATTTAAGAAAATAGGAAAATTAGAAGTATACCGGAAGGGACACGAGGCATCCACGAGGGTGGAGGGTGCGCCGTACCCCCTGGGAGCGCCCCCTGCCTCGTGGGCACCTTGTGTGCCCTCCGGACTTCGTTTTCTTGCATGATACTTCTTTTGGTCGGTAAAAAATCATTATATAATCTCCCGAAGGTTTTGACAATCGTACCACACAAATATTCTCTGCTTTTGTTTCGAGCTGTTTTCTGCAAGAGTTGTCAAGGCCAGGCATCATGTTGTCCCCCTCCTCCAACAATGAGGGCGACGATGCTTGGCTGATGAAGATAGAGCTGAAGAGAGAAGAACTTGAGGAGATCAACAAGGATGATGTGATCAAGAAGGCCACGAAGGATCAAGCTCCCACAGCAGAAGAAGAAGACATTCTTCAACCTCACTACAATCTTCTTACCTCTATTGAAATTGAAGCTTTCAAGATGATTGAAATAGTTCGAGTGTAGAACAAGCATCTAACTCGTGAAAATATTCTGTTGCAAGAACATATCACTGCACTCAAGGGCATTATTCGTAAGTTGGAGCACCTCCTATGCTCGATGTTTGATGACAAGCCTACGTCATCAATAATCCCTTCATCACCACCTACGAAGAAAGAGATATAAATACATGGGTATGGGCACTCCCCTTGGCAACTGCCAAGCTTGGGGGAGTGCCCCGGTATCATATCACCATCACACTTTTATCTTTACCGTTTTATTAGTTCGATCCTTTTGGTAATATCTTGATCTAGTAGAATAAAGTTTTAGTATGATCTAGTTTGGATTTTTGCTTTATGATCCTTCTATGTAATCGAGTTCATGAGCTATATATAATAAAGATTAGTTTCGAGTCGGGGCTTTGCTATCTTGCTATGATCTTGAGGGAATAAAAGTAAGAACAAAAAGAAATAAAGAGATCATATTGATCTTATGGAGAGTAATGACATCACATATGAAGAGTATGATGAATAAAAGTTGTTGAGAGTTGACAAACATAGTTTTGGTCATCGTTGCAATTAATATGAAGTAATAAAGAAAGAGAGGTTTTCACATATAAATATACCATCTTGGACATCTTTTATGATTGTGAGCACTCATTAAAATATGACGTGCTAAAAAGTTGATGTTGGACAAGGAAGACAACGTAATGAGTTATGCTTTCTTACATCCGAAATAAATTATATTGTCATGGATCATCCAACATGTTGAGCTTGCCTTTCCCCCTCATGCTAGCCAAATTCTTTGCACCAAATAGAGATACTACTTGTGCTTCCAAATATCCTGAAACCCAGTTTTTCCATGAGAGTCCACCATATCTACATATGGATTGAGTAAGATCCTTCAAGTAAGTTGTCATTGTTGCAAGCAATAAAAATTGCTCTCTAAATTTGTATCATCTATTAGTGTGGAGAAAATAAGCTTTATATGATCTTGTGATGTGGAAGAAATAAAAGCGAGGGACTGCATAATAAAGGTCCATATCACAAGTGGCAATATAAAGTGACGTTCTTTTGCATTAAGATTTCATGCATCCAACCATAAAAACACATGACAACCTCTGCTTCCCTCTGTGAAGGGCAAATCCTTTATTTTTGTCCTATACTTTATACAAGAGTCATGGTGATCTTCACCGTTCCTTTTTACATTTTATCCTTTGGCAAGCACTATGTGTTGGAAAGATCCTAATATATATAGCTAACCAGATGTGGGTTTTCATGAACTATTATTGTTTACATTACCCTTGAGGTAAAAGTGTAACACCCTCGACGCGGCTATAGCTCCCATGTGTCGAGGCACGACTTAGAGACATAATCGCATTGAAGGCATATGTCGCAAGTTAGGCAATCTTCACAAACATCCCATGTAATATAATAAAAGGGGAGATAACATAGTTGGCTTACACTCGCCACGTCAATCAAGTACATTAATAACATTACATCAACCAAACACTCATGGCCCGACTACGGCGCCAAAATAAAAGAGAACCCAACATGCGACTCGGTCCCAATCACCCCCAACTGGGCACCACTACTGATCATCGGGAAAGGAAACATAGTAACGTTGAGAGTCCTCGTCGAACTCCCACTTGAGCTCATACGCGTCTCCTGGAGCGGAATCATCAGGCCCTGCATCTGGTGTAATAGTAATCTATGAGCCACAGGGACTCAGCAATCTCGCACCCTCGCGATCAAGACTATTTAAGCTTGTAGGTATGGCAAGGTAAACATAAGTGGAGCTGCAGCAAGCGACTAGCAATATGGTGGCTAACTTATTCGCAAAAGAGAGCGAGAAGAGGAGGCAAAGCGCGAGCGAGAAACTAGCAAGCAACCTGCGCAAACATTACTCCAACACCGTGTCCACTTCCCAGACTCCGCTGAGAAGAGGCCATCACGGTAACACACTTAGTTGATTCATTTTAAATAATTAAGGTTCAAGTTATCTACAACCGGACATTAACAATTTCCCATCTGCCCATAACCGCGGGCACGGCTTTCGAAAGTTCAAATCCCTGCAGGGGAGTCCCAACTTAGCCCATGACAAGCTCTCACGGTCAACGAAGGAATAGACCTCCTCCCAAGACGTTCCGATCAGACTCGGTATCTCGGTAATTCAAGACAACTCCGACAATGGTAAAACAAGTCCAGCAACACCGCCCGCTGTGCCGACAAATCCCGATAGGAGCTACACATAGCTCGTTCTCAGGGCACACCGGATAAGCTAAGCGTACGGGAGCCAACGTAACCCAAGTTGCCAAGGGACGGCCCCGCACGGTGCTCTAGGTTGGACCAACACTCAGAGGAGCACTGGCCCGGGGGGGTTAAAATAAGATGACCCTTGAGTCTCGAAACCCAAGGAAAAAGGCTAGGTGGCAAATGGTAAAACCAAGGTTGGGCATTGCTGGAGAAGTTTTATTCAAGGCGGACTGTCAAGGGGTTCCCATTATAACCCAACCGCGTAAGGAACGCAAAATCCGGGAACATAACACCGATATGACGGAAACTAGGGCGGCAAGAGTGGAACAAAACACTAGGCGAGAGGCCGAGCCTTCCACCCTTTACCAAGTATATAGATGCATTAAGATAACAAAGTAATATAATGATATCCCAACAAGTAAATAAATGATCCAACAAGGAACGGCCTCCAATCTTCACCTGCAACTAGCAACGCTATAAGAGGGGCTGAGCAAAGCGGTAACATAGCCAATCAACGGTTTGCTAGGACATGGTGGGTTAGAGGTTTGACATGGCAATTTGGGAGGCTTGCTAGAAAATGGTAGGCATCGTAGCAATGGCATAGCAAAAGAGCGAGCAAACTAGCATAGCAAAGATAGTAGTGATTTCGAGGGGATGATCATCTTGCCTGCACAGTTGTCAGAGTTGACTGGATCCTCGAAAGCAAACTCAACGGGCTCCTCGTTAGTGAACTCGTCTCCTGGCTCTACCCAAACAAGAGAAACAAGTAGCAAGGATACAATCAACCACGTGCAAACTCAAACAACACAATGCAAAGATGATATGCTATGCGGGATGCGATGCGGGATGCAAAATGCAAGATATGACAGTAAATGCGTGAACCTGGCCTCAACTTGGAAAACCAAGTGTGCCACTGGAAAGATGAGATGAAATCGCTTGAAAACGATATAAAGAACGTCGGAATCGGAGTTACGGTTTGGAAATGGCAAGCGATTCAAATATGACACCGGTCTGCGATTTACAGCAAGTAGGCATCTAAATGCAATGAGATGAACATGCTACAGCACCCAAACATGACAACAAAATACATGGCAGGAATGCACACAAGATGCTTAACAAAAGTCTAGCACTGAGCCACGGCCAATTAATCCATTAACAGGTTCAAACAAGCATGGCAAAAATGCATATGACAAACAGATCTCAGACTTAGTGAAACTGACACTTGTCTGGAATTTCAGATCAGGTCGCCCTCTTCGGAGCAACAAAACTACATGCTACAGGATCTGAACATGGCAAAGTAAAGCATGGCATGGAGCTACTCAAAGATCTTAACAAAAGTCCCTTAGTGACCTTGAGCCAAAAAGGACCAGAAAATACAATTGCAAGCACGTGAACATAGCAAAAACATAATCAGTTTTCAGACTTAGTGAAAACTGGCACATGCTGAAATATAACTCAAGTAGGCATGTTTACGAGCTCGATGCACTCACTACAGTGCAAGTCATGGCAAGACAAGCATTCACCCGTCAATAAGGCACAAAATGCAAGCTAGACATGGCTAGAACAATAACATAGCATGCACGGATCAACTACAACATCATCGGCAAAATTGCAAACAAGTTGACAATCTGCCCAGATTCACAAAGTAGCAAAAGTAGAGCTCGATTGACTCAAGCTAGGGTGCTCCATAATTGCATAAAAATACATGGATGGATAGAGCACTACAATATTAACCAAACACCCTTACTGATCATCCTCAAAAGAGGCACGGATCACTAGGAAACAACAAGAACATATGGCATCATGAGATAAACAGATCCAGGACTTAGTGATATTACTAAGTCCCTGAAAACAGAATTAGCAAGTGCACCACTTTGCAAGCTTGCACAAGTCACCACACACATCCTAAAAATACATGGGTTGCACCTCTGGAAAGATAACAAAACCCTTAACAAAACATATGTAGAGCACACGGGCATATCATGCACACAATAATCATGGCAAAAATGACAAAGTGCTAAACGGAGTAACAGATCTGACAATTAACTCAAGTAGCCCTCTTCTAATAGCATTTCGGGCAGCAAGATGAAGTCAAATGAAAATGATGCAATGGACTGAAATGATGTACTCTCTGAGATGAACATTTTGGTATGCTATATGCATGAATCGGAGCTACGGATGCAAAGTTACGGAGCTACGAACATGAGCACTTGGACAGGAAAATGTCGGGGACTTAGTAGAAATCGACCTAGGGTTTCATGGCACGCGAACCGAGGTGGCCGGAATCTTCGCCGGAGAAGGGCAGGGCGGCGGCCGGAGTAGAGGGGCTCGCCGGATCTGGCCGTGGGGCGCCGGATCTGGCCGGCAGCGAGGCGGCGACGGCGGAGGAGGGCGGAGCGGGGCGGCGCGGCGCTCCGGGCGGCGGCGGTGGCGGCGGCCGGGTGAGGCGGCGACGGCGGAGCGAGGCGGCGGCGGTGGCGGCGGCCGGCGGCGATGGCGGAGCGAGGCGGCGGC
>NC_041380.1:298086200-298115510 GCF_002162155.2 Triticum dicoccoides
CGGGCAGCCAGGCGGCGGGGCGAGGGAGCGGGCCACGGGGGCCGGCTTCGGGCTCCCGGGCCGCACGGTGGGAGGCGGCGGCGGCGTGGACACGTGGCAGCCCAGGAGTGGCTGCGGGCGGCGGAGCGGATGCGTCCGGTCCGTCCGAACGTGTCCGGCGGCGGCGGCGGAGATATTTTTAGGGTTAGGGACGAGGTGGATCCGGAATTTGCAATGGGGGTGTATATATAGGCATAGAGGGAGCTAGGAGAGTCCAAATGAGGTGCGGTTTTCGGCCACGCGATCGTTATCGAACGCTCTAGATGATGGAGAAGAGTTAGGTGGGTTTTGGGCCAAATTGGAGGGGTGTTGGGCTGCAACACACACGAGGCCTTTTCGGTCCCTCGGTTAACCGTTGGAGTATCAAACGAAGTCCAAATGATACGAAACTTGACAGGCGGTCTACCGGTAGTAAACCAAGGCCGCTTGGCAAGTCTCGGTCCAATCCGGAAATGTTTAATCCCCACACACGAAAGAAAGCTAGAAATGACCACCGGAGGAGAACGAAGCGCCGGAATGCAAAACGGACAACGGGGAAAATGCTCGAGTGCATGAGATGAACACGTATGCAAATGCAATGCACATGATGACATGATATGAGATGCATGAAAACGATAACAACACACGGAGATAAAGACCCGAACCTGAGGAAATAAATATAACTTAACGCCGGAAACGGCAAGAGTTGGAGTACAAATAGGGAAAGTTACATCCGGGGTGTTACAACACTCCACCACCACGAAAGGATCTCGTCCCGAGATCTAGGACTGAAAGAACGCCGGGTACTCAGAACGGAGGTGATCCTCGCGTTCCCAGGTAGCTTCACGGTCGGAATGGTGTGACCACTTGACTTTGAGAAATTTGATCGACTTGTTGCGAGTCTTGCGTTCGATCTCTTCAAGAATAGCAACTGGGTGCTCACATAAGAGAGATCTTCTTGGAGCTCAATGTCCTCGAAGTTGACGGTGCGGTCAGGAGTCTTGAAGCACTTTCGAAGCTGAGAGACATGGAACACGTCATGAACATTTGCAAAGTTTGAAGGAAGCTCGAGTTGATAGGCGAGGTCAGCTCTCTTGCTGACAATCTTGAAAGGTCCCACGTATCTAGGGGAAAGCTTCCCTTTGATACCGAAGGGACGAGTACCTTTCATAGGAGAGACACGGAGGTAAACATGATCTCCGATCTCGAAAGCCAAATCACGGTGCTTACTATCATAGTAGCTCTTCTGGCGGGATTGGGCTGCTTTGAGGTTATCACGAATGACTTTGCACATTTCTTCTGCTTCTGTGATTAAGTCATTACCCAAAAGCTGACGTTCACCGGTTTCAGACCAGTTGAGAGGGGTACGGCACTTCCTGCCATACAGAATTTCAAAAGGGGCCTTGCCCGAACTTGCTTGAAAACTGTTGTTGTAGGAGAATTCAGCATAAGGAAGACAATCCTCCCACTTCATGCCGAAGGAGATCACACAAGCCCTGAGCATATCTTCAAGAATCTGGTTCACACGCTCGACTTGACCGCTAGTTTGAGGATGGAAAGCTGTGCTGAAGCGGATGTTCGTGCCCATGGCCTTCTGGAAAGAATCCCAAAACTTCGAGGTAAAGATGCTGCCACGGTCTGAAGAGATCACTTGTGGAATACCGTGCAGAGAGACAATACGAGAGGTATAGAGTTCCGCCAATTGAGCTGCAGTGATCGACTCTTTGATAGGCAGAAAATGAGCCACTTTGGTGAGTTTATCGATGACAACGAATATAGCATCATTGCCACGCTTGGACTTTGGAAACCCAGTCATGAAGTCCATTTCAATGTGGTCAAACTTCCATTCTGGAATGGCAAGAGGTTGGAGGAGACCTGCTGGCCTTTGGTGTTCTGCCTTCACTCTTCTGCAGACATCACATTCATTCACGAATTGAGCGATCTTGCGCTTCATTCGAGTCCACCAATAAGCTTGCTTAAGGTCCTGATACATCTTCGTGCTCCCAGGGTGGATGGAGAGGAGAGAATTGGGAGCCTCGTTCATGATCACTTTACGAAGTTCACCTTTGGGTACCACAATTCGATCCTCAAAGAAGAGAGTGTCCTTGTCATCAAGGTGGTAGCACTTGTACTTGGACTGACTCTTGGCAATCCCAATCTTCATCTTTTTCACCATAGCATCAAGAAGCTGGGCTTGGCGAATCAGGTCTTCCAAGGTAGGAGAGACTAGAAGGTTGGCAAGGAAACCTTAAGGAACAACTTGCAGGTTAAGTTTGCGGAAGGCTTCACAAAGCTCGGGTTGATAAGGCTTGAGAATCAGACTGTTGCAGTAAGCTTTCTTGCTCAAAGCGTCAGGAATCACATTGGCCTTGCCTGGAGTATACTCGATACTCGGATTATACTCTTGAATCATTTCGACCCATCGAGTTTGCCTGAGGTTGAGATTAGGCTGAGTGAAGATTAACTTGAGACTCTTGTGATCAGTGAAAATGTCCACTTTTCTTCCCAATAGAAGATGTCTCCAAGTCAAAAGAGCATGCACAACTGCCGCCAACTCAAGATCATGAGTGGGGTAGTTCTTCTCATTAGGCTTCAACTGGCGAGATGTATAAGCAACAACTTTCTTCTCTTGCATCAAAACTGCGCCAAGACCTTGGAGAGAGGCATCACAAAAGACCTCATACGGCTTGGATTCATCAGGCGGAGTCAAAACTGGAGCAGTGATCAATTTGTCTTTCAAAGTGTTGAAAGAAATATCACACTCCGGAGACCAAACGTACTTGACGTGCTTCTGAAGAAGATTAGAGAGAGGCTTCGCGATCTTAGAAAAGTTTTCAACGAATCTTCGGCAATAGCTTGCGAGACTGAGAAAACTGCGGAGTTGCTTCACGTTCTGAGGAGGTTGCCAATTCACAATTGCGGACACCTTCTCAGGATTCGCGGCAATGCCCTTGGCAAAGATGATATGACCAAGATAAAGAACCTCATCGAGCCAAAATTCACACTTGGAGAACTTGGCGTGGAACTTGTGTTCTCTGAGCTTATCCAGAACCAAACGCAAGTGCTTGGCATGATCTTCCTTGTTCTTGGAGAAAACCAGAATGTCGTCGAGATAGACCAAAACGAAATCATTGGTGTAGGCGTTGAAGATGAAGTTCATCATTCGAGAGAACGTCGGAGGAGCGTTGGCGAGACCAAAAGACATGACAGTGTATTCATATGAACCAAAGCTTGTCCTGAAAGCCGTCTTGGGAATATCTTGCTCACGAATACGAATCTGATGATAACCCATGCGGAGATCAAGCTTGGAGAACACTTGGGCACCTTTGAGTTGTTCGAACAGCTCATTGATGTTGGGAAGTGGGTATTTGTTCTTGATGGTCTTCTTGTTCACTGGACGGTAATCAACACAAAGTCGGTCCGTTCCATCCTTCTTCTTCACAAAAAGAACACCACAACCCCACGGAGAAGAACTAGGCCGGATGAGACCCATTTTCTCTTGAATATCGAGTTGCTTCTTCAGCTCCTTCAACTCTTTAGGTCCGAGCTTGTAAGGACGTTTGCACATAGGTTCCGTACCAGGCTCAAGATCAATAACGAATTCAACTGGCCGGTGCAGAGGCATTCCTGGGAGCTCTTCTGGAAAGACGTGTTGATATTCGCAAACGACTGGAATTTGCGAGATAGCATCGAGTTCACCCTTCTCATTGAGAGAAAATAGACGGATGGTATCGTCATCCGTGGCAAAGACAATTACATCCTCAGATGAATGAGTTAATTGAATCTGCCTGGCTGCACAATCAAGCTGAGCCTTGTTCTTAGAAAGCCAATCCATCCGGAGAATAAGATCAATATCCGAGTTACCAAGAACCATTGGAGAAGCCAGAAACTTGAAATCACCCATCATGATAGAAACATCTGGGACTATTGAAGTAGCCCTCATAGACTTAGCCGGAGAAACCACTCCCATAGGTTTACCCAACATTTGTGAAACGAAGTCATGCTTGGAAACAAATGATCTTGACATGAAACAATGCGATGCACCATTGTCGAAAAGAACTTTTGCTGGAAAAGAGTTAACTGGAAAGTTACCCATGATGACATCTGATGATTCCTCTGCCTGAGCTGCATTCAGCAAGTTGACCTTGGCTAGCTTGGGGTTATGCTTGACCACAGCTGTACTTGCGAATCTGACAGGAGGAGGAGGAGGAAGACGCCTCTGGTTGAAACACTTGTTGGCATAGTGACCCTTCTGTTGGCACTTGTTGCACGTGACCTTTGAAAGCAGACGGTGATATGGAGCACTCGATCTTGGAGCTTGAGACGAGGTCTTGTTCTGAAAGCCAGGGTTGGGTGGGTGGGAAGAACCACTGCCACCTTTGCTCTTCTGCTGATACGGCTGACGGAACGGAGGAGGAGGAAGCCAATACTTCTGCTGCTTGGCCACTTGAGTAGAGGAAGGAGGAGTAACATCTCTGACTCGCTTCTTGGAAGCATCACACCTCAATTGAGCAGCCTCTTGCTTCAGTGTCATGTTGTAGAACTCATCGTATCTCAAGGGCTCAAAGAGGACAAGAGCGAGCTGAATATCTTCTCTGAGACCACCCCTGAACTGATATATCATGCTCTTCTCATCAGGGACGTCCTGCTTGGCAAAGCGGGCGAGCTTCTGAAACAACTTGTTGTATTCATAGACAGACAAAGAGCCTTGCTTCAGATTGCGGAATTCCTCACGCTTGCTTTCAACCACGCTCTGCGGAATATGATGAGCTCGGAAATCTCGACGGAAGTCATCCCAAGTGATAACACGTCCACCTCTGGAATCCTTGTACTGCTGGAACCATTCTGCAGCTTGATCTTTGAGTTGGAAGGAAGCGAACTTGACAAAGTCCTCAGGCCTGACGTTACTGCACTCGAAATGCTTGCACAGATCCACAAGCCAATCGTCAGCATCGGTTTCCTCAACACAATTGCTGAAAGACTTTGGCCCGTTAGCAAGGAACTGGTTGAGTGTAGCAAAGTGACTCTGATTGCTGCCTTGATTCCCTTGGTTGCCTTGATTGCGCTCTTGGAGAATTTGCATGATCAACTGTGTGTTTGCATTGGTTGCGGCCACCACAGCTTGCCATGCCTCCGGAGGAGGTGGAGGTGGTGGCGGATCAGGGTTCGGAGTCGTGCGCGTTGGAGGAGCCATCCTGAAGAGGTTGACCACCATTAGCACATTGACAGATAAATATTGAAGCTGAATCCAATGGAATGAAAATTGCAACATATCGTCTTCACATCCGAACAAAATGAACGAATGCATTCCTCTTGAAATGGTCACATATCCATAAATTGAGAAGCCACGTAGAATTAAGGTAGAGAAATAAATCAACAAGGTACGGATCAAGAACGAATAATCGGTAAGAAATCCCAATCTCAAACCAATATCCGTGGAAGAAGAACTAAAGCTACTAGAATTCCCACCTATGAAACTCCCGAACCTTTCCGGTTATGCAATCAGGTGATGGGGATACATGGGAAGCATAATATCTCACCCAAACTAGCAAATCCTACATCCAGCTGTATCCATCCTTCAACACATAACCAAGAAACGTTCGGAAACCATCTACCTCAACCTTCGAAAAACATCCGTTATACAAGTTATGGCAATACTCCCAAACTCCCGCCCCAGTACTGGGTGGCGTCGAGGTTATCTCACCAACGAACTGCATAAAAGAGATTTTCGATGTCGGCGTACTAAACTCAGGTATTCCAGAACTGCAACGATAAAATTATGATGACAACACCTCAGAGCTCAACTCCCCGGGACACTTCCACTAAACCCCTGACAGGAGGCACCAAGACAATGTTCTCATCATAAAACCATCGGAACAATTCCAAGATACCCGTGTGATCCTAAAAAAAAATTTAGTGAAATTTGAGAAGAGAAGAGTCAAATCTCCACGTCAGGATGCCTTACCAGAGCGATGAGGAGACTTGGAAGTAAAAAGAATTCCTAAACTCTCCGATATATAATTCCTAAATGACTCAAAACATTTTTCTAGACACAATTCGGCCGCTACAAACGATCAAGCAATGGGGCTCCTAAGGTCGGGGAAGGCTCTGATTACCAACTTGTAACACCCTCGATGCGGCTATAGATCCCACGTGTCGAGGCACGACTTAGAGACATAATCGCATTGAAGGCATATGTCGCAAGTTAGGCAATCTTCACAAACATCCCATGTAATATAATAAAAGGGGAGATAACATAGTTGGCTTACACTCGCCACGTCAATCAAGTACATTAATAACATTACATCAACCAAACACTCATGGCCCGACTACGGCGCCAAAATAAAAGAGAACCCAACATGCGACTCGGTCCCAATCACCCCCAACTGGGCACCACTACTGATCATCGTGAAAGGAAACATAGTAACGTTGAGAGTCCTCGTCGAACTCCCACTTGAGCTCATACGCGTCTCCTGTAGCGGAATCAATAGGCCCTGCATCTGGTGTAATAGTAATCTGTGAGCCATAGGGACTCAGCAATCTCGCACCCTCGCGATCAAGACTATTTAAGCTTGTAGGTATGGCAAGGTAAACATAAGTGGAGCTACAGCAAGCGACTAGCAAATATGATGGCTAACTTATTCGCAAAAGAGAGCGAGAAGAGGAGGCAAAGCGCGAGCGAGAAACTAGCAAGCAACCTGCGCAAACATTACTCCAACACCGTGTCCACTTCCCGGACTCCGCCGAGAAGAGGACATCACGGTAACACACTCAGTTGATTCATTTTAAATAATTAAGGTTCAAGTTATCTACAACCGGACATTAACAAATTCCCATCTGCCCATAACCGCGGACACGGCTTTCGAAAGTTCAAATCCCTGCAGGGGAGTCCCAACTTAGCCCATGACAAGCTCTCACGGTCAACGAAGGAATAGACCTCCTCCCAAGACGTTCCGATCAGACTCGGTATCTCGGTAATTCAAGACAACTCCGACAATGGTAAAACAAGTCCAGCAACACCGCCCGCTGTGCCGACAAATCCCGATAGGAGCTGCACATATCTCGTTCTCAGGGCACACTGGATAAGCTAAGCATACGGGAGCCAACGTAACCCAAGTTGCCAAGGGACGGCCCCGCACGGTGCTCTAGGTTGGACCAACACTCAGAGGAGCACTGGCCCGGGGGGGTTAAAATAAGATGACCCTTGAGTCCGCGAAACCCAAGGGAAAAGGCTAGGTGGCAAATGGTAAAACCAAGGTTGGGCATTGCTGGAGAAGTTTTATTCAAGGCGGACTGTCAAAGGGTTCCCATTATAACCCAACCGCGTAAGGAACACAAAATCCGGGAACATAACACCGATATGACGGAAACTAGGGCGGCAAGAGTGGAACAAAACACTAGGCGACAGGCCGAGCCTTCCACCCTTTAGCAAGTATATAGATGCATTAAGATAACAAAGTAATATAATTATATCCCAACAAGTAAATAAATGATCCAACAAGGAACGGCCTCCAATCTTCACCTGCAACTAGCAACGCTGTAAGAGGGGCTGAGCAAAGCGGTAACATAGCCAATCAACGGTTTGCTAGGACATGGTGGGTTAGAGGTTTGACATGGCAATTTGGGAGGCTTGCAAGAAAATGGTAGGCATCGTAGCAATGGCATAGCAAAAGAGCGAGCAAACTAGCATAGCAAAGATAGTAGTGATTTCGAGGGTATGATCATCTTGCCTGCACAGTTGTCAGAGTTGACTGGATCCTCGAAAGCAAACTCAACGGGCTCCTTGTTAGCGAACTCGTCTCCCGGCTCTACCCAAACAAGACAAACAAGTAACAAGGATACAATCAACCACGTGCAAACTCAAACAACACAATGCAAAGATGATATGCTATGCGGGATGCGATGCGGGATGCAAAATGCAAGATATGACAGGAAATGCATGAACCTGGCCTCATCTTGGAAAACCATGTGTGCCACTGGAAAGATGTGATGAAATCGCTTGAAAACGATATAAAGAACGCCGGAATCGGAGTTACGGTTTGGAAATGGCAAGCGATTCAAATATGACACCGGTCTGCGATTTACAGCAAGTAGGCATCTAAATGCAATGAGATGAACATGCTACAGCACCCAAACATGACAACAAAATACATGGCAAGGATGCACACAAGATGCTTAACAAAAGTCTAGCACTGAGCCACGGCCAATTAATCCATTAACAGGTTCAAGCAAGCATGGCAAAAATGCATATGACAAACAGATCTCAGACTTAGTGAAATTGACACTTGTCTGCAATTTCAGATCAGGTCGCCCTCTTCGGAGCAACAAAACTACATGCTACAGGATCTGAACATGGCAAAGTAAAGCATGGCATGGAGCTACTCAAAGATCTTAACAAAAGTCCCTTAGTGACCTTGAGCCAAAAAGGACCAGAAAATACAATTGCAAGCACGTGAACATAGCAAAAACATAATCAGTTTTCAGACTTAGTGAAAACTGGCACATGCTGAAATATAACGCAAGTAGGCATGTTTACGAGCTCGATGCACTCACTATGGTGCAAGTCATGGCAAGAGAAGCATTCACCCATCAATAAGGCACAAAATGCAAGCTAGACATGGCAAGAACAATAACATAGCATGCACGGATCAACTACAACATCATCGGCAAAATTGCAAACAAGTTGACAATCTGCCCAGATTCACAAAGTAGCAAAAGTAGAGCTCGATTTACTCAAGCTAGGGTGCTCCATAATTTCATAAAAAGACATGGATGGATAGAGCACTACAATATTAACAAAACACCCTTACTGATCATCCTCAAAAGAGGCACCGATCACTAGGAAACAATAAGAACATATGGCATCATGAGATAAACAGATCCAGGACTTAGTGATATTACTAAGTCCCTGAAAACAGAATTAGCAAGTGCACCACTTTGCAAGCTTGCACAAGTCACCACACACATCCTAAAAATACATGGGTTGCACCTCTGGAAAGATAACAAAACCTTTAACAAAACATATGTAGAGCACACGGGCATATCATGCACACAATAATCATGGCAAAAATGACAAAAGTGCTAAACGGAGTAACAGATCTGACAATTAACTCAAGTAGCCCTCTTCTAACAGCATTTCGGGCAGCAAGATGAAGTCAAATGAAAATGATGCAATGGAATGAAATGATGTACTCTCTGAGATGAACATTTTGATATGCTATATGCATGAATCGGAGCTACGGATGCAAAGTTACGGAGCTACGAACATGAGCACTTGGACAGGAAAATGTCGGGGACTTAGTAGAAATCGACCTAGGGTTTCATGGCACGCGAACCGAGGTGGCCGGAATCTTCGCCGGAGAAGGGCAGGGCGGCGGGCGGAGTAGAGGGGCTCGCCGGATCTGGCCGTGGGGCGCCGGATCTGGCCGGCAGCGAGGCGGCGACGGCGGAGGAGGGCGGAGCGGGGCGGCGCGGCGCTCCGGGCGGCGGCGGTGGCGGCAGCCGGGTGAGGCGGCGACGGCGGAGCGAGGCGGCGGCGGTGGCGGCGGCCGGGCGATGGCGGAGCGAGGCGGCGGCGTCGGGGGCGAGGCGGCGGCGCGGGCAGCCAGGCGGCGGGGCGAGGGAGCGGGCCACGGGGGCCGGCTTCGGGCTCCCGGGCCGCACGGTGGGAGGCGGTGGCGGCGTGGACACGTGGCAGCCCAGGAGTGGCTGCGGGTGGCGGAGCGGATGCGTCCGGTCCGTCCGGACGTGTCCGGCGGCGGCGGCGGAGATATTTTTAGGGTTAGGGACGAGGTGGATCCGGAATTTGCAATGGGGGTGTATATATAGGCATAGAGGGAGCTAGGAGAGTCCAAATGAGGTGCGGTTTTCGGCCACGCGATCGTGATCGAACGCTCTAGATGATGGAGAAGAGTTAGGTGGGTTTTGGGCCAAATTGGAGGGGTGTTGGGCTGCAACACACACGAGGCCTTTTCGGTCCCTCGGTTAACCGTTGGAGTATCAAACGAAGTCCAAATGATACGAAACTTGATAGGCGGTCTACCGGTAGTAAACCAAGGCCGCTTGGCAAGTCTCGGTCCAATCCGGAAATGTTTAATCCCCACACACGAAAGAAAGCTAGAAATGACCACCGGAGGAGAACGAAGCGCCGGAATGCAAAACGGACAACGGGGAAAATGCTCGAGTGCATGAGATGAACACGTATGCAAATGCAATGCACATGATGACATGATATGAGATGCATGAAAACAATAACAACACACGGAGATAAAGACCCGAACCTGAGGAAATAAATATAACTTAACGCCGGAAACGGCAAGAGTTGGAGTACAAATAGGGAAAGTTACATCCGGGGTGTTACAACACTCCACCACCACGAAAGGATCTCGTCCCGAGATCTAGGACTGAAAGAACGCCGGGTACTCAGAACGGAGGTGATCCTCGCGTTCCCAGGTAGCTTCACGGTCGGAATGGTGTGACCACTTGACTTTGAGAAATTTGATCGACTTGTTGCGAGTCTTGCGTTCGGTCTCTTCAAGAATAGCAACTGGGTGCTCACATAAGAGAGATCTTCTTGGAGCTCAATGTCCTCGAAGTTGACGGTGCGGTCAGGAGTCTTGAAGCACTTTCGAAGCTGAGAGACATGGAACACGTCATGAACATTTGCAAAGTTTGAAGGAAGCTCGAGTTGATAGGCGAGGTCAGCTCTCTTGCTGACAATCTTGAAAGGTCCCACGTATCTAGGGGAATGCTTCCCTTTGATACCGAAGGGACGAGTACCTTTCATAGGAGAGACACGGAGGTAAACATGATCTCCGATCTCGAAAGCCAAATCACGGTGCTTACTATCATAGTAGCTCTTCTGGCGGGATTGGGCTGCTTTGAGGTTATCACGAATGACTTTGCACATTTCTTCTGCTTCTGTGATTAAGTCATTACCCAAAAGCTGACGTTCACCGGTTTCAGACCAGTTGAGAGGGGTACGGCACTTCCTGCCATACAGAATTTCAAAAGGGGCCTTGCCCGAACTTGCTTGAAAACTGTTGTTGTAGGAGAATTCAGCATAAGGAAGACAATCCTCCCACTTCATGCCGAAGGAGATCACACAAGCCCTGAGCATATCTTCAAGAATCTGGTTCACACGCTCGACTTGACCGCTAGTTTGAGGATGGAAAGCTGTGCTGAAGCGGATGTTCGTGCCCATGACCTTCTGGAAAGAATCCCAAAACTTCGAGGTAAAGATGCTACCACGGTCTGAAGAGATCACTTGTGGAATACCGTGCAGAGAGACAATACGAGAGGTATAGAGTTCCGCCAATTGAGCTGCAGTGATCGACTCTTTGATAGGCAGAAAATGAGCCACTTTGGTGAGTTTATCGATGACAACGAATATAGCATCATTGCCACGCTTGGACTTTGGAAACCCAGTCACGAAGTCCATTTCAATGTGGTCAAACTTCCATTCTGGAATGGCAAGAGGTTGGAGGAGACCTGCTGGCCTTTGGTGTTCTGCCTTCACTCTTCTGCAGACATCACATTCATTCACGAATTGAGCGATCTTGCGCTTCATTCGAGTCCACCAATAAGCTTGCTTAAGGTCCTGATACATCTTCGTGCTCCCAGGGTGGATGGAGAGGAGAGAATTGGGAGCCTCGTTCATGATCACTTTACGAAGTTCACCTTTGGGTACCACAATTCGATCCTCAAAGAAGAGAGTGTCCTTGTCATCAAGGTGGTAGCACTTGTACTTGGACTGACTCTTGGCAATCCCAATCTTCACCTTTTTCACCATAGCATCAAGAAGCTGGGCTTGGCGAATCAGGTCTTCCAAGGTAGGAGAAACTAGAAGGCTGGCGAGGAAACCTTGAGGAACAACTTGCAGGTTAAGTTTGCGGAAGGCTTCACAAAGCTTGGGTTGATAAGGCTTGAGAATCAGACTGTTGCAGTAAGCTTTCCTGCTCAAAGCGTCAGCAATCACATTGGCCTTGCCTGGAGTATACTCGATACTCGGATTATACTCTTGAATCATTTCGACCCATCGAGTTTGCCTGAGGTTGAGATTAGGCTGAGTGAAGATTAACTTGAGACTCTTGTGATCAGTGAAAATGTCCACTTTTCTTCCCAATAGAAGATGTCTCCAAGTCAAAAGAGCATGCACAACTGCCGCCAACTCGAGATCATGAGTGGGGTAGTTCTTCTCATTAGGCTTCAACTGGCGAGATGTATAAGCAACAACTTTCTTCTCTTGCATCAAAACTGTGCCAAGACCTTGGAGAGAGGCATCACAAAAGACCTCGTACGGCTTGGATTCATCAGGCGGAGTCAGAACTGGAGCAGTGATCAATTTGTCTTTCAAAGTGTTGAAAGAAATATCACACTCCGGAGACCAAACGTACTTGATGTGCTTTTGAAGAAGATTAGAGAGAGGCTTCGCGATCTTAGAAAAGTTTTCAATGAATCTTCGGCAATAGCTTGCGAGACCGAGAAAACTGCGGAGTTGCTTCACGTTCTGAGGAGGTTGCCAATTCACAATTGCAGACACCTTCTCAGGATTCACGGCAATGCCCTTGGCAGAGATGATATGACCAACATAAAGAACCTCATCGAGCCAAAATTCACACTTGGAGAACTTGGCGTAGAACTTGTGTTCTCTGAGCTTATCCAAAACCAAACGCAAGTGCTTGGCATGATCTTCCTTGTTCTTGGAGAAAACCAGAATGTCGTCGAGTAAGACCAAAACGAAGTCATTGGTGTAGGCGTTGAAGATGAAGTTCATCATTCAAGAGAACGTCGGAGGAGCGTTGGCGAGACCAAAAGACATGACAGTGTATTCATATGAACCAAAGCTTGTCCTGAAAGCCGTCTTGGGAATATCTTGCTCACGAATACGAATCTGATGATAACCCATGCGGAGATCAAGCTTGGAGAACACTTGGGCACCTTTGAGTTGTTCGAATAGCTCATTGATGTTGGGAAGTGGGTATTTGTTCTTGATTGTCTTCTTCTTCACTGGACGGTAATCAACACAAAGTCAGTCCGTTCCATCCTTCTTCTTCACAAAAAGAACACCACAACCCCACGGAGAAAAACTAGGCCGGATGAGACCCATTTTCTCTTGAATATCGAGTTGCTTCTTCAGCTCCTTCAACTCTTCAGGTCCGAGCTTGTAAGGACGTTTGCACACAGGTTCCATACCAGGCTCAAGATCAATAACGAATTCAACTGGCCGGTGCGAAGGCATTCCTGGGAGCTCTTCTGGAAAGACGTCTTGATATTCGCAAACGACTGGAATTTGCGAGATAGCATCGAGTTCACCCTTCTCATTGAGAGAAAACAGACGGATGGTATCGTCATTCGCGGCAAAGACAATTACATCCTCAGACGAATGAGTTAATTGAATCTGCCTGGCTGCACAATCAAGCTGAGCCTTGTGCTTAGAAAGCCAATCCATCCCGAGAATAAGATCAATATCCGAGTTACCAAGAACCATTGGAGAAGCCAGAAACTTGAAATCACCCATCATGATAGACACATCTGGGACTATTGAAGTAGCCCTCATAGACTTAGCCGGAGAAACCACTCCCATAGGTTTACCCAACATTTGTGAAACAAAGTCATGCTTGGAAACAAATGATCTTGACATGAAACAATGCGATGCACCATTGTCGAAAAGAACTTTTGCTGGAAAAGAGTTAACTGGAAAGTTACCCATGATGACATCTGATGATTCCTCTGCCTGAGCTGCATTAAGCAAGTTGACCTTGGCTTGCTTGGGGTTATGGTTGACCACAGCTGTACTTGCGAATCTGACAGGAGGAGGAGGAGGAAGACGCCTCTGGTTGAAACACTTGTTGGCATAGTGACCCTTCTGTTGGCACTTGTTGCACGTGACCTCTGAAAGCAGACGGTGATACGGAGCACTCGATCTTGGAGCTTGAGATGAAGTCTTGTTCTGAAAGCCAGGGTTGGGTGGGTGGGAAGAACCACTGCCACCTTTGCTCTTCTGCTGATACGGCTGATGGAATGGAGGAGGAGGAAGCCAATACTTCTACTGCTTGGCGACTTGAGTAGAGGAAGGAGGAGTAACATCTCTGACTCGCTTCTTGGAAGCATCACACCTCAACTGAGCAGCCTCTTGCTTCAGTGCCATGTTGTAGAACTCATCGTATCTCAAGGGCTCAAAGAGGACAAGAGTGAGCTGAATATCTTCTCTGAGACCACCCCTGAACTGATATATCATGCTCTTCTCATCAGCGATGTCCTGCTTGGCAAAGCGGGCGAGCTTCTGAAACAACTTGTTGTAGTCATAGACAGACAAAGAGCCTTGCTTCAGATTGCGTAATTCCTCACGCTTGCTTTCAACCACGCTCTGCGGAATATGATGATCTCGGAAATCTCGACGGAAGTCATCCCAAGTGATAACACGTCCACCTCTGGAATCCTTGTACTGCTGGAACCATTCTGCAGCTTGATCTTTGAGTTGGAAGGAAGCGAACTTGACAAAGTCCTCAGGCCTGACGTTACTGCACTCGAAATGCTTGCACAGATCCACAAGCCAATCGTCAGCATCGGTTGCCTCAACACAATTGCTGAAAGACTTTGGCCCGTTAGCAAGGAACTGGTTGAGTGTAGCAAAGTGACTCTGATTGCTGCCTTGATTCCCTTGGTTGCCTTGATTGCGCTCTAGGAGAATTTGCATGATCAACTGTGTGTTTGCATTGGTTGCGGCCATCACAGCTTGCCATGCCTCCGGAGGAGGTGGAGGTGGTGGCGGATCAGGGTTCGGAGTCGTGCGCGTTGGAGGAGCCATCCTGAAGAGGTTGACCACCATTAGCACATTGACAGATAAATATTGAAGCTGAATCCAATGGAATGAAAATTGCAACATATAGTCTTCACACCCGAACAAAATGAACGAATGCATTCCTCTTGAAATGGTCACATATCCATAAGTTGAGAAGCCATGTAGAATTAAGGTAGAGAAATAAATCAACAAGGTACGGATCAAGAACGAATAATCGGTAAGAAATCCCAATCTCAAACCAATATCTGTGGAAGAAGAACTAAAGCTACTAGAATTCCCACCTATGAAACTCCCGAACCTTTCCGGTTATGCAATCAGGTGATGGGGATACATGGGAAGCATAATATCTCACCCAAACTAGCAAATCCTACATCCAGCTGTATCCATCCTTCAACACATAACCGAGAAACCTTCGGAAACCATCTACCTCAACCTTCGAAAAACATCCGTTATACAAGTTATGGCGATACTCCCGAACTCCCGCCCCAGTACTGGGTGGCGTCGAGGTTATCTCACCAACGAACTGCATAAAAGAGATTTTCGATGTCGGCGTACTAAACTCAGGTATTCCAGAACTGCAACGATAAAATTATGATGACAACACCTCAGAGCTCAACTCCCCGGGACACTTCCACTAAACCCCTCACAGGAGGCACCAAGACAATGTTCTCATCATAAAACCATCGGAACAATTCCAAGATACCCGTGTGATCCTAAAAAAAAATTTAGTGAAATTTGAGAAGAGAAGAGTCAAATCTCTACGTCAGGATGCCTTACCAGAGCGATGAGGAGACTTGGAAGTAAAAAGAATTCCTAAACTCTCCGATATATAATTCCTAAATGACTCAAAACATTTTTCTAGACACAACTCGGCCGCTACAAACGATCAAGCAATGGGGCTCCTAAGGTCGGGGAAGGCTCTGATTACCAACTTGTAACACCCTCGATGCGGCTATAGCTCCCACGTGTTGAGGCACGACTTAGAGACATAATCGCATTGAAGGCATATGTCGCAAGTTAGGCAATCTTCACAAACATCCCATGTAATATAATAAAAGGGGAGATAACATAGTTGGCTTACACTCGCCACGTCAATCAAGTACATTAATAACATTACATCAACCAAACACTCATGGCCCGACTACGGCGCCAAAATAAAAGAGAACCCAACATGCGACTCGGTCCCAATCACCCCCAACTGGGCACCACTACTGATCATCGTGAAAGGAAACATAGTAACGTTGAGAGTCCTCGTCGAACTCCCACTTGAGCTCATACGCGTCTCCTGGAGCGGAATCATCAGGCCCTGCATCTGGTGTAATAGTAATCTGTGAGCCACAGGGACTCAGCAATCTCGCACCCTCGCGATCAAGACTATTTAAGCTTGTAGGTATGGCAAGGTAAACATAAGTGGAGCTGCAGCAAGCGACTAGCAAATATGGTGGCTAACTTCTTCGCAAAAGAGATTAAGAAGAGGAGGCAAAGCGCGAGCGAGAAACTAGCAAGCAACCTGCGCAAACATTACTCCAACACCGTGTCCACTTCCCGGACTCCGCCGAGAAGAGGCCATCACGGTAACACACTCAGTTGATTCATTTTAAATAATTAAGGTTCAAGTTATCTACAACCGGACATTAACAAATTCCCATCTGCCCATAACCGCGGGCACGGCTTTCGAAAGTTCAAATCCCTGCATGGGTGTCCCAACTTAGCCCATGACAAGCTCTCACGGTCAACGAAGGAATAGACCTCCTCCCAAGACGTTCCGATCAGACTCGGTATCTCGGTAATTCAAGACAACTCCGACAATGGTAAAACATGTCCAGCAACACCGCCCACTGTGCCGACAAATCCCGATAGGAGCTGCACATATCTCGTTCTCAGGGCACACCGGATAAGCTAAGCGTACGGGAGCCAACGTAACCCAAGTTGCCAAGGGACGGCCCCGCACGGTGCTCTAGGTTGGACCAACACTCAGAGGAGCACTGGCCCGGGGGGGTTAAAATAAGATGACCCTTGAGTCCGCGAAACCCAAGGGAAAAGTAGGTGGCAAATGGTAAAACCAAGGTTGGGCATTGCTGGAGAAGTTTTATTCAAGGCGGACTGTCAAGGGGTTCCCATTATAACCCAACCGCGTAAGGAACGCAAAATCTGGGAACATAACACCGATATGACGGAAACTAGGGCGGCAAGAGTGGAACAAAACACTAGGCGAGAGGCCGAGCCTTCCACCCTTTACCAAGTATATAGGTGCATTAAGATAACAAAGTAATATAATGATATCCCAACAAGTAAATAAATGATCCAACAAGGAACGGCCTCCAATCTTCACCTGCAACTAGCAACGCTATAAGAGGGGCTGAGCAAAGCGGTAACATAGCCAATCAACGGTTTGCTAGGACATGGTGGGTTAGAGGTTTGACATGGCAATTTGGGAGGCTTGCAAGAAAATGGTAGGCATCGTAGCAATGGCATAGCAAAAGAGCGAGCAAACTAGCATAGCAAAGATAGTAGTGATTTCGAGGGTATGATCATCTTGCCTGCACAGTTGTCAGAGTTGACTGGATCCTCGAAAGCAAACTCAATGGGCTCCTTGTCAGCGAACTCGTCTCCCGGCTCTACCCAAAAAAGACAAACAAGTAACAAGGATACAATCAACCACGTGCAAACTCAAACAACACAATGCAAAGATGATATGCTATGCGGGATGCGATGCGGGATTCAAAATGCAAGATATGACAGGAAATGCATGAACCTGGCCTCATCTTGGAAAACCATGTGTGCCACTAGAAAGATGAGATGAAATCGCTTGAAAACGATATAAAGAACGTCGGAATCGGAGTTACGGTTTGGAAATGGCAAGCGATTCAAATATGACACCGGTCTGCGATTTATAGCAAGTAGGCATCTAAATGCAATGAGATGAACATGCTACAGCACCCAAACATGACAACAAAATACATGGAAGGGATGCACACAAGATGCTTAACAAAAGTCTAGCACTAAGCCACGGCCAATTAATCCATTAACAGGTTCAAACAAGCATGGCAAAAATGTATATGACAAACAGATCTCAGACTTAGTGAAATTGACACTTGTCTGCAATTTCAGATCAGGTCGCCCTCTTCGGAGCAACAAAACTACATGCTACAGGATCTGAACATGGCAAAGTAAAGCATGGCATGGAGCTACTCAAAGATCTTAACAAAAGTCCCTTAGTGACCTTGAGCCAAAAAGGACCAGAAAATACAATTGCAAGCACGTGAACATAGCAAAAACATAATCAGTTTTCAGACTTAGTGAAAACTGGCACATGCTGAAATATAACGCAAGTAGGCATGTTTACGAGCTCGATGCACTCACTACGGTGCAAGTCATGGCAAGACAAGAATTCACCCGTCAATAAGGCACAAAATGCAAGCTAGACATGGCAAGAACAATAACATAGCATGCACGGATCAACTACAACATCATCGGCAAACTTGCAAACAAGTTGACAATCTGCCCAGATTCACAAAGTAGCAAAAGTAGAGCTCGATTGACTCAAGCTAGGATGCTCCATAATTGCATAAAAAGACATGGATGGATAGAGCACTACAATATTAACAAAACACCCTTACTGATCATCCTCAAAAGAGGCACGGATCACTAGGAAACAACAAGAACATATGGCATCATGAGATAACAGATCCAGGACTTAGTGATATTACTAAGTCCCTGAAAACAGAATTAGCAAGTGCACCACTTTGCAAGCTTGCACAAGTCACCACACACATCCTAAAAATACATGGGTTGCACCTCTGGAAAGATGACAAAACCCTTAACAAAACATATGTAGAGCACACGGGCATATCATGCACACAATAATCATGGCAAAAACGACAAAAGTGCTAAACGGAGTAACAGATCTGACAATTAACTCAAGTAGCCCTCTTCTAACAGCATTTCGGGCACCAAGATGAACTCAAATGAAAATGATGCAATGGAATGAAATAATGTACTCTCTGAGATGAACATTTTGATATGCTATATGCATGAATCAGAGCTACGGATGCAAAGTTACGGAGCTACGAACATGAGCACTTGGACAGGAAAATATCGGGGACTTGGTAGAAATCGACCTAGGGTTTCATGGCACGCGAACCGAGGCGGCCGGAATCTTCGCCGGAGAAGGGCAGGGCGGCGGCCGGAGTAGAGGGGCTCGCCGGATCTGGCCGTGGGGCGCCGAATCTGGCCGGCAGCGAGGCGGCGACGGCGGAGGAGGGCGGAGCGGGGCAGCGCGGCGCTCAGGGCGGCGATGGCGGCGCCCAGGCGAGGCGGCGACGGCGGAACGAGGCGGCGGCGGTGGCGGCGGCCGGCGGCGACGGCGGAGCGAGACGGCGGTGTCGGGGGCGAGGCGGCGGCGCGGGCAGCCAGGCGGCGGGGCGAGGGAGCGGGCCGCGGGGGCCGGCTCCGGGCTCCCGGGCCGCGCGGTGGGAGTTGGTGGCGGTGTGGACACGTGGCAGCCCAGGAGTGCCTGCGGGCGGCGGAGCGGACGCGTCCGGTCCATCCGGACGTGTCCAGCGGCGGCGGAGGAGATATTTTTAGGGTTAGGGACGAGGTGGATCCGGAATTTGGAATGGGGGGTGTATATATAGGCATAGAGGGAGCTAGGAGAGTCCAAATGAGGTGAGGTTTTCGGCCACACGATCGTGATCGAATGCTCTAGATGATGGAGCAGAGTTAGGTGGGTTTTGGGCCAAATTGGAGGGGTGTTGGGCTGCAACACACACGAGACCTTTTCGGTCCCTCGGTTAACCGTTGGAGTATCAAACGAAGTCCAAATGATACGAAACTTGACAGGCGGTCTACCGGTAGTAAACCAAGGCCGCTTGGCAAGTCTCGGTCCAATCCGGAAATTTTTAATCCCCACACATGAAAGAAAGGTAGAAATGACCACCGGAGGAGAACGAAGAGCCAGAATGCAAAACGGACAACGGGGAAAATGCTCGAATGCATGAGATGAACACGTATGCAAATGCAATGCACATGATGACATGATATGAGATGCATGACAACGATAACAATACACGGAGACAAAGTCCCGAACCCGAGGAAATAAATATAACTTAACGCCGGAAACGGCAAGAGTTGGAGTACAAATAGGGAAAGTTACATTCAGGGTGTTACAAAAAGGTTGGGAGGCAAAACTATAAGCCCCTATCTTTCTCTGTGTCCGATTAAAGCTTCATACGCATAAGTATTGCGTGAGTGTTAGCAATTGTGAAAGACTAAATGATACTTGAGTATGTGGACTTGCTGAAAAGCTCTTATATTGACTCTTTCCGATGTTATGATAAATTGCAATAGCTTCAATGACTGAGATTATAGTTTGTTAGTTTTCAATGAAGTTTTTGATTCATACTTTACATTGTGAATAAGATTGTTACTTTAGCATAAGAAATCATATGCCAATATATATGTTATTGTTATAAGAATGATCATGATGCCCTCATGTCCGTATTTTATTTTATCGGCGCCTCTATCTCTAAACATGTGGATATATTTTTTATCGGCTTCTGCTTGAGGACAAGCGAGGTCTAAGCTTGGGGGAGTTGATACATCCATTTTGCATCATGCTTTTATATCGATATTTATTGCATTATGGGTTGTTATTACACATTATGTCACAGTACTTATGCCTATTCTCTCTTATTTTACAAGATTTGCACGAAGAGGGAGAATGCCGGCAGCTGGAATTCTGGGCTAGAAAAGGAGCAAATATTAGAGACCTATTCTGCACAACTCCAAAAGTCCTGAAACTCCACGGAAGTCAGTTTTGGAATATATAAAAAATATTGGGTGAAGAAAGCACAAGAGGGGGCCACCCACCATCCACGAGGTTGGGGGCGCGCCCTACCCCCTGGGCACCTCCCCTATCTCATGGGCCCCCTAGCAGGCCTCCGGTGCCCATCTTTGGCTATGTGAAGTCTTTCACCCTGGAAAAAAATCATAAGCAAGCTTTCGGGATGAAGAGCCGCCGCCACGAGGCGGAACCAATCTAGGGCTCTGGTGGAGCTGTTCTGCCGGGGAAGCATCCCTCCGGGAGGGGGAAATCATCACCATCGATCCTCTCATCGGGAGGGGGTCAATCTCCATCAACATCTTCACCAGCACCATCTCCTCTCAAACCCTAGTTCATCTCTTGTATCCAATCTTTGTCCCAAAACCTCAGATTGGTACCTGCGGGTTGCTAGTAGTGTTGATTACTCCTTGTAGTTGATGCTAGTTGATTTATTTGTTGGAAGATCATATGTACGGATCCTTTATGCATATTAATACCCCTCTGATTATGAACATGAATATGATTTGTGAGTACTTACATTTGTTCCTGAGGACATGGGAGAAGTCTTGCTATAAGTAGTCATGTGAATTTGGTATTCGTTCAATATTTTGATGAGATGTATGTTGTCTTTCCTCTAGTGGTGTCATGTGAACGTTGACTACATTACACTTCACCATTGTTTGGGCATAGGGGAAGGCATTGGGAAGTAATAAGTAGATGATGGGTTGCTAGAGTGACAGAAGCTTAAACCCTAGTTTATGTGTTGCTTCGTAAGGGGTTGATTTGGATCAATATGTTTCATGCTATGGTTAGGTTTACCTTAATACTTCTTTTGTAGTTGTGCATGCTTGTAAGAGGGGTTAATCATCAGTGGGATGCTTGTCCAAGTAAGGGCAGTACCCAAGCACCAGTCCACCCACATATCAAATTATCAAAGTACCGAACGGGAATCATATGAGCGTGATGAAAACTAGCTTGACGATAATTCTCACGTGTCCTCAGGAGTGTTCCTTTATATAAGAGTTTGTCCAGGCTTGTACTTTGCTACAAAAAATGATTGGGTCATCTTGTTGCACCTTATTACTTTTATTACTTGTTACCCGTTACAAATTACCTTATCACAAAACTATCTGTTACCAATAATTTCAGTGCTTGCAGAGAATACCTTACTGAAAAACTGCTTATCATTTCCTTCTGCTCCTCGTTGGGTTCGACACTCTTATTTTTCGAAAGGACTACGATAGATCCCCTATACTTGTGGGTCATCACCTCCCAACGTGGATCCAGTACAGGAATGAGAAAGACAATACCCAGTTTAACACCTTCCTTGACCATTTATCCGTAAGTAATGTTATTCATCGCAATTTGTAATATTGTCTTGCTTTGTCCCATACTTTCTAGATTCCTCCTAATAAGACTCACATTCTTTTCTTAATGGATGAGGTTCAAGCTGGATCCAAAAGATGATGCAACTAAACAAGCATGCACTCATCTTTTTCAGTCTGCTCTGCGATGGTATCGGTACCACCTTAGAAAATCTCACTTTGAAGGCAAGGCTAACAATGAAATCGCCCAAACATCTCTAGTGTAATATATTACAGATGAAGACTGGACAGCCCTTGTTAAACACTAGTCTGATCCAAAGTATCAGGTAGGGTATATGTATTTGATCAGACCACATATTGAACTTGTATTTATGTATGTGCCTTACAAGTGTATCTTCTTCTAGGCTAACTGTTTGAAGAACAAGATTAACTGTTCTAAAGTGAAATTCCAACAGACAACAGGATCTCGTAGCTATATTGCACACTGCGAGTCTCTTGTAAATAGCTGCTAGTTCCTTCTTTTTTTTGTGCCATATTATTGTATCTATATTGACTTGTTCCAAATACAGAGGAAAGCACGTGCGGACCAAAAAGAACCTGAACCAAATGCAGTGCAAATCTTCAAGGATTTCCACACCAGCAAGATGAAGGGCATGAGCACACCAGTTCAAGCCGTTGTTGTAAGTCCATACTCCTCCTGGCTTTGAACTGATTGGTACTGTGATGTGTTCATTTAACTGCTTGGATTGCAGCCAATGTCAGTTACTCTGTTCACTTTTATACACAGTTGTCTTAACATATCATTTCACCTTACATGGTTTAAAAGATATGAAGGATATTCTTTTGGTCTTGATGTGTAATCTAGTTGTGATGTTCATGTGCGCACACAATGATACAATAGCATGTTTGGTTTATATCTGTTTGCCCATGATATGAATGATGTCATACTATGTTCATCCTACTTTAAACCATGTCTATTTATCCTTAGATATCAACGAATGTGAGGAAATAGACAATACAGTAGGCATGCTACATGGACATATGTTCCGAAAGTGATTTTATCATGTAGTTGGCACTACAATACATGCTAATGTATTACAATAGTTCACCAAAATAAGTTATGTATAAACGTGAAACCTACTTTGTTTGTTTTTGTCTCATTAGTAACTTATCTGGTACACTAATCTACAAGTTCAAACTTTCAGCAAACTATGGAACAAATGATTGAATAGCCACAGCCACTTGAAGGTGACGAGGCTACCACATGCACAATGTAACCTCTTGCTCCAGTGTGTTAGTATCTCTCCACTAGCAGTGCAAAAAGCACCTTCCT
Source organism: Triticum dicoccoides (assembly GCF_002162155.2). Classification (NCBI taxonomy): domain Eukaryota; kingdom Viridiplantae; phylum Streptophyta; class Magnoliopsida; order Poales; family Poaceae; genus Triticum; species Triticum dicoccoides. The sequence continues at coordinate 298,109,504 of NC_041380.1, forward strand.
GCGTAATTTTGGGTTGGTTGTCAAGGTAACCTCGTCCAAATCGCATACTAAACGAAATGTTCCGGCTAGACGGAGTGATATATCTGTGCTCCAGACAAAAGTCCAATCCCTAATGGACATCGTTTCAGAAACAAGAATAGTGGTTGACAAATGTCGTCAAGATATGAATGGTTTTGAAACCATACTATCAGACATTTGCTTCATTGTTCAAGAGAAATGTCGAAAAAGAGGGGAAGATCATGCTGCTCCATCAGATTCTAAAGCCTGAAACATTAGCACTCAGGTCAAATGATATGTGCTTCTATACATCTAATGGTGCTTTTATCTGCAAGGACTATAAACTTTATGCCAACAAGCTTTTTGTTGTATGGTTGGAATTTATTTTTTTGTGATACAACATTTATGATGCTGCCAAATGCTGCAGTAATTACAATGCTATTTTTGTATGGTGTAGGTTTATCTTAGTAATGTATTCGGCCGAAAGCTTCGTAGGGCCCATTCCAATTGTGCTAAGAACGATTATGGGCCGAAATTTGCATGTAGCCCACTAAAAATATATGGGCCTAAATCAGCATAATCTTTCATATTTTTCTGGTAGGCATGTGCCCATAGTGGGCCTTTAACAGGCCTAAACATAATTTGGGCCCTCGGTAACAATAGGCAGTTTACATGTGTAAATATCTCGAGCCCATAAAAACATGGGCCTTTAATAGGCCGAAAGTGAGATTGGGCCCTGATTGTGCCAAATAATCCACTGGTCTTAGCAGGCCAAAATGGTGGCCCATTTACAATGCGGATCCTTCATGGGCCGAAATCAGACGGGCCGTAAATGCGCCGACCTACTACATGGGCCTTTAACATGCCGGAAGTTTGGTCGGGCTTGATTAGTGTAATTTTTATATAGGTTGTTAATAGGCCCGATGTGACGTTGGGCCACATATGGCCCATGGATTTCGTCTAACGTTAACATGCCGAAAGTCACAACAGGCTGAAAGTGGCTCAAATCTATAATGGGCATCTAACAGGCCGAATGTCAGACATGGCCGAATATGACCCAAATCCTTCACGGTCGTTTATGGGCCGAATGTTTGAATGGCCTATAAATGGGCCCAAATGAAGCAAGAGCTTTAACAGGCCGAAAACACACCGGGCCGTAATTCGGCCCAAATACTTAGCGGACTGTTAACGGGCCAGAAGTGAGCATGGGCTGCGATGATGACAAGTTCAAGACGGGCCGATTTGACACTAGCCGTACGGGCCTTAACTGAGAATGTTGGGCCTTTAGCTGGGCCGGCCCATTCTGGGCTGCAAAATCTTGTGGACCTTTAGCTAGGCTGGCCCATTATGGTCCGCTAAATCTTATGGGCCTTTAGTTGGGCCGGCCCATTTAATCTTTATGGGCCACTTTTGGAGCGGCCCATGTGTCAACATATCATAGGCGCATCACGCCCATTGGATGAGTGACACCTGTGCCAATGTGGAGCTGACACATGGTTCTGTCAGCCAATGAGAATTTTACACGTGGAAAATCGGCATTGGTCGTGGCTGTTAGAGGGTTATCGGATCCAAAACCGGACCCCATAGCTTAACGGCGACCCGTTACGATGGATGCCACATGTCGGTCACCCTTGACGAAAGCACTTCCATGACGTGGCATTTATCGTCATGGAAGTGGACACTTCTGTGATGATAATTTTGGTAATGTCATGGAACACTTCTACGACAACACAGGTATGACTATCTTGATTCTGTCATAAAATCGTCATGGATGTACATGCATGACAGAAAACATGACCTACAGTGACAAACACGTATCATCATGGAAGTGTATTTTTTTGTAGAGACGATCAACACCAGTGCTTACAAAATCGATCTTCCAGAAGAATATGGTGTTAGCCCAACCTTCAATGTATCAGATCTTTCCCCATAATTTGGGCCTTTAGAGTAGAGGACGACTCCTTCTCAAGAGGGGGGGATGATGAGGACATCCCAACCATCAACGGTCCAATCACAAGAAGTCACGCAATGCAAATACATGATCAGGTGAACGCTAAGTTAAGTTTATCATTTGACCTTGAAAACATGGTTGTGCATTCACCTCCTTTGTTGTTGGTTGAACACAGGTGCAATATCGAAGAAGGCCAAACACATATCAGTTCGTGCAAAACAATGTTTTATGGCGAAGAAACAAAGTTAGGAGTTCATGAAGAAAAGAGTTGTCTGCTAAAGAAACATTGTTCCGATTCTGATGAATCAATGTTTTGCACAAGTTTGGATATCCCAACTTGCGAAAGGTACCCAGAACTCGAGTTTGCTGCTGAAGGAAACATTGTTCGACCCCAGTGAACAATGTTTAGTCGGGAACTGCCAACCACCTCCGACGAGAAATTTCCAGAAGCTACCTCTTTAAGTCTCGAAGAAGCCAATTAGTCAAACCAAAGTTGGTTAACTTTCACGCCTAAGATGGTTCCAAAGCTAGTTTGTTTCCACACCTATCCAGGGGGTTGACACTATTATAAATAGGCTAGCTCTTCCCTTCATTGGGGACTTTTGCCATTTTCTATCAAAGACCAAAGACATAGACTCCTCCTGAGATTGGAGAGCTCTTGTTATCCTTATTCTCATGATTCCTTGAGAAGTTGCTCCTAATTCATGCTCCATGAGTAGATCATGTTGTTTGGGTTAGATTTCATGATTTCCCTTGCGGATTGCACCTATCCCTTGCTCCACGACTTGAGCGTGGTTGTGTGGAGTAGTATTGTGGGTTGTGGATCAGCGAATGTTCGGATTGCAGGCTTCGGTGAGCATCCTCCTCGCCGGGTCATAATCTCTTATTTTCCTTTTTCTGGCTGCTTCCAGCTAGTTATCCCCATCCATTTATTGATCCTACACCATGAAGATTAGGCCTCCCCTTGAACACCCTCTTCTCCGAAGACGGTGTCGCATCACACCCAATCCTAACCTCGTGAGCTACACAAAAGTCGGGTCCCTTATCAAGGTTGAGCCAGCCGCCAATCATCTTGGTCATGACCTTCCAGGTGCAGTCGTTGTTCATTGCCAGCCTGAACAACTCTAGGACGGGAACGAGGTACTTGCTGAAGGTAGGGAGTGATACGTCTCCAACGTATCTATAATTTTTGATTGTTCCATGCTATTATATTACCTGTTTTGGATGTTTTATATGCATTAATATGCTATTTTATATTATTTTTGGGACTGACCTATTAACCTAAAGCTTAGTGCTAGTTCATGTTTTTCCTTGTTTTAGAGTTTCGTAGAAAAGGAATACCAAATGGAGTCCAAACGGAATGAAACTTTAGCGATGATTTTTCTTGGACCAGAAGACATCCAGAGGGCTTGGAGTGGACGTCAGGAAAGTCACGAGTCGGCCACAAGGTCGGAAGGCGCGCCCAGGGGGTAGGGCGCGCCCCCACCCTTGTGGGCCCTCGTGACTCCACCGACCTATTTCTTCCGCCTATATATTCTCAAATACCCCAAAACCTTCCGGGGGAGCCACGAAACCACTTTTCCACCACCGCAACCTTCTGTACCCATGAGATCCTATCTAGAGGCCTTTTCCGGCGTGTTGCCAGAGGGGGATTCGATCACGGAGGGCTTCTATATCAACACCATTGCCTCTCCGATGAAGCGTGAGTAGTTTACCACAGACCTACAGGTCCATAGCTAGTAGCTAGATGGCTTCTTCTCTCTCTCTCTTTGATTCTCAATACCATGTTCTCCTTGATGTTCTTGGAGATCTATTTGATGTAATACTTTTTTGCGGTGTGTTTGCCGAGATCCGATGAATTGTGGATTTATGATCACCTTATCTATGAATATTATTTGAATCTCCTCTGAATTCTTGTATGCATGATTTGATATCTTTGCAAGTCTCTTTGAACTATCCATTTGGTTTGGCCAACTAGATTGGTTTTTCTTGAAATGGGAGAAGTGCTTAGCTTTGGGTTCAATCTTGTGGTGCTCGATCCTAGTGACAGAAGGGGAGCCGACACGTATTGCATTGTTGCCATCGAGATAACAAGATGGGGTCTTCATCATATTGCTTGAGTTTATCCCTCTACATCATGTCATCTTACTTAATGCGTTACTCTGTTCTTATTAATTTAATACTCTAGATGCAGGTAGGAGTCGGTCGATGTGTGGAGTAATAGTAGTAGATGCAGGCAGGAGTCGGTCTACTTGATATGGACATGATGCCTATATTCATGATCATTGCCTTAGATATCGTCATAACTTCGTGCTTTTCTATCAATTGCTCGGCAGTAATTTGTTCACCCACCATAATATTTTCTATCTTGAGAGAAGCCTATAGTCAAACCTATGGCCCCCGGGTCTACTTTCCATCATATAAGTTTCCGATCTACAATTTTAATTTCCTATTTACTTTCTTTGCAATATTTTACTTTCTGTTCCATAAACCAAAATACCAAAAATATTACTTTACCGTTTATCCATCTATATCAAATCTCACTTTGCAAATAACTGTGAAGGGATTGACAACTCCTTTATCGCGTTGGGTGCAAGTTGGTGTTTGTTTGTGAAGGTATGTGACGCCTGGATAATTAAGCTACAGTAACCTTCTACTAATGATGCCATGTCACCTCGGTTATTGTTGCTAATCTCGCATTAGTTCGAAACCGATTCAAATTCAAATTTTAAAATGAGGCATACAATAAAAGTTTTCAATAGTCAAAACTAAAATGTTGTAAAGGTGTTAAATAAATCATGGGTAATAATGGTGGAGAAACCTAAATTTAATAAAATGTTTAAGTGTTCAAAAGAATTAAACAAAGGTTTAAATATTAAAATAAATGCCTTTTGAATTTTATAAATTATTAAACTATTTTAATTTAGGTTGAGAATTAATGTGGCAGTAGCATATTTAAAAGTATTAATTTAGGTGCTAGTGATAATTTTCTTTTATATAAAACTAAAATAAAGAAAACTAAAAGTAAAACAGTGCTCCCCGTGTCGAGCCCCCGTCGCCGCGTGCCGCGTCCACTACTGCATCCGCGCCGCGCCCGCCGCCTGCTGTGCGCGCCCGCAAGCTCCCCCTGGTGTCGCGCTTGGCCGTCGCCCCCCTCAGCTCGCAGACCCGCTCCGGCCGGCTGCGGCTGCCCTGCCGTGGTTGCTGGCCAGCCCGCGCACACTCGGGTCCAGGCGACCCGGTGCCCGGCGCCCAACGCCCGCACACGCCCGCCCTGCTAAGGCCTTTGGCCCAATGACGAACGGGGCCCGTGCCCAGAACGTAAAAAAATGAATTAAAAAGAATTAAAAATAAATAAAAAATAAAAATAAAAATAATTAGTTAATTAATTAATTAATTAATTAAAGAATTAATTAACTTAATTAATTTTGTTTAATTAAACTAAACAACTAATTAAGCCTAACTAATTAAGCCTAACTAATTAACCTAAACCCTGATTAACTTAAACAGAGAATGACAGGTGGGTCCCACTGGACCCACATGTCAGGTTGACCAGGTCAACGGTCAATGTTGACTGCTAACGTCATGCTGACGTCAGCATGAACTGTTCTGGATAATGTTGATTTAATTAATTAAATAAATCCTAAAAATGATTTAAATCTTCTAAAATTAATATAAAATAAACCATAGCTCGGATGAAAAAACTTTGTACATGAAAGTTGCTCAGAACGACGAGACGAACCCGGATACGCAGCCCGTTCGTCCGCCATGCATCCCTAGCATAGTGAACATGCAACTTTCCCCCTCCGGTTCATCTATCCAAAAACGCGAAACACCGGGGATATTTTCTCGGAAGTTTCCCCCGTTCACCGGTATCACCTCATACCGCGTTAGAGCACACCTAGAATCACGCTTTGTCATGTCTTGCATCGTCATACATTTGTTTGCATTATATTTATTGTTTCTTCCCCCTCTTCTCTCGCTAGACACCAAGACCGACACCGCTGCTACCCAGTACGACTACGGTGTTGACGACCCCTCTCTCTTGCCAGAGCAACC
>NC_041380.1:298115716-298129634 GCF_002162155.2 Triticum dicoccoides
CTCTCTACTGCTTGCATTAGAGTAGTGTAGCATGTTACTGCTTTCCGTTAATCCTATTCTGTTGCATAGCCTATCATTGTTGCTACAACTGTTGATACCTTACCTGCAATCCTACATGCTTAGTATAGGATGCTAGTTTATCATCAGTGGCCCTACATACTTGTCCGTCTACCATGCTATACTATCGGGCCGTGATCACTCAGGAGGTGATCACGGGTATATACTTATACATATATACATACTATACAGGTGATGACTAAAGTCGGGTCGGCTTGTTGAGTACCCGCAAGTGATTCTGATGTTGGGGCTGAAGGGGCAGGTGGCTCGATCCAGGTAGTGGTGGGCCTGAGTTCCCGACGGCCCCCGACTGTTACTTTGAGGCGGAGCGACAGGGCGGGTTGAGACCACCTAGGAGAGAGGTGGGCCTGGCCCAGGCCAGCGTTTGCATTTACTTCAAAATAACACGCTTAATGAGATCAAGGTATTTGATCCGAGTCTGGCTACAGGCCTATACGCACTAACCAACTACGCGGGAACAGTAATGGGCACTCGACGTCGTGGTATCAGTCGAAGCCTTCGTGATGTCAACGACTGAGCAGCGTGCGCCGGGTTGGACCATGTAACGCAACTTCCTTTGTAATGAAGGTTGCTAGGTCTGCTCACCGGCTACGTACGCAACGTGCAGGTGCGCAATGGGCGATGGGCCCAGACCCCTGCGTGCATAGGATTTAGACCGGCGTGCTAACCTCTCTGTTGTGCCTAGGTGGGGCTGCGACGTGTTGATCTTCCGAGGCCGGGCATGACTCAGAAAAGTGTGTCCGGACAAAGGGGATCGAGCGTGTTGGGAAATTGGTGCACCCCTGCAAGGAAGTTAATCTATTCGAATAGTCGTGATCTTCGGTAACAGGATGACTTGGAGTTGTACCTTGACCTTATGACAACTAGAACCGGATACTTAATAAAACACACTCTTCCAAGTGCCAGATACAACCGGTGATTGCTCTCTCACAGGGCGATGAGGAGAGGATCATCGGTTAGGATTATGCTATGCAATGTTATTTGGTGAACTTACCATCTACTCTCTTCTACATGCTGCAAGATGGAGGTGGCCAGAAGCGTAGTCTTCTATGGGACTAGCTATCCCCCTCTTATTCCGGCATTCTGCAGTTCAGTCCACATATGATACCCTCATTCCATTTGATACCAATGCATACATATGTAGTGTAGATCCTTGCTCGCGAGTACTTTGGATGAGTACTCACGGTTGCTTTATTCCCACTTTTCCCCCTTCCTATACCCGATTGCTACGACCAGACGATGGAGCCCAGGAGCCAGATGCCACCATCGACGATGACTCCTACTACACTGGAGGTGCCTACTACTACGTGCAGCCCGCTGTCGATGACCAGGAGTAGTTTAGGAGGATCCCAGGCAGGAGGCTTGCACCTCATTCGATCTGTATCCCAGTTTGTGCTAGCCTTCTTAAGGCAAACTTGTTTAACTTATGTCTGTACTCAGATATTGTTGCTTCCGCTGACTCGTCTATGATCGAGCTCTTGTATTCGAGCCCTCGAGGCCCCTGGCTTGTAATATGATGCTTGTATGACTTATTTTTATTGTAGAGTTGTGTTGTGATATCTTCCCGCGAGTCCCTGATCTTGATCGTACACGTTTGCGTGTATGATTAGTGTACGATTGAATCGGGGGCGTCACAAGGTATTCGGTGTCATGTGCGTTGTCTCCTACTGGATTGATACCTTGGTTCTCGAAAGCAGAGGAAAATACTTAGTCTACTTTGCTGCATCACCCTTTCCTCTTCAAGGGAAAAACCAACGCAAGCTCAAGAGGTAGCAGGAAGAATTTCTGGCGCTGTTGTCGGGGAGATCTACGCCAACTCAAGTCAAGATTTGTCTCCCGTCAACTTGCCAATTTCTGACGCCGTTGCCGGGGAGATCTACGCCAAACCGAGGCATACCAAGTACCCATCATAAAATCTCATCCCTTGCATTACATTATTTTCCATTCACCTCCCGTTTTCCTCTTCCCCACTTCTAAAACGATTTTCGAAATGATTTTCCTTTTCTTCGCCCCTCTTCCGTTCGTCTTCTTCGTTTGCTTTTTGTGTGCTTGTGTGTTGGATTGATTGCCTTGTCACCATGACTCCTCTAAAAAAACGTTGACCGTCACCTTATGAGGTTAGACAAAATTGAAAATAATGTTAGAAGCTTCATGTCTTTGCAATTTGAGCATAACAACTTCTTTAGAAACGAGCTCAAGGAGTAGAAAAGTTTTATGGAATACATAAATAAAGAGCTTGATGATATGTCTAAGAAATTTTATAGTTTGAGATCTCAGTTTGCGCATCTTGAAAATTTAGTAGGTCAAATTTTTGATAAACAAGCTACTTTAGTAAACAAAATGGCCGCCAAACCAAAGGCTTTGAATAATGATGAAGATCTTAAAGTGATTGATGTGACTCCTATTGAATCTTTGTTTTCTAATGTAAATCTTGATAAAGATGGGACTGGAGATCAGTCAACTTTAGTTAGAAGACGTCCCAATGATTCGGAGTTTTTAGATCTTGATGCAAAAATTGATAAAAGTGGGATTGGAGAGGTCAAAACTATAGATACCAATGAACACACTCTTTTGGATTTCAAGGAATTTAATTATGATAATTGTTCTTTGATAGATTGTCGGAGTAATGGGCCACGGGTAGGCCAACCCGAGCCCCAGAACCTTTCAAGACATCGGGGCAGGCTGCGCCCCTCAAGACCCCAGGGCGAAGAACCGCCTTCTGAGAAGACGGCGGCAAGACGGCCGACTGCCCACTCGCGGCCGAGTTCCAGGGACGACTTCAGGATAAGCCGACTCCTGACTGGCGACTTCCAGAGAAGCCGGCTTTGGGAAGTCGGCCCGCGACTCCAACGAACCCCATATCCTCATCGGGAGGGACAGGACCGGGGAGTGGCTACAGTAAAGCCCGCTCCCGCCCCATACCAAGGGCAAGCATGGCCACAGCACGCCGTACCCGGGGAGATCTCCGTGCGGCGTGGCACTGTTGCCGTGCCGGCCCTGACATCAGCACCGAAGGACCGAATCATGCGCCCACAACGGCTTGTCTGTACGACCCTGGGGCGGCGGGTCCCACCAGTCAGTGGGACCCCAGGAGACGGCAAGTGCGCCATCAGTCGGCCCCCGGAGTCGTCCAGACCCTTCCCCGGGGCCCACGTGCCATTAATCAGATGTGACGGAGAGTGGCAATAGTGATCGCCCGCCAGGCGGCGGGGCTGTTGCCACGACCACATGATCAAGCCCGCGTCATCAGAAGCATGGCTACAGTGATCAGCAGCCGGCAAGACTCGCCCGCGGCGGACGCGGCCTGTCAGCTCCGTACCTGGCCAGTGGGCGGGGCCCACCAGTCGGCGGGCCCCAGCAGTCGGCGGAGAAGACGGAGGCCAGAGGCACTGACGGCTGGGCCCGTGCCCAGCCGGATTACCATTGTACCCCTGGGGGGTAGGCCTATATAAACCCCCCAGGACACCCATGCAAAGGGTTGGAATCCATTAGCTCTAGACCAGATCATATAGGAGGGAGAGAGCTAGCCTTGCCCTCTCCTACCTCTAGGAAACAGCTCAAGGAGCGATCGTGTAAACACTTTGCCATAGTGATCATGTGGAGACCCCGTAGAGCAGCAGTAGGGGTATTATCTCCCCGGAGAGCCCTGAAGCTGGGTAAGATTCGCTGGCGTGCATGTCTACGCCTCATCCCGTTTCCAGGCACCGGCGACATTCTACTCGCCCCCACCATGATAAGCCATCCTTTGGCATATGTCGCACCCAAACCCCGTCATTTGGCGCCCACCGTGGGGCCTGGTGCACCGCTGTCCGGAGACCTGTTCTGGATGGGAACCCTTTTCCACCCTGGCGAGCACAGCCAGCCAGGCACGCCAGACGGAGTTTGCGCCAACGCGCTGCGTGGCGTGGAGATCGCCTGCGCAGCCAGCTGCCTCGCCGAACTTGTCGGCGAGGTTCGCCTCTCCGACGAACCTGCATCCAACGCAGGCACGGGCGGCTCCGAGAGCCTCCTCGCGGGCCTCCTCGATCAACTCCACGTCTCCAGCGAGCCCGCCATGGACTTGGAGTCTGTAGGCTCCACCGACCTGATGCCGGTCGACTCTGACACCGCGTCGCTCGGCGCGTTCCCCACTAATGTGGTGGTCTACGACAAACCTCTCCCTCACGCGGAGAGAGACGGAAGCACCGTCACCGAGGTGCTCGTCATTAGCCATGACGAGCCTCCCGGCGGAGGAGCACATGACCCACTTGGCACGGCGCTGCAAGACCTAACTGTGCCCATTCCGGAAGACGCTGACATGAAGACGTTGGAGGCGCGCCGCCTTCAGCTCATCGAAGGCGCGAAGAAGCTATCTAGCATGAGACGCTTGTCGGAAGCATACAGCGAGAGATGGATCGCACTGTTGGCAGCTCGCCGGCCCCAGCGGGGACCAGCCGCCTTGGCGCGGTCCAGCAGCGCGGCATAGCCATCGCCGACCTGTTCGGTACAAGCCGCCATGTGTATGCAACACCAGCGGAGAACATCCGAGCCGCCCAGGCGGCGGCGGACGAGCTGGACAATTTCGAGGGCGAAGAACGCCGCCTGATGATGGAGCGAGTCCAGCGGCTCCTCGACGCGGATGCCGCGCAGAACAAGGTCGGCTGCCGCACGGAGGCGCCGCAGCGGCAAAACGACGATCTTCGCCGAGATCAAGGCGCGATGTCTCGGACGGCGACTGGCGGCACCTGAGGAAGAAGAGACAAGGATCCGGCTGTCAGCCACAGACGGACTCACATTACCATAGAGCGCGACCGAGACGGCCGCCCAAGAGCAGTGGAAAGACGGGACGATTGTCTGCCTCCTCCTCCTCGCAAGGAGAGGCGAGTCTCCCCGCCGCCTGTTGACCATCCGACTCTCGGCGACCGCCTTGGCCGCCAGAGGGAGTCGGAGAAAATGACGCCCGCCACCGGATCGACCGGCTTCACCGTTCCCTGGCGCAGGAAGAAGAAGATGAGTTGGGTCCGCCTTGTTTCGGGCCCCGCATTCAAGACGAGCCCTTTCCCAAAGGGTTCACGCTCCCAAGGGACACACCCAAATATATCAGCTCTGTGAAGCCGGAAGACTGGCTAGTCAACTACTCTACGGCTATCAGCATAGCGAACGGCAACAAGCGTGTCGCCGTAAAGTACGTTCCGCTCATGCTCCAGGGCACGGCCCGGACATGGCTGAACAGCCTGAAGCCCCGCAGCATCAACAGCTGGGTCGACTTTACCGAAGCATTCGTCCGCAACTTCACCAACACGTACAAGCGTCCTCCCAAGCCTCGTCAGCTCTCCTTGTGCATGCAAGGTCCCGACGAGTCGACTCGCAACTACCTCGCGCGTTGGGCCGAGCTTCGGAACTCCTGCGAGAGCGTGCACGAGGTGCAGGCTATCGAGTACTTCACCGCTGGGTGCAGAGAAGGCACCCTCCTCAAGCACAAGCTCCTCTGCGACGAGCCAGAAACCCTCGACGAGCTGCTGATCATAGCAGACAAGTACGCCACGGCTGACTCTCCATGAAGGCGGAGATTCAAGTCAGCGCAACTGGCAAAGTGGCCCCTCAAGCTCCAAGAACTCCGGTAGGAGATGCCAGTCGGCGTCAACAGCATGGCGACCACAAGCGCAAGGCCCCGAAGCCGGCTTCCAGCAGCCGGTAGGTCGCAACAGTTGAAGCCCAGCAGCCGGATGGGCAGCCCCCGCCCAAGCGATAGAAAGGCGGCAAGCCCAACTGGTTGCCGGCCTTCTCCTACGAGCAGACTCTGGATGGACCTTGCAAGTTCCATAGTGGCGCGAAGCCGTCGAATCACACCACCCGGAAGTGCCACTGGCTCACCAGGATCGCCAAGGGAGACGGCCTCCTACCTCCCCCGCCTTTTGGGTAGCCGCCTCCGCCTCCGCCCCAGCAGCCGGCTGTCAGGCCAGTCGGCGCAGTACAAGACGAATACCCCGAAGAACATGGAGCCTACGTGGTGTTTACCAGTATGGCTGACGATCGACGCAGCAGGCGGCTGCAGTGACAAGAGGTGAATGCAGTAGCATCAGAGTCACTAGAGTTCATGCACTGGTCCGAGAAGCCTATCAGCTGGAGCAGAGCTGACCACCCAGAGGTGATGCCGAGTCCGGGCTCCTATGCCTTGGTCTTGGATGCCACCTTTGCTACGGATAGACGAGCCACTCATTTTTTGCGAGTTCTGATAGACGGAGGCAGTAGCATCAACATCCTGTACAAGGACACCATGGAGAAATTAGGAATCAAGCAAAGACAGCTTCAGAACAGCCGGACTGTGTTCCATGGCATTGTTCCTAGGCTTTCCTGCTCACCAATCGGCAAGATCCTGATGGACGTCCTCTTTGGAGACAAAGATCACTTCCGCCGAGAGTCAGTTTGGTTTGAGGTGGTGCACCTTGAGAGCCCATAACATGCGCTACTCGGCCGACCCGCCTTGGCCAAGTTCATGGCGGTCCCCAACTACGCCTACCTCAAAATGAAGATGCCCAGTTCCAGGGGAATTCTGACTGTAGCCGACGACTACCGGAAGTCGTCTGCCTGCGTGGCTGAGAGCAGTCGGCTAGCCGAGTCCCTGGTGATCGCAGCCGAGAAGCGGCTCCTGGAGCGGGTTGTGGCGATGGCCGGCAAGCAGCCAGAGGTGTCGCCCAACCCAAAGGAGTCGGAGGCTGAGGGTTCGTTCAAGCCGGCCAAAGAGAAAATGAAGATACCCTTGGATCCGGAGCACCCGAAGAGGTACGCTGTCGTAGGTGCAAACCTCAACAGCAAATAGGAAGGCGAGCTCATCGATTTCCTCCGTGAGAATCGGGACATCTTCGCATGGTCCCCCAAAGACATGCCAGGTGTACCGATGGAATTCGCCGAGCACAAGCTACATGTCCGATCTGATGCAAAGTCGGTCAAGCAGCCCCTGCGCCGCCTATCAGAAGAGAAGAGAAGAGTTGTCAGAGAAGAGATAGCCCGACTCCTAGCAGCCGGCTTCATTATGGAAGTGTTCTTTCTAGAATGGCTAGCAAATCCGGTCCTGGTACTGAAGAAGAACAAGCAGTGGAGAAATGTGTATTGACTACATGAGCCTCAACAAGGCCTGCCCCAAGGACCCGTTTGCTCAACCAAGAATTGATCAGGTGATAGACTCCACAGCCGGATGCGAGCTGTTGAGTTTTTTGGATGCATACTCAGGATATCACCAGATCAAGCTGAACCCGGCTGGCAGACTGAAGACCGCCTTCATCACGCCGTTTGGAGCCTTCTGCTACCTCACCATGATGTTCGGCTTGAGGAATGACGGCGCCACCTTTCAGCGTTGCATGCAGAAGTGCCTCCTCAAGCAGCTCGGCAGGAACGCCCACGTCTATGTGGACAACATGGTGGTGAAGACGGAAAAGCGTGGAACACTGCTGGAAGACCTCAAGGAGACCTTTGAGAACCTGCGCCGATTCCAGATCAAGCTCAACCCCGAGAAGTGTGTCTTCGGAGTACCAGCCGGCTAGCTCCTTGGCTTCCTGGTCTCTGAACGTGTCATAGAATGCAACCCTGTAAAGATCAAGGCCATTGAGAGAATGGAGGTACCCAGCCGACTGCTGGATGTGCAAAAGTTCACCGGCTGCTTGGCGTCCATCAGCCGATTCATCAGTCGGCTGGGCGAGAAAGCTCTCCCCTTATACCAACTCATGAAGAAGACCACTTTTTTCGAGTGGAACCACAAGGCGGACAAAGCTTTTCTCCAGTTGAAGAAGATGCTGACTACTCCACCCGTTTTGGCGGCTCCGACTCCGAAGGAACCTATGCTCCTGTACATCGCCGCCACCAGCCGGGTAGTCAGCACGGTCATTGTAGTGGAACGCAGGGAGGAAGGCAAGGCACTACCTGTCCAGAGACCGGTATATTACCTGAGCGAAGTACTGTCGGCCTCCAAGCAGAACTACCCCCACTACCAGAAGATGTGCTATGGCGTACACTTTACTGCCAAGAAATTGAAGCCTTACTTTCAAGAGCATCCGATCACTGTGGTCTGCACGGCCCCACTTGCCGAGATCATCGGAAGCCGAGATGCTTCTGGCCGAGTAGCCAAGTGGGCCATAGAGCTGGCTCCCTACACCATCCACTACCAGCCCCGCACCGCCATCAAGTCACAAGCACTGGCCAACTTTCTCGTCGACTGGGCCGAGACACAGTACCTACCTCCAGCGCCCGACTCCACCCATTGGCGGATGCATTTCGACGGCTCCAAGATGCGCACCGGCTTGGGAGCCGACGTCGTCCTCACCTCTCCTAAAGGCGACAAGCTCAAATACGCACTGTAAATCCATTTTGCCGCCTCCAACAACGTCGCCGAGTACGAGGCGCTCATTCACAGGCTCCGGCTTGCCAAAGAACTTAGCATTCGCCGGATCCTGTGTTATGGCGACTCAGACTTAGTGGTCCAACAGTCATCTGGCGACTGGGACGCCAAAGATGCAAACATGGCGAGTTACCGTTTCCTAGTGCAGCAACTCAGCGGGTATTTCGAGGGGTGCGAGTTCCTCCATGTGCCAAGAAACGACAACGACCAAGCAGACGCCTTGGCACGAATCAGCTCTACCCGCCAAGCAATACCATCCGGCGTCGCCCTTCAACGCCTCCTCAAGCCGTCTGTCAAGCCTTCACCAGAATCAAACTCCATCTTTGTGCCGGCTCCTCCCGAAGAAGTCGGATCCGACTCCAGAGCCCCGGCAGACGGCACGGGGATTTTGGCAGATGGCTCCAAAGCCGGCACAGTCGAGGCCGGCCCAGGGACCGCAGTACCCAGCCCAGGGACGGGGGCGGCGGGCTCAAAGACTCCAGAACTCGGCCCAAGAGTCGCGCCGGTCGGCCCGGGGACTTCATTAACCCAGCAAGCGGTTGTTGACTCCAACCCACCGCCTCCCAACCCAACCGCCCTCGTCCAAGTCGCAGTTCTGGCAGTCGAAGAAATAGCAGCACCCTCATGGGCCCAGCCCATCCTCAAATTCCTGGTGAGCAAAGAGCTGCCGACTGATGAGACCTCAACTCAGCAAGTACAACACCGAGCGACAGCCTACACCATAGTCAACAGAGAGCTGGTCAGGCGCAGCGTCACTGGTGTCTACCAGCGCTGCGTAGAGCCAGAGCAAGGCCAAGCAATTCTCAAAGACAACCATCAAGGCGAGTGCGGCCACCATGCGGCTTCAAGAGCACTCATCGCAAAAGCCTTTCGACATGGTTTCTTCTGGCCGACTGCCTTAGAAGAGGCCAAGGAATTGGTCCAAAAATGCAAAGGGTGCCAGAAGTTCAGCTACAAGCCGCACCAGCCGGCTTCTGCACTCAAGACCATCCCCATTGCCTCGCCTTTCGCAGTTTGGGGTCTAGACATGGTGGGACCATTCAAGACAGCACGAGGTGGCTTAACTCACTTACTTGTCGCAGTGGACAAGTTCACCAAGTGGATAGAAGCGAAGCCAATCAAGAAACCGAACGGTTCGACTGCCGTGACTTTCATCTCCGATATCGCAATTCGGTACGACATACCACACAGCATCATCACCGACAACGGCACAAATTTTGCCAAAGGCGCCTTGGCCCGTTTTTGCGCAACACAGGGCATCCGACTGGACCTAGCGTCCGTCGCCCATCCACAGTCAAACGGCCAGGTGGAGCGAGCAAACGGCCTCATCCTGTCCGGCATCAAGCCCTGGTTGATCGAGCCTCTGGAGCGCTCGGCTGGCGGCTGGCTCAACGAGCTGCCAGCCGTCCTCTGGAGTCTGCGCACGACTCCAAACAAGTCAACCGGCTTCACGCCTTTCTTCCTCGTCTACGGTGCCGAAGCCATCATCCCAATGGACATAGAGCTCGACTCCCCACGAGTCACCATGTACACCGAGGAGGAAGCAGAAGAAGCATGTGAAGACGGCGTCGATCTGCTGGAAGAGGGCCGGCTATTGGCACTCAGCCGGTCCAGCATCTACCAGCAGAGCCTGCGCCGATACCACAACAGGAAGGTCAAGCCAAGATCTTTCCTAGAAGGCGACCTTGTGCTCTGGCTGATCCAGCGAACAGCCGGCCAGCACAAGCTGTCGGCACCTTGGGAAGGCCCTTTCATCATCAGCAAAGTGCTGGGCAACGACTCCTACTACCTGATTGACGCTCAGAAGCCCCGAGCACGCAAGAGGGATGACTCCGGCAAGGAGACAGAGTGGGCATGGAATGCAAATCCCCTCCAAAGATTTTACAGTTGATGCAGTATGTACCATGCTACCTTTTGTATTAAAGTACCAAGACTTCGGGCCCCCCGAGACGAGCTCGGGGACTTCCCTCTTTTGTCTGTATGGTAAAAATTATGCCTACAAGTATGTTACTCTTTGTTATGCCGCTTGGCACCAGGCTCGACAAGTCGGCCCGGGGACTTGCCGCCTTGCACTATGAAATGCTTCCTGCAGCCGGACAAGTAGTGTGTAACGCCTAAACCGTCTCCTGTCAGAAGCCGCAGCTCGCAGAGAGACTATACGGTGGGCAGGAGTAAGGTAGAATGGGCATTCGCATGAAAAATGGCTAAGGACTCAAAGCATAAAACATAGCTCAAGACGGCTTCCAGCCTTTTTTCGCAAACCGACTCTTGAATAGTCGGATTGCCGCCTTCTATTCAACTTGCTTAAAAACTCTTAAAAACGGCTAAGTACTTGCCTTCCCAAAGTAGCCAAGCATTTGATCCAATGGCAGTCTGCAGAGCGGCTGTCCGATTGGCACAGCAGGCAATTAAGGGAAAGCGGCGAAGGAAAAAAAGCCAAAAGAGCAATGAGCAAGAAAAGATAGAATTCGGATAAATATTTACATAACATAGGCCCTTGGCCGAATCTTCGAGTAGAAGTTCAAAATACACCCAGCGGGTGGAATTGTGCAAATTAACAAGTTCTTCAAAGACTACTAAAGCAGATAAAATAAAGATAAGGCGGCAGCTTAGGAAGCAGCAGACGGATTCAAAGGGTCGGAGGAGGCGGCAGCGTCAGGCGTTGGGGCGGCCGGCTGGGTAGTCTCGGCTTGATCGCCTCCGGCGGCAGTCGGCTCGGTCGAACGCGGCTCGTTGCTGGAGGCGCGGTCGAGCTGAGGCTGGCCGTCTGCTCCGTCTTCTGGCGCTTCCGTCTCGCCTCCGTCCTCCGCCTCACCTTCCTCCTCGACGCTGGAGCCGATCACCTCCGCTGAGTCCTCGCCGTAGTCCGGGTTCATCCCAAACCACTCCGGCGGTACCTCCTCGCCGTCTTCAGACCGCTCGGGGACGAAGATGCTGGTGTCGGTGTACTCAGCGATCGCCGCAGCACGCTTGACGAGGGCGTCTTCCGCGGCTTCCAGCTCCGGCTAGGCCTCTGACCGGAGGGTGGCCAGTCGGTCTAGATCCAGCCCCGAGTACCACGCCTTGACAAACTCCAAGGCCCGGCGCGCTGCAGCTTGGGCCGAGGAACCCTTCCAGGCCTCAAGACGACCAGCCGCGACCTCTAGCCATTCGGCAGTCAGGCTGGGGGTGCGCGGAGCCTGCATGTCTGGCCACAGGGCGGCAATCGCCTGGGCGCCGACACGTTTAAGCCGACGTAGCATCCGGTGAGTCGGCCGAAGGCGAGCCTCGACGCTCAGGATATGCTCATCAAGGGTTCGGGGGGCGTCGGCGGCGATCTCGGCACCTTCCGCCCTCCGACCTTCATGGTCAGCCTCGATGGCTTGGATGGCAGCCTGCAAGTGCCCAGGGAAGAAGTCTGTCAAGACGGAAGAAACGAAGAAGCAAGTCAAAAACCAGGAGTCGACACAACTTATAATCGGCAGCTCGAAGAAAGAAAGTAAAGAAACTCACCATCAACGATGTCTTCAATCTCATGGAAGCCGGAGGCTAGTATCACCTCCTTGTCAGTCCAGGAGGAGCGCTCGCTCGCGAACTCGGCCAAGAGGGTGGTTTTCGTCTCTTCTGCCTCCTTCTGCGTCTTCGCAAGCAGCTCCCTCTGCTCTGCCAATTGAATGGCCAGCATATCGCGCTCTGTGGCGAGCTTGCTGCACTCCTCCCCCTTGGCGCGCAATGCGGAGTTGGCTTCGCTCAGCTGCTGTTGAAGAGCAGCATTGGCTTCTGAAGAGAAGGAAGAAAGAAGGCATTGAGTCATCAATAAAGAAGGTCGCCGGGGAGATCCGGCCCGACTGCTCAGCAGTCGGCCCGAATCTCGGGGACTACAGCCCGTGGGTGCGCCAGCGCGCCCCCGCAAAGAAGAAAAAGGACTTACTCCGGCTCTCCGACAAGTCGGCGGTCCGCTTGCCCAGCTCTTCAATGTTACGGTTGAAGGCAGTAACGCAGAGGTTGTGGTAGTCCTTCGACAAGTGTTTCGGACAAAAGTTAGTACCTGGAGCTCACCAATTGGAGTTCTGGGCCGCCTGCTCAGTAGCCGGCCCGAAACTCAGGGACTACACCCAGTGGGTGCGCTGGCGCACCCCCACAGAAAGGAACAAGAAAACAAGGACCAAAGAAAAAACATACCCGGACGGCTGCCCGCGATGCCAGGTACGCCTTGGTGCAGTTCTGGAGGGCGTCGCCCTCAGCTCGAAGCTTCGCCTGGACGTCCAGAAGCACCTGGTTCAGCGGCCCTGTGCCGCCTCCTCGCACCCACCCAATGGGCGCGGCGCTCGTCGCTTCGGCGTCTGGGATCACCGAGCTGGCGGTGCCGGCCTCCAGGGGGCGGGGTGCCGAAGTTGCCTTCTCCAGACGGCGGCGCGTTGGCGAGCCGACTTGGAGGAGTAGCCTCGCCACGGCCTCGTCTTCGGTCGGCGGCATCAAAGGGTCCGCTGGCTGTTTGCCCTGCGCGCTCCCAGACGGCGGCGGAGGCGGCAGCAGAACGATCACGTCTGGCGTAGAGGAGTCGCCGCCTTCCCTCTCCATGACGGGGTTCTCGCCGCCGGCTCCCCCAGTCTGTCCCGTGAACTTTGGAGGCGGCGGCGCAGAGTTCAGCGGGGGGACGAA
Organism: Triticum dicoccoides; assembly: GCF_002162155.2. Classification (NCBI taxonomy): domain Eukaryota; kingdom Viridiplantae; phylum Streptophyta; class Magnoliopsida; order Poales; family Poaceae; genus Triticum; species Triticum dicoccoides. The sequence goes on from NC_041380.1 coordinate 298,128,807, forward strand.
CACCGCCGATTGGCGGCGTGCAGCCTCCTCAGCATGCTGCTTCGTCGCGGCGATGGCTTCAGCCTCCGCCAGTTTCTTCTTGGCGGAGGCCTCCGCCTTCTCCAGGCGGGCGGCCTCTTCCTCGTTGCGCTTCTCCTGCGCATTCCGCTCCGTCGCCTCCCGAAGGTCAGCAGCGGAGTCAATCCGCCGAGTGGTGGCGGACGTCTTTGCTGACTCCATGACGGAGGCGGCGGCAACCCTCTCAAGAGTAAGGGGAGCCCTGAATCAAAGGAAGCAAGTAAAAGACTCAGACAAAGCTGCAGAAAAAGAATAAAGCGTTGAGACAAAATACTCACGCGGAGACCAGTGGCGGCTTCTTCACTTCCTTACAGAAGCGGATGGTCGTCGCAGCTGCCTCATCCCGCCGAGTCGCCGCAGCCGTACCCTTGGGCTTCTTCGGCCGACTGCCGAACAAGGTCGGCACAGCCCTACGCTTCTTCCCGCTACCTGGAGCAACCGGCGCGGCAGAAGAGCCCGCGCCAGGCTGGCTGGCTCCTGGCCTTTGGCGGGGGGCGACTTCTCCCTCGGCCTCATCGTCAGGCCAGTCGGTGAAAGTGGACTAAGGCCTGGAGCCGCCTGCTGCTCTTCCTCCTCCCTCCGCATTGTCTTCCAAAGCCGCCGCTCCCAGATCTGGGTCGTCGACGTCGCTCTCTGCCCGGTCGGCAAGGAACTCGTGGGCCGGCCCCGAGGTGCCGGCTGGTGGATGGAGGAGGGGATTCTGACCAAGGCTGACTAGTCAGGTCGCACAAAACAGACTCGGCAAGAAAGAAGACAACTCGAAGAAAGAAA
>NC_041380.1:298129843-298180140 GCF_002162155.2 Triticum dicoccoides
CGAACTGCCAATCCTCCAGGAGCTTGCTGTCCGAGAGGTAGTTCACCATGTAGGCCACCTCCTCGTGAGGCATGTCCTTGGTGCACATCCGACTCGGGTCACGGTGCCCGCTCATTTGGCATATCATGTGGGGGCGACCTTGGAGCGGGAGAACTCGGTGCACCATGAAGGCGGCCAGCAGGTCTGGACCAGTCAAGCCCTCCGACTGCATCAGCACTCGGAGTCGCGTGATGGCGCCGGCTCCCGCAGGCGTCAGCGACTTGGCCCGGTACGACCAGTTGGGTAGTCTCCCAGCCGGCGGGCCGGCTTCGAAAGCCGGTAGGTTGACCCAGTCGCCCCTCGCGGAGACGCTCCTGATGTAGAAGTACAATCGCTGCCACATCTTCACCGACTTTATCAGCGAGACGGTGGGAAGGGGTTGTCGGCCCCCGACCTTCGCACGACGATGAAAGCGCCGCATTGAGCCGGCACGCCTGCAGCCTGGGTGCCGAGCTTGGAGAAGAAGAACTCCCCCCAGAGCTCGAGGGTGGGGAGGACTCCGAGGAAGCCTTCGCACAAGGCCATGAAGGCGGACAGCAGCACCATCGTGTTGGGCGTAAGGTGGTGCGGCTGGAGGCCGTAGAACTCCAGAAAAGAGCGGAAGAAGCTGCTCGCCGGCAGCCCCAACCCGCGCAGGCAGTGCGAGCGGAAGATGACCCGCTCGCCCTCCTGCGGCGCAGGAGAAATCTCCCCACTCGGCGCAAGACGCCCGCACGTAATCTTCGCCGGGGAGCCGACAAGTCTTGCGGAGGAACTCAATGTGGTCGTCGTGAACTTCTGAGCCGTCCCAGGTGCCGGAGCGCACCGGGGGAGGCGCGGCGGCAGAAGAAGAACTCATCGCGAGCTGATCGCCGCGACGTTTGTCGAAGCTTGCGCGCACGGCGGAGCGAAGAAGAAGAAGGAGAAGAGCAAGGAGTAGTGAGAAGGAGGGGTGCGCATGCTCTGCCGCGCCCCCCTCTTTCCCCTACTTATAGCCTCATGGGTTGCGAAGCCGAGGGGGCGGTCGTGGGATTTACTGCGCCCACGACCCCATGACCCCCATGTTTCCACAACAAAGTTATTGTGCGCAGTAACTTCACAAGAATCCCAACCGTCCGCTCGGGCCACAGCGGATCTGCTCGAGCGCCGAGGCACGGTAATGGCGGGCCCCCCGCCTACGGGCATGTCCCGTCACGCGCATAGGCTGGCAGAATGGCCCGGCCACGTGTTATCACGTGACAGGCCTGGAACGGGCGGCCGCCTGGAGGCTTAGCCAGCACGCTACTTGGATCCCGCTGCAACATTCGAAAAATTGTGCGAGTCAGAGTTGGGCGAGTCCGACTCCTTCTAGTCGGCCCGGCGGGAGTCAAGCAAGAACCATGTGTCGAGCACCCGAAAAGAGAAACTGCTGAGGCTTCTCGGCCGATCGTCCGCGGTGCCTCACCAGCTTCGGGGACTACTGTCGGAGTAATGGGCCACGGGTAGGCCAACCCGAGCACCAGAACCTTTCAAGACATCGGGGCAGGTTGCGCCCCTCAAGACCCCAGGGCGAAGAGCCGCCTTCTGAGAAGACGGTGGCAAGACGGCCGACTGCCCACTCGCGGCCGAGTCCTAGGGACGACTTCAGGATAAGCCGACTCCTGACTGGCGACTTCCAGAGAAGTCGGCTTTGGGGAGTCGGCCCGCGACTCCAACGAACCCCATATCCTCATCGGGAGGGACAGGACCGGGGAGTGGCTACAGTAAAGCCCGCTCCCGCCCCATACCAAGGGCAGGCATGGCCACAGCACGCCGTACCCAGGGAGATCCCCGTGCGGCGTGGCACTGTTGTCGTGTCGGCCCTGACATCAGCACCGAAGGACCGAATCCTGCACCCACGACGGCTTGTCTGTACGACCCTAGGGCGGCGGGTCCCACCAGTCAGTGGGACCCCAGGAGACGGCAACTGCGCCACCAGTCGGCCCCCGGAGTCGGCCAGACCCTTCCCCGGGGCCCATGCACCATTAATCAGATGTGATGGAGAGTGGCAATAGTGATCGCCCACCAGGCGGCGGGGCTGTTGCCACGACCCCATGATCAAGCCCGCGTCATCAGAAGCACGGCTACAGTGATCAGCAGCCGGCAAGACCCACCCGCGGCGGACGCGACCTGTCGGCTCCGTACCTGGCCAGTCGGAGGGCCCCAGCAGTCGGCGGAGAAGACGGAGGCCAGAGGCACTGACGGTTGGGCCCGCGCCCAGTCGGATTACCATTGTACCCCTAGGGGTAGGCCTATATAAACCCCCCAGGACACCCATGCAAAGGATTGGAATCCATTAGCTCTAGACTAGATCATATAGGAGGGAGAGGGCTATCCTTGCCCTCTCCTACCTCTAGGAAACAGCTCAAGGAGCAATCGTGTAAACACTTTGCCATAGTGATCATGCGGAGACCCCGTAGAGCAGTAGTAGGGGTATTATCTCCCCGGAGAGCCCTGAAGTTGGGTAAGATTCGCCGGCGTGCATGTCTACGCCTCATCCCGTTTCGAGGCACCGGTGACGTTCTACTCGCCCCCACCATGATAAGCCATCCTTTGGCATATGTCGTACCCAACCCCCGACATAGATTGTATTTCCTTGTTGCAATTCGTGTTGAATTCTCATCATGCTTATAATCAAAACAAAGCTTTTACTAAACATATCGTTGATGCTATGATGAAATATTTTGAAGAAAAGCTTGAATTGGAAGTCTCCATTCCTAAAAACTTTATGATGAGTGGGAACCTACTATTAAGATTAAGATTAATGTGCTAGTGCTTTGTGGTGGATGCCATGCTTTGTGTGATTTGTGTGCTAGTGCTTCCACGATTCCAACAACTTTATGTGATGTGTTAGGTTTCCGTGAATTTGATGATTGTTCCTTAAATTTGCATCTTGCGGATTCTACTATTAAGAAACCTATGGGAAGGATCAATTATGTTCTTATTGTTGCAAATAGGAATTATGTACCCATAGATTTCTTTGTTCTTCGTATAGATTGCAATCCTACATGTCCTATTATTCTTGGTAGACCTTTCCTTAGAACGATTGGTGCAATTATTGATATGAAAGAAGGAAACATTAGATTTCAATTTCTGTTAAGGAAAGGCATGGAACACTTCCCTAGAAAGAAAATTAAATTGCCTTATGAATCTATTATGAAAGCCACTTATGTATTGCATGCCAAAGATGATAATACTTAGATCTATTCGTGCTTTATGCCTAGCTAAGGGCGTCAAACAATAGCGCTTGTTGGGAGGCAACCCAATTTTTTAGGTTCTGTTTTGCATTAAGTAATTCATCTAGCCTCTGGTTAGATGTGGTTTTATGTTTTAATTAGTGTTTGTGCCAAGTTGGATCTTTGAGATAGCTTACGATGATAGTTGATTTGATCTTGCTGAAAAACAGAAACTTTTGCGCTCAGGAAAACAATCTTCATTTTCAGTAGAAGCGCGATAAAATACTGTTCGTTTTGCATAAGATTAGTAATAAAATTTCTTAGGTCGTCCTAATTTTTCAGGATTTTTGGACTTACAGAAGTACTCGAAATCTCCAGATTGCTACAGACTGTTCTATTTTTGACAGATTCTATTTTTCGCGTGTTGTTTACTTATTTTGATGCATCTATGGCTAGTATCGAGGGTATGAACCATCAAAAAATTGGAATACAGTAGATATTACACCAATATAAATAAAGAATGAGTTCACAACAGTATCAAAATTGGTGATTTATTTTCTTATAATAATGGAGCTTATGAGATTTTATGTTGAGTTTTGTGTTATGAAGTTTTCAAGTTTTGGGCAAGGATTTGATGGACTATGGAATAAGGAATGGCAAGAGCCTAAGCTTGGGGATTCCCAAGGCACCCCAAGGTAATATTCAAGGACAACCAAGAGCCTAAGCTTGGGGATGCCCCGGAAGGCATCCCCTCTTTCGTCTTTGTCTATCGATAACTTTACTTGAGGCTATATTTTTATTCACCACATGATATGTGTTTTGCTTGGAGCGTCTTGTATGATTTGAGTCTTTGCTTTTTAGTTTGCCACAATCATACTTGTTGTACACACCTTTTGAGAGAGACACGCATGAATCGTGATTTATTAGAATACTCTATGTGCTTCACTTATATCTTTTGAGATAGGCAAATTCGCTCTAGTGCTTCACTTATATCTTTTTAGAGGACGGCGGTGGTTTTATTTTATAGAAATTGACGAACTCTCGCACTTCACTTATATTATTTTGAGAGTCATTAAAACAGCATGTTAATTTGCTTTCATTATAAAATTAGTCCTAATATGATAGGCATCCAAGAGGGATATAATAAAAACTTTCATATAAAGTGCATTGAATACTATGAGAAGTTTGATTCCTTATGGCTGTTTTGAGATATGGTGATATTAGAGTCATGCTAGTAAGTAATTGTGAATTTGAGAAATACTTGTGTTAAGGTTTGTGAGTCCCGTAGCATGCATGTATGGTGAACCGTTATGTAACGAAGTTGGAGCATGAGATATTTTTTATTGTCTTCCTTATGAGTGGCGGTTGGGGACGAGCGATGGTCTTTTCCTACCAATCTATCCCCCTAGGAGCATGCGCGTAGTACTTTGTTTTGATGACTAATAGGTTTTTGCAATAAGTATGTGAGTTCTTTATGACTAATGTTGAGTCCATGGATTATACGCACTCTCACCTTTCCGCCATTATTAGCCTCTCTTGTGTTGCGCAACTTTCCCTGGTACCATAAACCCACCATATACCTTCCTCAAAACAGCCACCGTACCTACCTGTTATGGCATTTCCATAGCCATTCCAAGAAATATTGCCATGCAACTTTCCACCGTTCCGTTTATATGACACGCTCCATAATTGACATATTGCTATGCATGATCATGTAGTTGACATCGTATTTGTGGCAAAGCCACAGTTCATCATTTTTTATACATGTCGCTCTTGATTCATTGCACATCCCGGTACACCGCCGGAGGCATTCATATAGAGTCATATTTTGTTTTACTATCGAGTTGTAATTCTTGAGTTGTAAGTAAATAAAAGTGTGATGATCTTCATTATTAGAGCATTGTCCCATGTGAGGAAAAAAGAGAAAGGCCAAATAAAAAAGAGAAGGCCCAAAAATATGAGAGAAAAGAGAGAAGTGACAATGTTACTATCCTTTTTGTCACACTTGTGATTCAAAGTAGCACCATGATCTTCATGATAGAGAGTCTCCTATATTGTCACTTTCATATACTAGTGGGAATTTTTCATTATAGAACTTGGCTTGTATATTCCAACGATGGGCTTCCTCAAAATTCCCTAGGTCTTCATGAGCAAGCAAGTTGGATGCACACCCACTTACTTTTCTTTTTGAGCTTTCATAAACTTATAGCTCTAGTGCATCTGTTGCATGGAAATCCCTACTGTAACGCCCTCGATGCGGCTATATCTCCTACGTGTCGAAGCACGACTTAGAGGCATAACCGCATTGAAGGCAATGTCGCAAGTGAGGTAATCTTCACAACAACCCATGTAAATAAATAAAGGGGAAAGAACATAGTTAGCTTACACTCGCCATGTCACACAAATACATAAATAAGTCATTACATTCATCCAATACACTCAGGGTCCGACTACGGTACCAAAATAAAGATCAACCCCCACATGCAACAAAGTCCCGATCGCCCCAACTGGGCACCACTACTGATCATCTGGGAAGGACACGTAGTAACGGCGAGAATCTTCATCGAACTCCCACTTGAGCTCAAGCGCATCATCTGGAACGGTATCATCGGTCCCTGCATCTGGTTGGAAGTAATTTGTGAGTCACGGGGACTCAGCAATCTCGCACCCTCACGATCAAGTCTATTTAAGCTTATAGGAAAGGCAAAGGTATGATGTGGAGCTGCAGCAAGCGACTAGCAGATATGGTGGGCAACATATTCGCAAAAGAGAGCGAGAAGAGAAGGCAAAGCACGGTCGAACAACTATGATCAAGAAGTGATCCTAGAACAACCTGCGTCAAACATTACTCCAACACCGTGTTCGCTTCCCGGACTCCGCCGAGAAGAGACCATCATGGTTACACACGCGGTTGGTGCATTTTAGTTAAGTTAAGTTTCATGTTATCTACAACTGGACATTAACAAATTCCCATCTGCCCATAACTGCGGGCACGACTTTCGAAAGTTCAAATCCCTGCAGGGGAGTCCCAACTTAGCCCATCACAAGCTCTCACGGTCAACGAAGGATATTCCTTCTCCAAAGACAATCCGATCAGACTCGGCATGCCAGTTACAAGACATCCTCGACAATGGTAAAACAAGTCCAGCAACACCGCCCGAATGTGCTGACAAATACCGATAGGAGCTGCACATATCTCGTTCTCAGGGCACACTCACATTGTCCAAATTTCCGGTAGGCCAGCCCAGAGTTGCCCCTGGTGGCCACCGGCGGCTGACGAGGTGGACCAACACTCAGAGGAGCACTGGCCCGGGGGGGTTTAAATAAAGATGACCCTTGGGCTCCGGAAACCCAAGGGAAAAAGAGGCTAGGTGGAAAATGGTAAAACCAAGGTTGGGCATTGCTGGAGGAGTTTTATTCAAGGCGAACTGTCAAGGGGTTCCCATTATAACCCAATCGTGTAAGAAACACAAAATCCGGGAACATAACACCGATATGATGGAAACTAGGGCGGCAAGAGTGGAACAAAACACTAGGCATAAGGCCGAGCCTTCCACCCTTTACCAAGTATATAGGTGCATTAAGATAAACAATATAATATTGGGATATCCCAACAATAAACAATGTTCCACACTGTTGGGGGTCATAGCAAAAATTTAAAATTTTCTACGCATCACCAAGATCAATCTATGGAGTAATCTAGAAACGAGGGGAAGGAGAGTGCATCTACATACCCTTGTAGATCACTAAGCGGAAGAGTTCAAGTGAACGGGGTTGATGCAGTCGTACTCGTCGTGATCCAAATCACCGATGATCCTAGTGCCGAACGGACGGCACCTCCGCATTCAACACACGTACAGCCCGGTGACGTCTCCTATGCCTTGATCTAGCAAGGGGAGAAGGAGAGGTTGGGGAAGACTCCATCCAGCAGCAGCATGACGGCGTGGTGGTGGTGGAGGAGCGCGGGACTCCAGCAGGGCTTCGCCAAGCACTACGAGAGACGAGGAGGGAGAGGGGTAGGGCTGCGCCAACAGGGGGAACTTCATGTGTTGGGCTGCCCCTTTGCCTCCACTATATATAGGGGGAGAGGGAGGGATGCGCCCCCACCTAGGGTTTCCTCCCTAGGGGTGGCGGCAGCCCTAGATCCCATCTAGGGTGGCGGCCACAACGGGGAGAGGGGGAGGCGCACCTGAGGTGGGCCTTAGGGCCCATCTGCCCTAGGGTTTGCCCCCTTCCCCTCTTGGAGGCGCCTTGGGCCTTGGTGGGAGGCGCCCCAGCCCACCTAGGGGCTGATCCCTTCCCACTATTGGCCCATGTAGGCCTCCGGGGCTGGTGGCCCCACCTGGTGGACCCCCGGACCCCTCCGGTGGTCCCGGTACACTACAGGTGATGCCCGGAACACTTCCGGTGGCCATAACCATACTTCCTATATATTAATCTTTACCTCCGGACCATTTCGGAACTCCTCGTGACGTCCGGGATCTCATCCGGGACTCCGAACAAAATTTGGTAACCGCGTACATACTTTCCCTATAACCCTAGCGTCATCGAACCTTAAGTGTGTAGACCCTACGGGTTCGGGAGTCATGCAGACATGGCCGAGACAACTCTCTGGTCAATAAACAACAGCGGGATCTGGATACCCATGTTGGCTCCCACATGCTCCATGATGATCTCATCAGATGAACCATGATGTCGAGGATTTAATCAATCTCGTATACAATTCCCTTTGTCTATCGGTACGATACTTGCCCGAGATTCGATCGTCGGTATCCCGATACCTTGTTCAATCTCGTTACCGGCAAGTCTCTTTACTCGTTCCGTAACACATCATCCTGTGATCAACTCCTAGATCACATTGTGCACATTATGATGATGTCCTACCGAGTGGGCCAGAGATACCTCTCCGTTTACATGGACTGACAAATCACAGTCTCGATTCGTGCCAACCCAACAGACACTTTCAGAGATACCTGTAGTGTACCTTTATAGCCACCCAGTTACGTTGTGACGTTTGGCACACCCAAAGCATTCCTACGATATCCGGGAGTTGCACAATCTCATGGTCTAAGGAAATGATACTTGACATTAGAAAAGCTTTAGCATACGAACTACACGATCTTTGTGCTAGGCTTAAGATTGGGTCTTGTCCATCACATCATTCTCCTAATGATGTGATCCCGTTATCAACGACATCCAATGTCCATGGTTAGGAAACCGTAACCATCTATTGATCAACGAGCTAGTCAACTAGAGGCTTACTAGGGACATGGTGTTGTCTATGTATCCACACATGTATCTGAGTTTCCTATCAATACAATTCTAGCATGCATAATAAACGATTATCATGAACAAGGAAATATAATAATAACCAATTTATTATTGCCTCTAGGGCGTATTTCCAACAGTCTCCCACTTTCACTAGAGTCAATAATCTAGTTCACATCGCCATGTGATTAACACTCACAGGTCACATCGCCATGTGACCAACATCCAAGAGTCTACTAGACTCAATGATCTAGTTCACATCACCATGTGATAAACAGTCAAAGAGTTCTGGGTTTGATCATGTTATGCTTGTGAGAGAGGTTGTACTCAACGGGTCTTGCCATATTTAGATCCCTATGCATTTCACAAAACTTTATGTCATATCGTAGATGTTGCTACCACGTTCCACTTGGAGCTATTCCAAATTGTTGCTCCATTATATGTATCCGTTATCTCTACTCAGAGCTATCCGGATAGGTGTTAAGCTTGCATCGACATAACTCTTTACGTCGAACTCTTTATCACCTCCATAACCGAGAAACATTTCCTTATTCTTCTAAGGATAATTTTGACCGCTATCTGGTGATCCAGTCCTAGATCACCTTTGTACCCTCTTGCCAGACATGTGGCAAGGCACACATCAGGTGTGGTACTCTGCATGGCATACCGTATAGAGCCCATGTCAAAAGCATAGGGTACGACCTTCGTCCTTCCTCTTTCTTCTGCCGTGGTCAATCTCCGAGTCTTACTCAACTTCACACCTTACAACTCAGGTAAGAACCCCTTCTTTGACTGATCTATTTTGAACTCCTTCAAAAACATGTCAAGGTGTGCGTTCTTTGAAAGTATCATCAGGCGTTTTGATCTATCTCTATAGGTCTTGATGCCCAATATGTAAGCAGCTTTATCCAGGTCTTCCTTTGAAAAACACTCTTCAAACAACCGTTTATGCTTTCCAGAAATTCTACATTATTTCGGATCAACAATATGTCATCCACATATACTTATCAGAAATCTTGTAGTGCTCCCACTCACTTTCTTGTAAATACAAGTTTCTAGCAAATATTGTATAAACCTAAAAGCTTTGATCACTCCATCAAAGCATATTTTCCGCCTCCAAGATGCTTGCTCTAGTCCATAGAAGGATCGCTGGAGCCAGCATACCTTTTAGCATCCTTAGGATCGACAAAACCTTTTATTGTATCTCATACAACCTTTTCTTACGGAAACTGGTAAGAAAACTTGTTTTGACATCCATCTGTAAGATTTCATAATCGAAAAATACAGCTAATGCTAACATGATTCCGACGGACTTAAGCATCGCTACGGGTGAGAAATTCTCATCGTAGTCAACTCCTTGAACTTGTGAAAAAAACACTTTCCCACAAGTCGAGCTTCATAGACGGTAACATTACCGCCCACGTCTGTCTTCTTAAAGACCCATATATCTCAATGGCTTGCCGATCAACGGGCAAGTCCACCAACGTCCATACTTTGTTCTGATATATGGATCCTATCTCGGATTTCATGGCTTCTAAACATTTGTCGGAATACGGGCCCACCATCGCTTCTCCATAGATCGTAGGTTCATTGTTGTCTAACAACATGATATCTAAGACAGGATTACCGTACCACTGAGTAGTACATATCCTTGTCGACCTACGAGGTTCGATAGCAACTTGATCCGAAGCTTCATGATCACTATCATTAACTTCCTATTCAACAGACCTAGGCGCCACAGAAAACATCTTTCTGTGTTGTGTCACTCTCTGGTTGAAGTAAAGGTTCGACAACCTCATCAAGTTCTATCTTCCTCCCACTCAATTCTTTCGAGAGAAACTCCTTCTCGAGAAAGGACCCGTTCTTAGCGACAAACAATTTGCCTTTGGATCTGAGATAGAAGGTATACCCTACTGTCACCTTTGGGTATCCTATGAAGATGTGTTTGTCCGCTTTGGGTTCGAGCTTCTCCGGCTGAAGCCTTAAGCATCGCAGCCCCAAACATTAAGAAACGACAACTTTGGTTTCTTGCCAAACCATATTCTTACGACGTCGTCTCAACGGACTTAGATGGTGTCCTATCTAAAGTGAATGCAGCTGTCTCTAACGCATAACCTCAAAATGAAAACGGTAGATTGATAAGAGACATCATAGATCGCACCGTATCTCATAAGGTTCGATTACGACGTCCGGACACACCATAACCCAGTGGTGTTCCAGGTGGCTTCAACTGTGAAACAATTCCACAATGTCTTAAGTGTTTGCCAAACTCATAACTCAGATATTCTCATTGATCAGATCATAGGAATTTGATCTTCTTGTTATGATGATTCTTAACTTCACTCTGAAATCGCTTGAACTTTTCAAATGTTTCAGACTTGTGCTTCATTAAGTAAATATACCTATATCTACTCAAATCGTCAGTGAAGATGAGAAAATAGCGATATCCATCGCACGCTTCAATTCTCATTGGATCACACGCATCAGCATGTATGATTTCCAACAAGTCACTTGCCCGTTTCATTGTACCTGAAAGCGGGGTCTTAGTCATCCTGCCCATGAGGCATGGCTCGCATGTGTCAAGCGACTCAAAATCAAGTGACTCCAAACATCCATCGACATGGAGTTTCTTCATGCATCTTACGCCAATATGACCTAAGCGGCAGTGCCACGAGAAAGTGGTACTATCATTATTAACTCTACATCTTTTGGCATGAACATGTGTATTACCACGACCGAGATTCAATGAACCATTCACATAGGGTGCATGACCATGAAAGGTATCATTCATGTAAACAGAATAACCATTATTCTCTAACTTAAATGAATGACCGTATTGCAATGAACATGATCTAATCATATTCATGCTCAACATAGACACCTGATAACATTTATCTAGGTTCAATACTAATCCCGAAGGCAGATGGAGCGTGCGATGGTGATCTCATCAATTTTGGAAACACTTCCAACACACATCGTCACCTCGCCCTTAGCCAATCTCCATTTAGTCCGTAGCTTTTTCTTCAAGTCACCAGTAATAGCAAATGAACCGGTATCCAATACCCAGGTGCTACCAGGAGTACTAGTGAGGTACACATTAATAACACGTATATACTTTGTTGAACTTGCCAGCCTTCTTATCTACCATGCATTTGGGGTAATTCCGCTACCAATGACCGTTCCCCATACAATAGAAGCACTTAGTCTCGGGTTTGGGCTCAACCTTGGGTTCCTTTACTGGAGCGGCAACTGGTTTGCCATCCATGAAGTTTCCCTTCTAGCCCTTGCCCTTCTTGAAACCAGTGGTCTTGTTAAACCATCAACACTTGATGCTCCTTCTTTGATTTCTACCTTTTGTGGTCTTAAGCGCCGCGAACAGCTCCGGGATCAACTCCATCCCTTGCATGTCATAGTTCATCACGAAGATCTAGTAGCTTAGTGATAGTGGCTAGAGAACTCTATCAATCACTATCTTATCTGGAAGTTTAACTCCCACTTGATTTAAGTGATTGTAGCACCCAGACATTCTAAGCACATGCTCACTAGCTGAGCTATTCTCCTCCATCTTGTTGGCAAAAGAACTTGTCAGAGGTCTCACACCTCTCAACACGGGCATGAGTCTGAAATCCCAATTTCAGCTCTTGGAACATCTCATATGTTCTATGGCGTTCAAAACGTCATTGGAATCCCGATTCTAAGCCGTAAAGTATGGTGCACTAAACTATCAAGTAGTCATCAGGATGTGTCCATCAGGTGTTCACAACATCCACAAACGACGTTGTAGGGGTTTGCACATCGAGCGGTGCATCAAAGACGTAAGCCTTCTGTGTAGCAGTGAGGACACTCCTCGGACTACGGACCTAGTCCGCATCATTGCTTACAATATCTTTCAACTTAATCTTTCTCTAGGAACGTATTGAAACAGGGAGCTACAACGTGAGCTATTTATCTACAACATATTTGCAAAGATAATTTAGACTATGTTCATGATAATTGAGTTCATCTAATCAAATTACTCAATGAACTCCCACTCAGACAGACATCCCTCTAGTCATCTAAGTGAAACACGATCTGAATCGACTAGGCCGTGTCCGATCATCACGTGAGACGGACTAGTCATCAACGGTGAACATCTCATGTTGATCGTATCTTCTATACGACTCATGTTCGACCTTTCGGTCTTCCGTGTTCCGAGGCCATGTCTGTACATGCTAGGCTCGTCAAGTCAACCTAAGTGTATTGCGTGTGTAAATCTGGCTTACACCCGTTGTATTCGAACGTTAGAATCTATCACACCCGATCATCACGTGGTGCTTCGAAATGACGAACCTTCGCAACGGTGCACAGTTATGGGGAACACTTTTCTTGAAATTTTGAGTGAGGGATCATCTTATTTAAGCTACCGTCGTTCTAAGCAAATAAGATGTAAAACATGATAAACATCACATGCAATCAAATAGTGACATGATATGGCCAATATCATTTTGCTCCTTTTGATCTCCATCTTCGGGGCTCCATGATCATCGTTGTCACCGGCATGACACCATGATCTCCATCATCATGATCTCCATCATCGTGTCTTCTTGAAGTTGTCTCGTCATCTATTACTTCTACTACTATGGCTAATGCTTTAGCAATAAAGTAAAGTAATTACATGACGTTTATGTTGACACGCAGGTCATAAATAAATTAAGACAACTCCTATGGCTCCTGCCGGTTGTCATACTCATCAACATGCAAGTCGTGATTCCTATTACAAGAACATGATCAATCTCATACATCACATATATCGTTCATCACATCCTTTTGGCCATATCACATCACAAGGCATATGCTGCAAAAACAAGTTAGACGTCCTCTAATTGTTGTTGCAAGTTTTTACGTGGCTGCTATAGGTTTCTAGCAAGAATGTTTCTTACCTACGCGAAAACCACAACGTGATATGCCAATTTCTATTTACCCTTCATAAGGACCCTTTTCATCGAATCCGATCCGACTAAAGTGGGAGAGACAGACACCTGCTAGCCACCTTATGCAACTAGTGCATGTCAGAAGGTGGAACCAGTCTCACGTAAGAGTACGTGTAAGGTCGGTCCGGGTCGCTTCATCCCACGATGCCGCCGAATCAAGATAAGACTAGTAACGGCAAGCAAATTGACAAAATCGATGCCCACAACAACTTGTGTTCTACTCATGCATAGAAACTACGCATAAACCTGGCTCTGATACCATTGTTGGGGATCGTAGCAGAAATTTAAACTTTTCTACGCATCACCAAGATCAATCTATGGAGTAATCTAGCAACGAGGGGAAGGAGAGTGCATCTACATACCCTTGTAGATCGCTAAGCGGAAGCGTTCAAGTGAACGGGGTTGATGGAGTCGTACTCGTCGTGATCCAAATCACCGATGATCCTAGTGCCGAACGGATGGCACCTCCGCGTTCAACACACATACAACCAGGTGACGTCTCCTACGCCTTGATCCAGCAAGGGGAGAAGGAGAGGTTGGGGAAGACTCCATCCAGCAGCAGCACGACGGCGTGGTGGTGATGGAGGAGCGCGGGACTCCAGCAGGGCTTCGCCAAGCACTACGAGAGACGAGGAGGGAGAGGGGTAGGGCTGCACCAACAGGGGAGGAACTTCATGTGTTGGGCTGCCCCTTTGCCTCCACTATATATAGGGGGAGAGGGAGGGCTGCGCCCCCACCTAGGGTTTCCTCCCTAGGGGTGGCGGCAGCCCTAGATCCCATCTAGGGTGGCGGCCACAAGGGGGAGAGGGGAAGGCGCACCTGAGGTGGGCCTTAGGGCCCATCTGTCCTAGGGTTTGCCCCCTTCCCCTCTTGGAGGCGCCTTAGGCCTTGGTGGGAGGCGCCCCAGCCCACCTAGGGGCTGGTCCCTTCCCACTATTGGCCCATGTAGGCCTCCAGGGCTGGTGGACCCCCGGACCCCTCCGATGGTCCCGGTACACTACCGGTGATGCCCGGAACACTTCCGGTGGCCATAACCATACTTCCTATATATTAATCTTTACCCCCGGACCATTCTGGAACTCCTCGTGACATCCGGGATCTCATCCGGGACTCCGAACAACATTCGGTAACCGCGTACATACTTTCCCTATAACCCTAGCGTCATCGAACCTTAAGTGTGTAGACCCTACAGGTTCGGGAGTCATGCAGACATGGCCGAGACAACTCTCCGGTCAATAAACAATAGCTGGATCTGGATACCCATGTTGGCTCCCACATGCTCCACGATGATCTCATCGGATGAACCACGATGTCGAGGATTTAATCAATCCCGTATACAATTCCCTTTGTCTATCGATACGATACTTGCCCGAGGTTCGATCGTCGGTATCCGGATACCTTGTTCAATCTCGTTACCGGCAAGTCTCTTTACTCGTTCCATAACACATCATCCTGTGATCAACTCGTTGATCAGATTGTGCACATTATGATGATGCCCTACCGAGTGGGCCCAGTGATACCTCTCCATTTACACGGAGTGACAAATCCCAGTCTCGATTCGTGCCAACCCAACAGACACTTTCGGAGATACCTGTAGTGTACCTTTATAGCCACCCAGTTACGTTGTGACGTTTGGCACACCCAAAGCATTCCTACAGTATTCGGGAGTTGCACAATCTCATGGTCTAAGGAAATGATACTTGACATTAGAAAAGCTTTAGCATACGAACTACACGATCTTTATGCTAGGCTTAGGATTGGGTCTTGACCATCACATCTTTCTCCTAATGATGTGATCCCGTTATCAACGACATCCAATGTCCATGGTTAGGAAACCGTAACCATCTATTGATCAACGAGCTAGTCAACTAGAGGCTTACTAGGGACATGGTGTTGTCTATGTATCCACACATGTATCTGAGTTTCCTATCAATACAATTCTAGCATGGATAATAAATGATTATTATGAACAAGGAAATATAATAATAACCAATTTATTATTGCCTCTAGGGCATATTTCCAACACACACAAGGAACGATCTCCAAACTTCACCTTCAACTAGCAACGCTATAAGAGGGGCTGAGCAACGCGGTAACATAGCCAAACAACGGTTTGCTAGGACATGGTGGGTTAGAGATTTGACATGGTAATATGGGAGGCATGATAAGAAAGTGGTGGGTATCATAGCATAGGCATAGCAAAAGAGCGAGCATCTAGCAAGCAAAGATAGAAGTGATTTCGAGGGTATGGTCATCTTGCTTGCAAAGTACTCAGAGTTGCCTTGATCCTCATAAGCAAACTCAACAGGATCCTCATTCAAGAACTCGTCTCCCGGCTCTACCCAAACAAGAACAACAAGCAAAAGGAGCACAATCAACCACGTGCAATGCTCAAGTAACATGATGCAAACATGGTATGCTATGCGGGATGCGATATGTGATGCATATGCATGATTTGCAAAGGAATGATTCAACTTGGCCTCAACTTGGAAATCCAAGAGTGCCACTGTAAAGGTGAGGTGATTTTGGTTGAAATCGATATAAAGATCACCGGAATCAGATGCACGGTTTGGAAATGTCAAGCAAAACAAATATGGCACCGGTCTGCGATAATCAGCAAGTAGCCATCTAAATGCACCAAGATAAATATGCTACAGCACTCGAACATGACAAAAAAATACATGGAAGGTATCCTCATTAAGCTTGACAAAATATGAACATTGAGCTACGACTAATTCATCTATTAACAGGTTCAAACAAGCATGGCAAAAGTGCAAATGATAACAGGTTTCAGACTTAGTGAAATTAACACAAGTCTGGAATTTATCAGCAGGAAGCAATCTTTAGAGCATGAAAACTACACGCTACAGGAACATATCATGGCAAAGAAAGGCATGGCATGAAGCTACTCTAAGCACATAACAAAAGTCCCTTAGTGACCTTGAGCCAAAAGGGATCAGAAAATACAATTGCAAGCATGTGAACATAGCAAAAACACAAACAGATTCAGACTTAGTGAAAAACTGGAGCATGCAAAATAGTTAACGAGTAGGCATATTTACGAGCTCGATGCACTCACTACAGAGCATGGCATGACAATCTAAGCATACACCCATGAAGAAGACATGGCATAGAGGCTATACATGGTAAGAACAACAACATAGCATGCACGGATCAATAGAAACATCCTCGGCAAAACCACTAATCATGTCAACAATCTGCCAGGAACATTTTATAGCAAAAGTAAAGCTCGATTGACTCAAGCTAGGGTGCTCCATAATTGCAAACAAAGACATGGATGAATAGAGCACAACAATATTAACAAAACATCCTTATTGATCATCCTCAAAAGAGGCACGGATCACTAGGAAACAACATGAACATATGGCATAAAAATAATGACAGGACAAAGACTTAGTGAAATTCTAAGTCCCTGAAATCAGCATCAACGATTATGCTACTTTGCATGCTTGTGCTAGTCACCAAAAATATCACAAAAATACATGGCATACATCCCTGTAAAGATGGCATGGCATTCTACAAAACACATGTAGAGCTCAGGATCATAGCATGCACACATTAATCATGGTAAAAATGACAAAAGGCCATTTACTGAAACAGATCTGACAAATTCATCATATAGCCCTCTTCCAACAGCATTTCGGGCATCAAGATGAGCTCAAATGAAAAAGATGCAATGAGATGAAATGATGTACTCATCGAGACGAACATTTCGATATGCTACACGCACGAATCGGAGCTACGGATGCAGAGTTATGGAAGGTCAAAGTTGCAAACAAATAATACTGAGAGGGGGAGAAGTCAACCGAAATCTAGGGTTCTTCGGCACGGGAACCGATGCAGCGGCGGATCTCACCGGAGTTTGACCCGGAGATCGCTGGAGTGGACGGAGGTGGTAGATCCGGCCGGATCCCGCCGGATCCGGGCCGATCCGGGCGCGGGGCGGCATAGGGAGGACGGCGACGACCTTCTCCGCGGGGTCCGGCGACCCAAGGCGACGACGGCGGCTCTCCGACGTCGAGGGGCGCGGCGGCGGCGGACGCCGGCGCCGGCGAGAGGCTCGGGCGGTGCGGAGAAGAAGCCAGGTGGCGGCGGCTCGGGCTCGCGGGGGCCCTACGCGGGCCGGGCGGGCCGCGCGCGGTGGGGGCCGGCGGTGAGGACGAACCGGGCGGCGACACGTGGCGCTGGCGGCAGACCGGACATGTCCAGCCTGCGAGATCTCATCCGGCGGCGCGAGGAGGGGATTTTTTAGGGTTTCATCCGTGATTTCGAAAGGGGGTCTATTTATAGAGGTAGAGGGAGCTAGGAAGCTCCAAATGGAGTGCGGTTTTCGGCCACGCGATCGTGATCGAACGCTCTAGATGATGGGAGAGGTTTAGGTGGGTTTTGGGCCAAATTGGAAGGGTGTTGGGCTGCAACACAAACGCGGCCTTTTCGGTCCCTCGGTTAACCGTTGGAGTATCAAACGAAGTCCAAATTGTACGAAACTTGACAGGTGGTCTACCGGTAGTAAACCAAGGCCGCATGACAAGTATCGGTCCAATCCGAAAACGTTTAACACCCGCACACGAAAAGAGGTAGAAAGGACCACCGGAGGAGATAGGAGCGCCAGAATGCAAAACGGACAACAGGGAAAATGCTCGGATGCATGAGACGAACACATATGCAAATGCAATGCACATGATGACATGATATGAGATGCATGACAAAGACAAAAGCACATGGAAACAAAAACCCAACAACGATGAAATAGAATAACTTAGTGCCGGATACGACAAGAGTTGGAGTACAGATAAGGTAAATTACATCCGGGGTGTTACACCTACTCACTCACATTGATATCTATTAATGGGCATCTCCATAGCCTGTTGATACGCCTAGTTGATGTGAGACTATCTCCTTCTTTTTTGTCTTCTCCACAATCACCTTCTATTCCACCTATAGTGCTATATCCATAGCTCACGCTCATGTATTATGTGAAAGTTGAAAAGGTTTGAGAACGTCAAAAGTATGAAACAAATGCTTGGCTTATCATCGGGTTGTGCATAATTTAATATTTTGTGTGATGAAGATGGAGCATAGCTAGACTATATGATATTGTAGGGATAAGCTTTCTTTGGCCATGTTATTTGGAGAACACATAATTATTTTGTTAGTATGCTTGGACTATTATTGTTTTTATGTCAATATTAAACTTTTATTTTGAATCATACGGATCTGAACATTCATGCCATAATAAAGAGAATTACATGGATAAATATGTTAGTTACCATTCCATATCAAAATTCTGTTTTTATCATTTACCTACTCGAGGACGAGCAGGAATTAAGCTTGGGGATGCTTGATACGTCTCCAACGTATCCGGGGGCATCTTCCGAACCTCCAATTTAGGTCCAAAGACGGTCTTGCAGAAGTGTGTTGGGTCGGCGTTCTCCTCCTAACGGTCGTATTTCTTAACCCTCTTCGGGAGGCCGCCGATCTACATCCTCAATTGTTTTGCCATTCTTGCCCGAGGCAACCTGTTTTCCCATCTCGTCAGCCCCTCCCGTTAGCGGCAACCTCCTGGCCATCCTTGTCATTGCATCCCATGACGAGCTTTGTTAATATGCATTGAACATAAACATATGAACTAGGGCTCCAATCAAGAACGTACTACGTGTATGATCAAGTTTGTTCTGGATGACTTTGACGACGAGGCGGAGAAACATGTATAGAGTCTGGCTGCTCTATAATGCCCCTCATGGTGGACGACTACAAGCTTGAAACTAGGCTAAATCCCTGATGCGGCGTGTATCTAGGCCATGCGCCTTGAACCCCACCACAACTAGGCTATATCCGAAATGCCGATGAACCGATTAAAGGGTTTGTTCAAACCCTCGAATCCTACCTTGTGTGTGTGAAAACCCTCGAATCCTACCTCGTGTGTGTGAAAACCCTCTAATACCTAATCAAAATTGATTCAATTGGTCCAAACTGGAAGCCTAATGTGAGTTGAATAGGTGCAGTCTATAATCCACAGTAAATTGAATGCACCCGGTCGAAAATTGATGCAACAAGGGGGACGGGGGCATATACCGCCATTGACGCGGAGGGGGGGTGCTCGCCATGTAGATCTTTTGTGGTCGCCACTGGTGAGAGACAGAAGGGAGAGTGAGCGATGGAAGGAGGAGATAGTGAAGCGGTGGGTGAATGGGGGGTGAGCGACAGGAGGAGGGTGGGGAGTTACGGCGCCACTTCGGGAACCAATGCGACTTCTATCGCGTGTCCCCGCCATGTAGCCACTGTAACCCGCGTGCGTGCCCTCGCATCCCTCGATCCTGACTCATTGGAAATGGTCGATTCGGCCTTTCCTCCAGAATCAGGCCCAACGGTGCTTTAATCACCATGCCATGCAAAACCAATAGTGTTTGTAGACATCCAAACAGCCTGAAAGAAACTGCATCCAGCGGGCTGGTTGTGCGGGTAGCCAAACGCATCCCAACTGAATACTTCCCTGAGCTAGGGTGAGTGGAAACCATCTGAGATTGAGGTTAGTACTTCCTCTAGTTGGGTTTATAAGTCAGATATGAGTTTTTAGGTTATTTTTATTTAACAAATAAAGCACTTATAATATGCCATAAAAATTATATAGTTAGAAAGTTATTTTTTGACATAGTACAAATGCATACCCTCATATATACACACATACACTCAACCCTATGAATGCGTGCACACACACCCTATCCCTGTGAGCATCTAAGAGAGACTAAGCCGACACATGCATCATCTAAAGATTGACGAAGTCGCTACAAACGCCTTCATAGTCCATGGGAACGTCTCCTCCCACTAAACGCACATCATTGGAAGGCCTAGAATAAATCCAGGAAAATGCGAGCACGAGCGTCAAGTCTAGGACTTAAACCCTGGTGGGCTGGGGATACCACTGTCCTCCTAACCATCCAAACAAAGATTGATTCCCAGTTAGAAAGTTCATTTGACCATAAATCAATTTTTTTTGGAAAATATAGTATATGTTTACCTATTCAAAGTAGATCTAAAAACCCATGTTCGACTTATAAACCCAGAATCACTTTGTTTTAGTTGGGAACGATCATCATTAATCATGTTTACCTTAATCGTCCTCTCGTTTTCCTCCCCAACCCTAGATGGCTAGGGTAAACTCCCCGCTACAGACTTCACCAATGAGCCCGTGGATTCGACTCCCCTCTGCGTGCCATTCCAGCGGCCGGTGGCAGGGAGGGAAATCACGATGCCTCCGCCCCGGTTACTAGTTTAGGTTAAGGTTTTTTAGTCCTGGCAGGCGCGGCGCTCGAGCGGATGGTCGCGCTTCTTCTTCGAGTTTGTCTTCCGGGCTCTGACTCCTTGTGCTTTTTTGTCTAGACGTAGTCGATAGAGTTCCAACGTAGATTTTTCCGTCTCCTTGGAGTGGTGAGGTTAGGGTTTCTCGTCATGTGGCGATATTTGGTGTCAGATGCTTCAGATCTATGCAAGGTTTCAATAGCAACGACTATGGCTCCAGGGCGCTGGCCCTTAGGGGCATGTGCTAAGGACTTCCCTACTATCATCGACAAGGTTAAGCCGGCTCCGACAGGGGAGTGGCGACAATGGAGCGTTGGCGGCTCGTTCTAAGGGCAGTATAGTGGTTGCTCGGTGCTCTCAGAATCTCGATGCAATTTTTATTATGTTTGAGATGCTTTGTACTTCCGGTGAATTTTATAATAGATATGGAATTTTTTGCAATTTTTTTTTACCTTTTGGCATGTATTATTGCCTTATATATAGAAACAAAATATAAAAACAAGAGAAAAATAAAATTACATCAAAACTTCTTCTCCAATTGTGTGGCATTCGTCGAAGATTAAAAATTGCATTGAACCAAGACTTTTAAGACTGCAATAGCATCGGACCTTGAAATGAGATTTATAACATGCTAAAGAAGCATCAATTGGAGCATCGCCCCATGCAATACAGACTTGCAATCCATCTCCACAATTTCAGATAGTTTTTTTCAAAATGGCAAGACTGCTACATTCAGTAACAAGAAAAGAGTTGCTCGATTAATTAGGAAAACCCGAGGGGAAACTAGAGAACCCAATTAATAATGGAAAACCGGGCGAAAACCCCTTTGCAACAAAGTCATGCTTTGAAACAAATGATCTTGACATGAAACAATGCGATGCACCAGTATCAAAAAGGACTTTTGTAGGAGTAGAGTTAACTGGAAAGTTACCCATGATAACTTCTGACGAGTCCTCTGCCTGAGCTTTGTTCATCATGTTGACCTTTGCAAACTTGGGATTATGCTTGACCACTGCGGTGCTGGCAGATCTCACAGGAGGAGGAGGAAGACGCCTCTGGTTGAAGCATTTGTTTTCATAGTGACCCTTCTGCTGACACTTGTTGCACGTAACCTCCAAGAGCGGACGGTGATACAGAGCACTTGATCTTGGAGCATGAGACGAAGTATTGTTCTGAAAGTCTGGATTGGGTGGGTGGGAAGATCCATTGCCACCTTTGCTCTTCTGCTGATAAGGCTGACGGAACAGAGGAGGAGGAGGCAACCAATACTTTTGCTGCTTAGTTGACACTTGAGTTGAGGAAGAAGGAGTTGCATCCCTGACTCATTTCTTGGAAGCATCGCACTTGAGCTGAGCAGCCTCTTGCTTCAGTGCCATATTGTAGAACTCATCATACTTCTTCAGCTCAAAAAGCACGAGAGCTAGTTGTAGATCTTCTCTGAGGCCACCTCTGAACTGATAAATCATGCTCTTCGCGTCAGGGATGTCTTGCTTAGCGAAACGAGCGAGCTTCTGGAACATGATGTTATACTGGTAAACAGACAAGCTGCCTTGCTTCAGATAGCGGAACTCCTCACGCTTGCTCTCAACAACACTCTGAGGAATGTGGTGAGCTTTGAAGTCTTGGCGGAATTCATCCCAGGTAATCACACGACCTCCTCTGGAATCTTTCTATTGCTGATACCACTCTGCAGCTTGGTCTTTGAGTTGGAACGAGGCAAACTTGACAAAGTCCTCAGGCCCGACATTGCTACACTCGAAATGCTTGCAGATATCCACGAGCCAATCATCAGCGTCTGTTGCCTCGACACAGTTACTGAAGGTCTTTGGCTGGTTTGCGAGGAACTGGTTGAGTGTAGCAAACTGATTATGATTGTTGCCATGGCCTTGATTTCCTTGGTTGCGCTCTTGCAAGAGTTGCATAAGCATCTGCGTGTTGGCGTTGGTAGCGGCCATCACAGCTTGCCATGCCTCCGGAGGTGGAGGTGGTGGCGGCGGATCCGGATTCTGACGCGTTGGAGGAGCCATCCTGAAGAGGGTGACATCCGTTAGCATCTTGACAGACATATATTTAAGCTGAATCAAATGGATCGAAATTGCAACACATAGTCTTAACATTCGAACAAGAATGAACGAATGAATTCCAAATTAAACGGTCAAACTTCCATAAATTGAGAAGCCACTTAGATAGAGGTAGATGAATAAAACAACAAGGTACGGACATGAACAAATACTTGGTGAGGATTACCCAATCACAAACCAAATATTTGCGGAAGAAATACTAGAGCTACATGAAGTCCCACCTATGAAACTCCCGAAATTTTCCGGTTATGCAATCAGGTGTTGGGGATACAGGAGAAGCATAATATCTCACCCAAAACTAGCAAATCCTACATCCAGTTGTATCCATCCTTCAACACATAACCAAGAAACCTTCGGAAATCATTTACCTCAACCTTCGAAAAACATCTGTTATACGAGTTATGGCAATACTCCCGAACTCCCGCCCCAGTATTGGGTGGCGTCGAGGTTATCTCACCAACAACTGCATAAAAGAGATTTTCGATGTCGGTGAAACTCATGTATTCCAGAATTGCAACGATAAAATTGTGACGACAACACCTCGGAGCTCAACTCCCCGGGACACTGCCACAACCCCTAAATGTCATGAGGCACCAAGAATAATGTTCTCGTCACAAAACCATCGAAACGATTCCAATATACCCGTGTGATCCTAAATTTTTTTAGTGAAATTTGAGAAGAGAAGAGACAAAACTCTACTTCAGGATGCCTCACCAGAGCGACGAAGGGACTGAGGAGTAAAAAGAATCCTACTCTCCGATATATATAATCCTATAAGACTCAAAACATTTTTTCTAGACTCAACAACGCCAGCGATTCGATCAAGCAGGGGGCTCCTAAGTCGGGGAAGGCTCTGATTATCAACTTGTAACACCCACAATGCGGCTATATCTCCCACGTGTCGGAGCATGACTTAGAGGCATAACCGCATTGTAGGCAATGTCGCAAGAGGGGTAATCTTTACACATCCCATGTACTGAATAAGAAAAGAGGTACATAGTTGGCTTACAATCGCCATGTCACACAATACATAAATATATCATTACAATCATCCAGATACAATCAAGGTCCGACTACGGAACCAAAATAAAGACAACCCCAAATGCATAATGTCCCCGATCGCCCCAACTGGGCTCCACTACTGATCGTCTAGAAAGGAAACGTAGTATCGTCCTGAGTCCTCATCGAACTCCCACTTGAGCTCAGTCGTATCTCCTGGAAGGGTATCATCGGTCCCTGCATCTGGTTTTGAAGTAAACTATGAGTCACGGGGACTCAGCAATCTCACACTCTCGCGAGCAAGACTATTTAAGCTTATAGGTAGGTAAAAGGTATGAGGTGGAGCTGCAGCAAGCACTAGCATATATGGTGGCTAACATACGCAAAAGAGAGCAAGAAGAGATGGCAAGGCACGGTCGAGAATCTATTATCAAGAAGTGATCCTAGAACAACCTACGTTCAAGCATAACACGAGACCGTGTTCTCTTCCCGGACTCCCCCGAAAAGAGACCCTGATGGCTACACACGTTGTTGATTCATTTTAATTAAGTTTAGTTTCAGGTTTTCTACAATCGGACATTAACAAATTCCCATCTGCCCATAACCGCGGGCACGGCTTTCGAAAGTTCAAAACCTTGCAGGGGTGTCCCAACTTAGCCCATCACAAGCTCTCACAGTCAATGAAGGATATTCCTTCTCCCAGGACGGCCCGATCAGACTCGGAATCCCGGTTACAAGACATCTCGACAATGGTAAAACAAGTCCAGCAAGACCACCCGCTGTGCCGACAAATCCCGATAGGAGCTGCACATATCTCGTTCTCAGGGCACACTGGATAAGCTAAGCGTACGGGAGCCAACGTAACCCAAGTTTCCAAGGGACGGCCCCGCATGGTGCTCTAGGTTGGACCAACACTCAGAGGAGCACTGGCCCGGGGGTTTAAAATAAAGATGACCCTTGAGTCCGCGAAACCCAAGGGAAAAAGGCTAGGTGGCGAATGGTAAAACCAAGGTTGGGCCTTGCTGGAGGAGTCTTATTCAAGGCGAACTGTCAAGGGGTTCCCATTATAACCCAACCGTGTAAGGAACGCAAAATCAAGGAACATAACACCGGTATGACGGAAACTAGGGCGGCAAGAGTGGAACAAAACACCAGGCATAAGGCCGAGCCTTCCACCCTTTACCAAGTATATAGATGCATTAAAGTAGACAACATATAATAGTGATATCCCAACAATAAACATGTTCCAACAAGGAACAAACTCCAATCTTCACCTGCAACTAGCAACGCTATAAGAGGGGCTGAGCAAAGCGGTAACATAGCCAAACAACGGTTTGCTTAGGACAAGGTGGGTTAGAGGTCTGACATGGCAATATGGGAGGCATGATAAGCATGTGGTAGGTATCGTAGCATAGGCATAGCAATAGAGCGAGCATCTAGCAAGAAAAGATAGAAGTGATTTCGAGGGTATGGTCATCTTGCCTGCAAAGTTCTCTGAGTTGACATAAGCTTGATCCTCGTAAACGTTCTCAACGGGTTCCTCGATCACGTACTCGTCTCCCGGCTCTACCCAAAGAACACAAACAAAGGGAGACATAATCAACCACGGTGCAATGCGCAAGCAACATGATGCAAAACATGGCATGATATGCGGGATGTGATATGCAATGCATAAGCATGCTTAGGAAAGGAAAGATTGAACTAGGCCTCAACTTGGCAAACCAAGAGTGCTGCTGGAAAGATGAGTTGATTTTGGTCGAAATCGATATAAAGATCACTGGAATCGGATGCACGGTTTGCAAATGACAAGCAAAACAAATATGGCACCGATCTGCGATTAACAGCACGACGCCTTCTAAATGCATCAGGAACACCAAGCTACTACACTCTAACATAACAACAAATCACATGGCAGTGATCCACTCAAGATGCTTGACAAAAGATGAACACTGAGCTACGGCTAAATCACACAGTAGCAGGTTCAAACAAGCATGACAAAAGTGCAAAAGATAATCAGGTTACAGACTTAGTGAAATAACCAACATGTCAGGAATTAACATCAGGAAGCAATGTTTAGAGCAAGATAACAACATGCTACAAGAACATATCATGGCAAAGCAAGGCATGGCATGAAACTACACAAAGCATATAACAAAAGTCCCTTACTGACCATAAGCCAAAAGGGATCAGAAAATACAATGGCAACCATGTGAACATAGCAAGTTTCGTTAACAGATTCAGACTTAGCAGAAAACTGGAATATGGCAAAACAGATTCACGTAGGCATGTTTACGAGCTCGATGCACTCACCACAAGGCATTGCATGACAAACTAAGCATACACCCAGCAAGTAGACATGATGAATAAGCTAACCATGGCAAGAACACTCTCATAGCATGCATGGATAAACTATAACAACCTCGGCAAAATTGCTTAACACGTAAACAATCTGCCAGGAACATTTCATAGCAAAAGTAGAGTAAGATTGAGTCATGCTAGGGTGCTCCATTATTGCAAACAAAAACATGGATGGATAGAGCATAACAATATCTCAAAATCATCCTTACTGAACATGCTCAAAAGAGGCATGGATCACTCTGTAGCAACATGAATACATGGCATAAAAATATTAATAGGGAAATGACAAGAATTCTAAGTCCCTAAAATCAGCAACATCACGAGAGCTACTTTGCATGCTTGTGCTAGTCACCACAAGGCTCACACAAATACATGGCATACACCCCTGTAAAGATGGCATGGCATACTTCAAAACACATGTAGGGCTCAAGTTCATAGGAGGCACACATTAAACATGGCAAAAATGGCAAATGACCAATATCTGTTAAGAATCTGAAACTAACATTACATAGCGCTCTTGCAACAGCATTTAGGGCATCAAGATGAACTCAATTGAACATGATGCAATGGAATGAAATGAAGTGCTCGTTGAGGCGAACAATGTGATATGCTACACGCCCAAAACGGTGCCACGGAATCAAAGTTATGATGCGATGAAGTATGCTAAAAATTACTGGGACTTAGGGAAAAACGAGGTCAACCTCCCAGATCTAGATCTAGGGTTTCGGCACACTTTACGAGGTTCAGCGGGGAGCTCGCCAGAGACACTGTAGATGGCCCGAGAGGAAAGATTTTACAGATTCGGCGACGAGGGGCTCGCCGGTGGCCGGAGTTGACGAGGACGGCGACGAGACGCGGCGAGGTGGCCGGCGCCGGGCAGGGCGGTGGCGACGAGGCGCCGGTCGGATGCATGCGGCGGAGGGGCGGAGAGGCCGACGTTGGTGTGAGGAGGCGGGCGGCGCGGCGAGGGCGCGGGAGGCCCGGGCGGTCGGCGGCGGCTCCGGGCCTTGGGGGCCCTCTGCGGGCCGGGCGGGCCGACGTGGACAGGCGGCGATGTGGGCGCGCGGGCGGCGGCGAATGAGGCAATGCCACATGGCGGCGGCGGCCGGGTCGGACACGTCCGGCGGGCTGTTTTTTGTCCGGCGGCGCGAGGAGAGGGAGAGGTTAGGGTTTGATCCGGAATTTGGACGGGGTGCACATATTTATACTTAGAGGGAGCTAGGAGGCTCCAAATTGAGCACGGTTTGCGCCCACGCGATTTTGATCGAACGACCGAGATGATGGAGGGGGTTTAGGTGGGTTTTGGGCCACTTTGGAGAGGTGTTGGGCTGCAACACACACGAGGCCTTTACGGTCCCTCGGTTAACCGTTGGAGTATCAAACGAAGTCCAAATGGCACAAAACTTGATAGGCGGTCTACCGGTAGTAAACCAAGGCCGCTTGGCAAGTCTCGGTTCAATCCGAGAATGTTTAACACCCGTACACGAAAAGAGGTAAAAGAGGACACCGGAGGACATAGGAGCGCCGGAATGCAAAACGGACAACGGGAAAAATGCTCGGATGCATGAGACGAACACGTGTGCAAATGCGATGCACATGATGACATGATATGATATGCAAGATAAAGACAAAAGCAACACGAAAACAAAACCCAACAACGAGCAAATATCATAACTTAGTGTCGGAAATGGCAAGAGTTGGAATACAAATATGGCAGGTTACATATGGGGCGTTACACGGCACACATAAGATACCCCCTCACACCACTTCAAAGAGGGCCTCGCCGAGACAACACACATGTGTCATCGTCATCACTCCTCCCCTAGAGGCGTCATCGCCATCCCTAAACACCAAGCAAACGACTCCGACTGCGCCGTAGATCATCATCGACTCAACCCACACTATAGAATTGAGAAACGGAACATGCCACAGAACGATACAAAAAGATGTCAAAGCCAACGCACTAATAGCCAGCCAATTGCTCTCATTTATAGACAAACAAACTACTAAGATCTTGATATGAAGAGAGCCAACAAATTTGGGGACACAAACTCTCATAGGGCATTTGTCAGTGTCAAATCAGACGTCGTTGAGGTAGGGTGAGACGAAAGAGACTTTATTCCAACACGCCATTGCCGCCTCCACCTCTGTCATAGCTGCCAGTGTTGTCAGGGAAACAAAACCTACGAAAAAAAGAAATGGGCGGACCCCACTTTGTTTGCTGCCGACGAGGCTGCAAGGCGGAGGAGAGGAGAGGACCGAGACGGTAGCATGGAGGAGATCTTTGGTGTCGGCTAAGGTTGGGAACATGAGTGGGGCCACCCCTGGTTAGTTGCTCCCAAATCACTCCAACTCTTTTCCCCAAGAAAAGTCTAGGGTTGCCTTGCCTCCCGCCGGCGCCGTCGTCGGTCGGCCTCGTCTCCGGTGGCCTTAGGGCCATGGCGGCGCGGTGGATCTTGGCCCTTGCCGGCGGGAGGGCTCCGTTTTCAGTTGTCTCTTCGTGTTTTGTTAGGGTTTATATTCTACTCAGGAAGACGAGACGGCAGCGGCTCCCTGAAGATGGAATAATGCTCTCCCCGCCTAGTCCCTGTCTTGATGGTGTGTCTAGCATCATCGATGGGCGTGTGGAGGTGTGTCTCTGGCGGATCTATCCTTGGTGGATTTGCTCGGATCTGGTCGTAGTTCGTCTACGTTCATGTGTTTTCAGGTTTGATCTTTCCGATCTACGCTACTCTTCATCGGCGGCGGTTGCTGTTCTGTTGCGCTGGTTCTATCGGGCCTTGGCACGACGACTTCCCGACTGTCTACTACAAAGTTTTGTCCGACTCCAGCAAGGAAGGGGCAATGACGGCGGTGCGCCTTCGGCTCGCTTCAGTGCTTGTAGTCGTCGCTAGGTGGTCTACGGATCTGGATGTAATTTTTATTATGTTTGGTGTTCGTTGTACTGCCATGATTGAAAATGAATAAATTGAAAGTTTTCTCAAAAAAAAAACTCTTTTCGCCCTACAATCGTTGCACCCCTGCGCTTCCCCAATAATCTTGGAGTAAGTTCGCATAGACGGTCAAAATTTTAGCAAGGAACCAAGCTAGTGCCCAACAACCACAAGAATAGCAGCCGATCGTCAACACGTTCACGCCACCAAACACCCTCAGCCGTTTTCAGTTCTGATTAAACAAAGGTATTCCGGCGACATGCAATGCAAGAGAGAGTGAGATTGCTTCTTGAAAATAAATTATTAAAGCGAAGCTGGACGTGACAGAGGATCATCCCTCATCCCAATATTTATACCATCTCGAACCAATCAGCTGTTCCACACTTCCCGACCTGGCCATTAATCACACCACCCTTGCCGCGCCGCTCTCGTCCAAAACCCAGCGGCCACGGCGATATCTCCTCCCCCTTCCCTCCGGCAGCCGGCGGTGCCGATGCACCGCATGGCTCGCCTCCCGCTGCTGCCGGCTCTAGTGCTGGCACTCGCCTCCGCGCTGGCCCCGTCCGTCATCGCCGACCCGCAGGCCACGCTGCTCAACCTGGGGTGCAGCCAGTACAACGCCACGCCCACGGCCGCCTTCCTCGTCGCCCTCAATTCCACCTTCGCCAAGCTCCGCGCCAACCTCTCCGCCGGGGGCTTCGCCACGGCGTCGGAGCCGCGCGCCGCCGCGCCGGCGTTCGCGCTGGCGCAGTGCCGCCCGTACGTCACCGGGAGGGACTGCGTCGCCTGCTTCGACGCCGCGGCGGCGCGCATCCGCGCCTCCTGCGGCGCCGCCAACGGCGGGCGCGCCATCCTCGACGGCTGCGTCATACGGTACGAGAGCGCGGCTTTCTTCGACCAGTCCACGCTCCCTGGCAACACGCAGCTCTGCAATGGCTCCGCCGTGGCGGGCGGCGGCTTCGACGGCGCGGTGCGAGCGCTGATCGGCGACCTCGCGGCCGCGGTGCCGCGCGCCCCGAGGCTTGCCGCGGCCGCCGCGGGCGCCGGCGTGTACGCGATGGCGCAGTGTGTGGAGACGGTCGGGGCGGGGGGATGCGCGCAGTGCCTGCAGGTGGCTTCGAGGAACATTGGCGGCTGCTCGCCCAATTCCGACGGCCGCGCCGTGGACGCCGGATGCTTCATGAGGTACTCTGATAAGCGGTTCTTCCCAGCTAATGCCACCGTAGACTTGGCGGCATACTTGCTCTCTGGTGAGTTCATCCTCGTGTTTTGCGTGAGTTGTTAACATACTACTAGCTTCGAGAAGTTTTTTTTTATAGTTTTGCGTTGTACCGAGGCCATCTTTGGCTCGCTGTCCATGTTTGTTGCTTGCACGACCGGTATAGATTTTTATCGACGAGTTCCCAAAGTCTCATTGCTGCAGCATATCCTTGTTTAAAATTGTCCTAATCTTTTCCAAAGTTATTATTCCTACCTTGCAAATTAGAAATAGAGTTAATTTCACTTTTTACCCCTAAGTCACGTTTGTGGCAGCAATTACCCAATTTAACAGATTTTTCACATTTTTACCCCATTTATTTGCTGCACCGATTGGCCAGATCATGTGCAAAACTTTTGGTATAGGGGGTGTGTAGAAGCAGCAAATTGAGGACTTCATGGAGAATTAGTTATGTGATGCATGAAAAAAATAAGTTAAAACCTCAGCTTTAGATCCTCCAGGTCATATTTTGGTACATTTGGAATCCAATGTTTGAGGTGAGTTTGAACTTTGAAGTTCTCTACTTTTGTTGTTGTTGTTGTTGTTGTTGTTGTTGTTGTAATGTAAAGGCATTTATTTGCTCCAGTGGCCGTGTTGGCTTGAACTTTAATGATAATTTGGTTGCTGTATAATTTTACAAAAAAAACAAATAAAGAAAAAGGTTCCAATTCAAAGTTCGTCTTCAGTTCAGATCTCACAATTCATGATTTGGTTCAGGAAAATCAAGAGGGAAGGGAGCCATCATAGGAGGAATTTTGGGAGGTGTAGCCTTCCTGTTGCTTCTAGGGTTACTAGCTTTGTTGTGGATCCGTCGTTCTAGGAAGCTGCAGAAGCCTCGGAGAGGTAAATGCTGTTTTTGTGAAGTTAAAGCTCTTTGGTTCTTGTCAAGTTTTCAGTCTAATCTTAGTAACATGGTCAAAGTTGCTGTCATTTATCATGGAACCGTCTCTTGGGTAGTCAAGTGATTTTGTAAATTCTGTGTTGCCTTTCATGAGAACATCTGCAATGTCATGCCACTATTGTCCTGTGAGGATGATGACATGCAGTGTGTAGCTATCACCAATGGTCATCAATCATCTATTGATGCCGGCATGATACACAAGATTTTCAGTGCTATCCGAATCAATTTCATTTCCAATATAGTTAGACTGCCTTTGATTATTAAGGCAGGTATATAACTAGACTGCCTTTGATTACCAAGGCAGGTATGTAATTAATCGCAGTTGATAATTTACATCCTACGGAATTCCCTGGATATAAAGATTGACGTTGCATTTTTTCCGAAGGCAGAAGTAGACATGTTTTCATAGTTGTGCCCCACACACTTTGATTTCCTCTCTGTTGTATCATAATGTCTAAAGGAACAAAAATGTTTTTGGTGGCACGTCCTCCTGCAGTGAACGATAAATTTGAAAACTGTATTTAGAATTTGTTGTATACTCTACAAAAAGCATTTCAGAACATAAAAGAATTTTGGAAAAATATAAATGCAAATGTTAGGCTCCTTTATATGCCTGTGAATTTTCATAAAAGCGACCATTTTTGCACCATGGAACAAAGACAGGTTTAGTGATATTAAATATAAAGTGGATTCCGTACATGCAAGGGTGTGTGCTTGACATATGGGTTTTTGCCTACTTGTGCATCTTCAAGTGACCTCAAAATGTTTACAGATGTGCATCATGTTATAAAATGAGCACCTGCAAAATTCATACAAAAATATAATGAAATCTACCCTCACAAAAGGATAGTGTTCAACTTATTGTTTGAACAGTGTGACTACAACCATTTGTCTCTTTTTTCCAAGAAAAATTTGATCGTATATTTAGAATTTACAAGTATAAAGTGACCAGAGAACGTACATATTTCAGAATTTTTTACATTCTGAAACTATTTTCTAGCCAGGAGCATGTGCTCTGGGTTCCAGGCCGCACCTTTATACCTATCCCATAATTTCTAGTTATGTTGCAGACCTTTAATTTTGTATGTGTTCTGTTCTCTTCTCTTGATATTGTCTCCTTTTTCTGTTATTTGTGTTGCACTATTCAAGTAAACATAAAGTGTTGATTGGTAGGGACAGGTTCTGTTTGTCCAAGCATTATTCAGAACAACCAGGTTATGGAAACTCCAGGAATTGCCTAATTTTACAAGGGCATACTTTATTAAATGTATTGGAGTTTAGCCATGAACATTTACATTGGTTTGACATTTGCAAGTGTTATTAGCTACATTTTTTTTAAAGTTGCCGTATTTTGCGCACTAATCTGTTTCTGGAAAGTTAATTGGAAAAGAATAATCAAATAATCTTTGTTTGTGTCTGTGTTTCCTCATATGCCGGTATGTTCTTTTAGGTGATATACTTGGAGCAACGGAACTACAAGGTCCAACCAGTTTTTACTATCATGATCTTAAGGTTGCAACCAATAATTTCAGTGAGAAAAATAAACTTGGAGAAGGTGGTTTTGGAGATGTATTTAAGGTATAGTGATCTTCAAATGTTTAATCCACTCACGAAGATTTGCAGACAAAAGGCAATGCTACACAACGGAAAAACAGAATAAGAATATTCTGATCACTGATCACCAAGTTGCCTTTTGCAGTACTTTATTAGTTTATTGCAAAATGATAATTCAAAATTGTCTTTCTAACAGGGTTTGCTGAAAAATGGGAAAACTGTTGCAGTAAAAAGATTGACAGTAATGCAAACCAGCAGGGCCAAAGCAGATTTTGAAAGTGAGGTGAAGTTGATTAGCAATGTTCATCACCGAAATCTTGTAAGGCTTCTTGGTTGTTCTCGCAAGGGTTCCGAATGCCTGCTTGTTTATGAATATATGGCGAACAATAGCCTTGACAAGTTCCTCTTCGGTATGCTCCTTTGATCCTTGCTTCTTCATCTACTTGACATGTGGGAAAATATCCTATATGGTGTGTCTGATATTCATTGTTTAAGTTTTTGGGAAGGCAATTACTCAGTTTATCTTGCAAACCGAGTTGATTAACTTGTGACAGTGCTGACTTGCACCTCTTAAATAATGACCTCACATTCACACATTCTGGTATAACAGGTGAGAGACGCGGAACACTTAGCTGGAAGCAACGATTTAACATCATTGTTGGCATGGCTCGTGGCCTTGCATATCTTCATGAAGAGTTCCATGTGTGTATCATACACCGTGATATTAAATCTAGCAATGTTCTTCTTGATGATGACTTTCAGCCTAAGATTGCTGATTTTGGTTTGGCAAGGCTCCTACCTGATGATCATAGCCATCTCAGCACTAAATTTGCAGGAACACTGTAAGTTTGAACATTCAAATATTACATTGGACATCTAGCCTATTTTTCTGATGATTATATTTTACTATTGAACAGGGGTTACACTGCTCCTGAGTACGCAATCCATGGCCAACTATCAGAGAAGGTTGACACATACAGCTTTGGCGTAGTCATTCTGGAAATAATAAGTGGTCGGAAGAGCAATGATACAAGGCTGGAGCCTGAAACACAGTACCTACTTGAATCGGTATCCATCTTTCTTCTGAAAACTTGGCTTTTCTTGGTGCCGTAAATTACCGCATATGACTTGCATATTTCACATAGCCACTTACACAAGTCTTTGATATGTCCTTGTGGGTATATTTAGTTTTAGTTCCACTTCCTAATTTTGTGATGTGAATTCCTGGGCTGGTTTTCTCACTCTATGCACTGCTGATTTAACAAGTACAGTAATTGATAAAATTCTTTCTAAGTAAGCATTGCTTAGTGTTTATGCTTCTCCAGAAAATCTTCATAAAGATCAGGATTATACTTTGGAGAATTCCATGTTTATCTGAGAAAAAGGCTTTAATGGTTCATACGATCATTGTGTACTTATTATATTGAGGTTTCATTATGTACACACACTATGCTATCTTGAGATAGTCAATAAGATATTTTCTTATGCCTGTCGATTGTACAGGCATGGAAGTTATATGAAAATGAGAACTTGATTAGCTTGGTGGACGAATCGTTGGATCGTGAAGAATACAAGTCAGAAGAGGTAAAGAAAATAATAGAGATAGCACTTCTGTGCACTCAATCAGTGGTTGCTTCAAGGCCAACGATGTCAGAGGTGGTTGTGTTGTTGTTGTCAAGAAATTCTTCAGAATTACAGCCCACAAGGCCCACATTTATTGATTCAACAAGTAGAGTGCGAGGTGAAACATCCTCCTCAAGTTCATCCTCTGCATCCAGGGCCACTGTCTCTATTTCACAGTTTTCAGCCAGGTAAAAGGCGTTGTATTGCGTGTGACTGCATTTTTCTTGTGTGATAGTGATTGATTTGTAACTACAATTGTGTATCTATATTTTATATATCAATGAGTGGATGCGTACTTGTCAGTATATATGAGAGCAGTGTAATTGTTTGAAATTCCTCTTTTGTTCGTGTAAGTATATAACCCTCATGCATGTTACAAGTGTGTGCTTGCGTGACATCGACGATCTGAGACCATTCTTCATGTCCCTTGCTCTATGCTTCGGTCTGCATTTTCACAATCAAGAATTTACCTTGGTGTCAAGGTATTCTAGCTCGTATGCCGTGAACATGAATTCTGATTTCTGAGTTGCAGTCGCTATAGTAAAACAATCTTAGAATATGCTGGTTTACCCACTCATCTAAATCGAAATAGGGAGCATATACAACTGAAACTTAGCTACCAGACATAAATCCATACTGGGGACAGGCACTTCTTTTTTGTGTGTGAGAGGACAGGCATTTCTTTTTTGTGTGTGAGAGGACAGGCACCCTTTCATGTGGTTCAAGAAACTTTAGCTGTCTCCTAATTAGGCGGTGCTAACAAGTGAATGGTTCTTTCTACATAATGATTTTCAAATAAATATGATAGAGATTGTGTCGTACAAGCCTCAGCCAGCACCTACAGGAAGCCCTTAATTTTGATTGCAAACTTAGGGAAATGTTTTGCTGTACTTTCCAGTTTTCATGAACGTCTACAGAAAGTAAGCTACAGCCCTTGGAACTCTGCAGGCATCCTTTCTGATAAGCTAAGTATTGAGTAAACCTAATAATTTTATTTATTTATTCATATGCATAGAATACAAAAAGTACATGAAGCTCCAGGTAACCGCATCCCCTCTTTCTTGAATTGGCAGGGGTGACACCACCCTGCACTTTGTTGGAAACAATGTCATATCTGATAAGTTATGGTGGATGCGACAACAGTTGCTGATACAAACTGCAAATGAGAGGGAAGATCGGAAACCAATATATAGAGGCTTATGTGGGTTCTGCATGGGCTAATAACCTTTCCATGGCAGCAATATAATTGTATATTTGGGATTGCTCAGAAAGTTGGAGATGATTTGTCGTCCTACAGACTGACTACTAAAATTCTTCAATGCTGTCACATAGGTAATCATTAATTTATTAGTTAACTGAATTGAGGTTACTCCTGAATATCATTTTTTGATAAATAGTTATCCTGTGTTTCTTAATCTATGTACTAATAGCTTTATGCGTTGGTCAAGAAATTCTGACATTCACATTATTCATATTTTAATCTGTTATTATGTGGGTGTCAGTGGTCTAGCACTATCGAGTGGTCTACTTATCTTTTTTGCTTCCCCTGCCTTAGTGTGTGCCACATAAGCTGACTTCACTACACAACATTCAGGTAGTGAGCATCCAAGTTGTTGCACACCAATATATTGTTTCACATTATGTGATGGAGACAATTCATCCTGTAATTGATGTAGACAGATTTTCAATTATCATACTACCTGTCTATAGTATCAGCAAATTATTGTATCATAGAGCTCTTATATGAGTATGTCATTGAACTATTGTATATGAACTCTCCTGTTGATGGTGGTTGGGTGTTCTTCTAAAGAGAAATGCCACGGGTGCTAGTGCCTGTTGGTCGAGTTTTTGTTTTTTTTATATTATGAGCTCTCATGTTGATAATTCTGGTAAAAAAGGATAGTGGTAAACTGACAACCACAATAGTTGATCTTTGTTCTAGGTTATTGAGGCAAGTTGTTCTTAGCTATGGTTAAGCTCAGGCGTTCTAACCGTTTGTGTTTCAGCCACGGGGGCTAGTGCCTGCTGGTCGAGTTTTTGTTTTATTTTTATGTTATGAGCTCTCGTGTTGATGATTCTAGGAAAAAAAAGATAGTGATAAACCAAAAACCATAATAGTTGACCTGTATTCGAGGTTATTAAGGTATTCTTAGCTAGCTAGGTTAAGCTTAGGCGTTCTGGCCGTTTGTGTTTCAAAGTTTCCAGTGCTGTTTTGCCTACAAACTGTGTTGAAATTGGTCTTGGCTTCCTGGGATTTGAATAGAAAAAAAGGCCCATGCCGCCTTTGCCCTTGCTGGCGAGGACATGGCCAGCCCGATCTTGCAGAGCTGCTCACTGGTCTGGCACCGGCGGTGGGAGGATGTTTGTGCGGTGGTCCTGGACCGATCCTCGGCCCAGGCCAACGTGAGGTCCGGGTCGGCCCGCACCCGGCACCACGTCCGACTTTGGAAAGGCCAAACGGCGCACCGCATTGCACCGCTTGTCCTTGCCAGCCACCATCCAAGTACGCGAGGAGGAGGCGCCACCGCCACGTCCGAGGTAGTACATGAGGTGGTTGCGCGGGTTGGCAATTGGCGGGGCAGATGCCTCCTTCACGGTGGCCACGCGCCACCGGGGCGGGGATGGCGGGGCCATCTCCTTGCCACGCCCGAAGCGGCACGGCGGCAATGATGGCTGGATGAGCCACCCGTACTGGATGCGCTGCAGGGAGGGCGCCTCCATCTTGACACTGCATAGAGGCGGGGCCGCCGGCTCTTCCTTGACGCGGTGGCGTGGCAGGGAGGGCGGCACCTCTTTGAAGCGGTGGTGCAGCGGAGAGGTCGGTGCCGGACAGCGGTCGACAAACCGACTGCTGGAGCAACGGCTCGATCTGCTGCGCATACTCTTTGTCCATCCGCCCGGCTTCGGCGAGGAGGCGCAACTGTTGCTGCTCCTTGTTGTCATCGGAGAACACCACCTCCTCCTTGAACGTGGGCGCCAACGGAGTGGTGGATGCCGACGGACCCGGAGACTGTGGGCGACGACACCATGATCCGGTAGACCCCGGGGATCCACCTACCGGCGCCGAGAACTACCCGGAGCCGCTGCCGGACTTGCCCATCTATGCGGTGTGTGGACAAGAGGGAAGGATAGGCTGCGGTGCATCGAGTAGAGATGGGGTTTGTCGGCGAGGTCGGCCTGCTTAAATAGTCGGACCAGGCGGACCGACACCTCTTCAATGCGGGTGCAACAACCGGATTAGGCTTCTCGGTCGCTGCGTTCACATGAAGTGGTGTCGGTCAGCCGTCCGGTCACGACTATCTGACCAGCATGAATGCAAGTAGGCGATCATCCGGTTGCGTCCGCTCTGAGCGGCAGTGAATGCATGGCGAGGGTTTTGGGTGGGACCACACTGTTGGAGGCCTACACGGCGGACGTCAGGACGCCCGTAGACCTCCAGCCAGTTTGCCTCGAGTTTGCGGGAATTAGTATGCGCGGCTCGGTCCGTGGACTTTTGATGCATGGCGTTGGATGACCGAAAGTATCCGGATCGTGCCGTCCGGATGTTTAGCGACGTTTTGATGCACAGCGTTGGAGATACCCTGATAATATATTCGAGCCACTTGGCCCCAAGCTTCACCGGCTCCTTGTACTGTTCCTTTTGTAACAACTCCCATGTTAGCCAACTGTTATTATAGTTATATTGTACCTCTATTTCCCATTAGAGATATATCTGTGCATGTACCATATCTTGGCTTAGGAACCATGGAAATACACAAAGTTGCTTCTCTAATGAGATAAAAATATGCACTTAGATGGAGTTATTTGTTCATTAATAAGCTAGTGCGGTTACTATGTTCTAACACAAAACTACAAGGGTGGTAAGGGCATATCCAACGCGGGCCCTCAAACCATCCAGACGCAGTTTGCCATCGAACGCGTTAGCCCATCGGTCCACGGACCGGTACGGATGTTTGAAATCCCGCAAAACGGATGCAAACCATGGGGGCATTGCGGGCGTCCAGATCACTGCCATGTACCGAAAAAGGCTTTCGCCCTGCTTTATATATAAAGCAAACCGCCCGAGCCATAACATCCATACACATGTTCACACCGCACACACGCTAAAGGTCAGCACACACAGAGAGTACGAAAAAGGTTAATGCTGAGGGCACAACTCAACAAGCCCTGAAAATAGAGAACACACGACACAACGAGCAAGAGCCCTAGGGGCGGTCCAAGGGTCCTGCGCCTTAGGGAGGCCACGGCCTAGTCTGGCTCCGAGAGTGTGTGTGTGCGTGTGGGGGGGGGCGGAAGAGGAGGCGCAACTCGGAAGGCCATCACGCAGAGGTCGGCGAGGAGGGTGTCGATGGCGTCCCGATCCCGGGGTGGCTAAGCAGCCGCCCAAGCTGCAAGTAACCACACAATTTGAAGATTGTGTCAGTCGCACGACGAAGAGGAGTTCTTTGGATGACAAGCTTAGTCCAAAGCATCCAGGCCAGCACCCCAACGCACAACCACCTAATGTGGCGGTGGCGGGGGGCGGAGGCGTGGATTTCCGCCAGTAAGTCCGGGAAGTCCACAGGAACTGGGCCATAACTCAGGAGAAGAAGATGTGGTTGGCGTCCTCCGTCGTGCCACATAGGGGACACATCCCATCTCCTGGGCCGTTGCGTTTCAGGACCTCAACCCCAGATGGGAGGCGGCCACGAATCCACTGGCACATGAAGAGCCGTTTCAGGACCACTGCCATGTACGCGGCCGCCAGCCCGGTCCCACCCAAAACCCTCTCCACCCGAAAGACCCTCTCCGCGCGAAGCAGTTGTTATGCATTAATGCCGATCAGCGCCGCTTCAGAGTCGATGGGACTCCAAAGGCCCTGTTTGGAGTCACTCCAGCTCCTAAAAATACGAGGAGCTGCAGAGCATCTCTTTCCCAGCTCCGTGCTTTTTAACTCCAGCTCCGGGAGCGGAGTGGTGGAGTGGCGGGTCTCCGAACAGGGCCAAAGTATTGATGTCCGTCAGAGCGACGCGATTGGACGAGCGGGCGGTGCTGCTTCAATGCCGATGCGGCAACCGAGAAACCTACTCCAGCCGATGCATTGAAGTCGGCTCCCTGTGGCTTCCCGTCCCGTCGCCTGGCCTGGCAGTGCCTATTTAAGCGGGGCTCCTGGGCAGTCCAAACCTCACCGCATCACTCCTCTTCCTCTCCTCCCGCACCCTCTCTGATCCTCTTCGCTCGGGCGCCGTCCAGACCACAGTGTCCGCACCATGCCAAAATCATGGTTCTCCTTGCCGGCAGCAGGCGACGGATCCAGATCTCCCTGCGGATCTTGGCGCGCCGTAGTTGCTCTATGGGGCCCTCAACCTGCACGGCCGTTGGCTTCTCCGAGAAGTAGGAGATCGTCGTCTCCTTCGGTGACGTGGAGGATCAGCCGTAGTAGCTACTGCACCTATATGCGGAGGTAGTGGTCATGGACGATGAGTACGTGCGGCAGATGGAGCTTATGATGGAGCGGTCACTCCGAGACCATGGTCCGGCATCGCCCTCTCCACCGCCAACCCGCATGAAGGAGGAGCTTGCCTCGCCGCCTCTCAGCCGCATGAAGGCGGAGCCAGCGTCCCACCCACGAAACCCGTGACGTCCAAGTCGCGCGCCATGTGAAGAAGGAGCCAGTATCTCCACCGCGGGGCGACTAGCGCAGCAAGGCCGTGAAGGAGGAGGTGGTGCTGACGGTGATTGCAAAGGCGCGTGAGCGCCTCCTCCACTACCTCGGTGACCGTGGCGGCTCCTCGTCATCGCAGGGCAGCCAGGCGACGCGGCTGGAATAGCGTGACATGACACGTTGCTCGGCGTTCACCAAGTCTGCCGAGGTGTCAGTATGGGTCCGCGCGGACCCTAACCTTGTGGAGGCCCGGGCCCGCGACAGGTCGGTGACCACTGCGGAGACAGCCGCGCAGCGGCTGCGCCGCCTTGACGGGGAGCTCGCCAAGATCGGCGAGGAGTGGTCTCTCAGCGAGACCGCTGCTGCTGCCGGCAGGGGCAAGGAAGGGCAAGGCGACAGGGTGCAAGAGGAAGCGGAGCAGCTCCTTTGAGAGCGCTAGGCGGCCGGGCAGGGCCCCCGCGCCCTTCCGCCGCTGGAAGGATCACTTTGACGAAAACGATGGCATGGGTTGCAACGACGGTGCCGCTGGTCAGGCTGGCCACACGAACGAGGTCACCATCCTAGCTAGTTTAGTCCCTTTAGCTAGTTTAGTGCCTTTTTAGGTTTTAGTTGAATAGACGAAATATCTTCCATTTTATGTAAATTATATCCAAACTTAAGTGACTTTCGTCGTGCTTTCATGAAAATCGTCTGGTTGGTTCAAATTCCCTTTGAAATATATGCGGGCACAGTTGGATGACCGGCTCCCGTATCACTATCCGCGGACGCGTCCGCAGGCAAATACCGTGTCCGTTTTAGGGGTCCGGATGAAGATGCCGTAAATGGGCATAAAATGGTACTCCCTAGTATAAAGTTGTACTAAAACAGCGACAATTAATATGGATCGAGGGAGTACATAACTCGCCTGCATCAAATTTTTCATCTATACATTCTAAAAATCTAGTATCTTCCCAAGTGATTACTGCTGTGGTCCCCCAACCTGCAAGATGTGCAAAAATTATTTAAGTATAGAATCCAAAATCACGGTTGTAGGTCACGTCTCATGTGGTACCAAGACGGAGAGGGACCCAAGCTGTGCAATAATAATAATTATACTTGATTTCAGAATTCTAGCACACAAAAACTGCCAAATTCATCCTTAGATTTGAAGTTACTTGTACAAAATCGAAATTCCCTTTATTATCAATTATACTTTTGAGCTCGTACAGACAGAAATCCCCACATGTCGAGTTACTTCATCTTTGACAGCGAGATGTTCAAAAGCATGTACAACTTTGAAATATTGTTTCTTTTCTTCAAGAGGAAAATAGTGTGGTTACCAGAATTACTACATATGTACTTCCATAGTACAGATTCTGTACATATCTTCGTCCTCAAACTTGCTTGGGATTTTGCCCTCAAATCGCCTAAGGGCGTCTTTGATTATCATGTCATGTCCAATTGAATTCTACAGGAATCTGCTTTCCAAAAGCACAGGAATAGGAAAATCATAGGATTATCATGTCATGTCCAATTGAATTCTACAGGAATCTGGTTTGTTTGATTGCATCACATTAAAAGCATAGGATTCTTTCAAGAGGTTTGAATGGATGCCAAAATTCCTATGAAATGTAATACACATAATTACTTAGGAAAAAAAACCTATAAAATCCAAACCTACAAATCAAACAACCAACATAAGAAAGAAAATCCTATGAGAATCCTTTAAATCAAGGAAGTCCTAAAACAGTGTAGTAATTCTCCGGCACAGGTTCCGTTCTTAATTTACATATACACATCTGACAGTTCCTGACAATGCAGATTCTCAACATGTGTTCCTGACGTTGTCATCCCCATGTGGCACCGGGAGATTTGCGCATTTTAGTGTTCAATAATTTGAGGTGACTAAGCTGGGGCCTGGGCTCGCACTGTCATGCTGATGTAACTTGGCTGAGATGCTCACAGGATCATCAATAACGTGAACATAGAACCTTCAATAAATAAATAAATAAATAACGTGAACATAAAAAGGAGGTTGTTAGAATAAATCCGAGGCATACCGTCGATCATCCGAGAACCAAGCAATCACACGAGCACGACACCTAGATTTGTTAACGAGGTTCACCGATATGGCTACATCCCCGGGGCATGACTACGGGCGCTCCTTCCCATGACACCATCACAATACCGCACCCTGGCCGCCCGGGCGCCGGCACACGCCGCCGACTCCCTCGCGTGCCCGT
Organism: Triticum dicoccoides; assembly: GCF_002162155.2. NCBI lineage: Eukaryota > Viridiplantae > Streptophyta > Magnoliopsida > Poales > Poaceae > Triticum > Triticum dicoccoides. Next base: position 298,172,187 of record NC_041380.1, read on the forward strand.
GCTATTATGTTGGCATAGGTTACATCGTGTGTCTACCCCCGCTATATATGAGAGGCCTAGGATACAAGTGTCCTACTTGGATACGACTCCTACTCTGTCTACACACTGTACGACTCCAAGTCCAACTGTAACCTAACTTGTAAAATAATATTCGACACAACTCTAACAAACTCCACCTTGGCGAATATTCTCCACCATCTTGAATTTGTCCGTGCGTCAAACCTCCATGTACATTGGACTTGAGATACACCATGAGCACCGCTGCTACTCCCAAACTTCATGTGACTCCACCTGCAACTGTAGTCCCTTCTCGTCTTCTTCACAGTCAACACTCGAGCAAAATTAAGTTCCTCATTACTCTACCTTGTGCTTCCAACTTCCGGAGTATCCGTTCAACGACATCACACACCGATCACTGTCTGCGTGAAAAATGAACAACTCACATATTGGACGCCACTTAAAAGAGTTATGTGAACTCAACGTCACCGCTCTTTCTGTACTGCTTGTCTGAAACTTGAAGGAATTTCACCGTCGCCCTATATCACCCTGAGTCAAATTCGCAGTTGTCTCACCCTTCTTCCGGATAGTCTCTGACATGTCCCATTGCTATAGCACTTCGCCTCCTTCTGCCTTGTCATCCGCACTTTGCCATGTGCACTGAACACCACAGCATATACGGCAATGTACTCTCTCAGCTTTTGACAATTTTAGACTTTCCGCCACTTTCTCATATTCTCCACGGTCAACTCTTGTCCATCAACTAGCACCGATAGACCCAGTCATCAACTTGAATCTGGTACTCGTCAACACTGCTTCAGCACCCCTGCACACTTTGCCTGACCACATGTCTGACCACCAGTGCCTTGGCCTGTCGCTTTGTCCTGTGCTTACTGCACGCCTCGCCGCTATCACCGTGTCGAGCCTCTGCTGTCCTGGTCGAGTCTCCCAGATAGCTAGTCCACACTGCCTCAACCCCCACTGCAGAGAACCATCGACCATCACCGACCGATGACGAGTTTCACCGATATGGCTGTCCCTTCTTTCTACCGACGAAGCCGCCGTTGCCGCTGCACGTATCTGATACCCTCAATCGGATCTCCTACCTTGCAATTCCGCACTGCCGCCGCCACGCGTCTGCTGCATCCACTGATGCGCTGTAGCCATCTCTTCCGATCTGACCAGCCACGCCACCCGCGACTTCGATCCCGCTAAGAACCGCTGCAGCTCAGATTGCTATTCTGCCGCCTCCGATTCTGTTGATGCCCACGAACGCCGTTTCGTGACGAACAAAATCAACTCGGTTCGGCCAATGTTCTTTGGCGCGTGGAACAAGCTGGCGCGTGAGGCCTAGAGTTGTGGCTTGCAAGCGAGCTTGATGGGACGTCTAAGGTGCTGGAACGCACAGGAAGCCAAGGCATGGTCAAGAGGGCTACGTGAGATTTGTTTGGAGGGAAAAAAAGGAAGCTACGTAACAGATTGATGCTAACCATCGGAAGAAAGAGATAGGGAAGGCCAATGGTTCTACAGCCTACATGAGCACGTGGTGGACTTTGGAGTCTTCATGGCTAGGTGCAACGGGATGGCTTACATGGCAGAGTTTGGCTTTATTTCTTTGTACACGGGTTGTGTACGGGGATGGTGGCCTGAGGGACTGTTGTGCGCGTGGCAAGATTGGCGACGTGCGTATATGGCTCGGAGGAGTCTGGAGCGTGTCGTGAAAGGATCATGCAAACACAGGGCGTCAAGCAATGCACGCAGTGCGGATGGACACGACGCAGGGTGGAGCATGGTTGCAGTTGGATAATTTCGGCTGGGTCGGACTGGACAGTCTGATGGATCGACATGGATGTTGGTCAAAGTAGAAGACGGCGGTGATTTTAGCGACGACGACATAAGAGCGTGATGCTGATGGTGGCCGACTTCTGGGGCGTGGAAACACGTGGTGCAGGCCTGAGGGCTTGTGCGGCTTCGACAAGACTATGGCGCATGGTTGATTCAAGGCAGTGCACACATGAGAGTTTGAAATCGACGGAGCGCGGGGGTAGCATAGCGCAGCTACATGGAGTCATGTTGAAGGTGGAGCTGGAGTCTGGCGGAAGACTTCACTCTGAGCTGATGAAGGGGCTACGGAGCCTATTTCAGCAGGAATAGCGAGAGACACGTGGTTTCAGACTGGGTACCAGTGGTCTGTTGGAGACATGATACTCGGCATAGGTCGGTAGATCGACGGAGTGCCTCGGATTATAAACTAACACAGTTATATATTTAAAGCACCCTCCCTATGATATGGTAAACTGTTGAAGTTTAAGAAAATGGCTCTCCTAATTAAAGGTACACCCCGTTGTGGACTAGTCCGTGTATGTGTGCTCTTGGCGGTTTGCTTTATTTATAAAGCGGGGCAAAAACTTTTTTCGGTAATTAAAGGTACACCCCTTGGCTACTCTTTTACTCCCTCCATTCCTAAATATAAGTCTTTTTAGAGATTCCACTACAAACTACATAGGAATGTATATAGATATATTTTAAAGTGCAGATTCATTCATTTTGCTCCGTATGTAGTTTATAGTGGAATCTCTTAAAAGACTTATATTTAGGAACGGAGGGGGTAGAAGTTAGTTAGTTATTGTTACTTGCAGGCTGTTATTTGGGTTTAGTCTGTCTTGTTAGAATTTTGAGTTTTTTGAAATTTCTGTTGTTTGCTTTATCCTGGAAAGGGACATCCCCCTCGTTAGCAATGAAGAGAAGAGTGCTTTTGCATCTTAAGCTTGTTTTTTAGGAGCCATCTATTTTTCCCAATATTTTTATCTAGAAAGATGATACGAAAACAGCTTGGTATATCCCTGCAAGCATGCAAAGGGGCAAGCTGCCATCATAATTCAGGCAAGTACAGCCACAAATGTACCTGTTTAGAATGAATGCAGCTACTTGTGTACCTTAAGCATATTACGGGTTGCCTCTTCAGGCGCATTGTTTAGTAGTAATATACTTTGGTAGACAGATAACAACTGATCTGTGTTCCGTACTTGTGGGGGGCAAAGAAAAAGATTGTCTTTCTCCCCCCCTGGCAGTTCCAGGATGTGGTTAAAAACAGCTGTTTCATTATGCCCATCAGGAGACAGGATTTTGTCCGTCTTCTCTTCCTGTACTTGGTGCGCTTTAGAAGAGGGAAGACCACACGTATGTCTAACAATCAGTTTCTCGTACACATCCACGTAGGCAATACACTGCAGTACACTAGGCAGCCTGCATGCTTGAGAACAACATGCATCCTGTGATCAGTTTAATTATCATCGCCATTGGGCATTAGCAGCGGAATATTCAAGTGTGCATTATTAAGGGCGGCTTGACGCTGACATCGAAAGACTGGCCTTTCAGTTCAGAGGGAGGTGAGCAAATGTGAGTTATCTATTGAGAGAACAGCACGCAAGAAACAAGGGTGGCTCTAGCTTGATTGGTAAAGACTGGCTGGTTCATTTCCTGTCAGATTAGAGCTGCTGCTAACCCTGGCCCTGGCCAGATTGGTTTTGCTGAGAAATGTCCAAAAGTGAAAAAGGAGTAAAAGGGACAACAAAGCCTGATAGAAGACACCAACTAATCTAAACAAATAAAGCAAAAGATAATAGGAGGATAGGACCAGCTGCTGATGAAGTATATGAGTGAACATGACATGTTTCAATCATGCAACTGGTGGACATGTCACCAAAAGAAGTTGATGTCCCCCTTAACATGCACTCACCCTACTCCACTTGTACCCTTGCTTGCATGGGAATGGATTTGGCCTATCTACTGTTTCAGAATACTTATAATAGATTCCCTAAAAAATGAATACTTGTAAGGGATTATTTAATGTACGTGTTGTATGAGCTGCAACTTTTTAACAAAAACAATCACCGTTAGAACTGAACTTTGCCAACTGAGCTGTCTGTAAGATTTCTATGCTGGTCAAGTGCATTATCACAAGAAAAGGATCCTCATCTCAACTTTATCTTCTCCTTTCTGTTATTCTGAGTAGCTGTATGATGGTCCCATTACCTTGTATATGACTAAATTGAGAAATTGTATACCAACGTTTCTCTGACATCATAGGCATATCTTTGTCAGGGATTTTCTTTTTGCTAGCATGCGCTCTGAAATAAGCATCCCTGTGGAGTTTTCCGCTGCTGACAGGGAGATGATGATGCACTTGGAAGCTTGCAAGAACGAACGCAGGTACAGAAGATAATTTAATTCACTCTGCAGGCCCATACGTTTTGGTACCACATGACATGTTTTATTGTCCCTGAAGAATATTGTACTTGCATTCCGCCGTTATGCTCGGAAAGTTCTTTTTTATCTTATACTCCCTCCGTTCCTCAATCTAGTGCGCATAGTTTGCAGCACACGCACCAATGTATGCGCTGGCGGAAGCTTTTGGACGAGAAAGCCCTGAGCCCTCACACGCTTTGTCCCACTCCCAGCCCATGCCATATGTTCCCAAGTAGTACTAAGTACTAGTAGTACTAAGTGGAGAAGAAAGTGGCAGCGTGCCGTCGCTGCGCCGGCGGAGTGCCCTCGTAACTCGCTGGACGCGGAGACGCCGGCCGAGGACGCGGCAACGCCGGCAGCGACGAAGGCATGCTAGCCGGGGACAGAGTTACATCGGAGATGCCGACCGCGGACGAGGGCATGCAGGCCGTGGATGCGGTGACACCGGAGACGCCGACGGTGGACTTGGTGAGGCCGGGGTCGTGTCAGGGGGGACGCACGAGGTTAGGACTTGCCAGAAGATCGCGGTGTCAAGCTAGCCAACGAGTAGTCAGTGACGCCGGCGGGAGCCAACCTTCCGTTGTGGTCAACGTGGGCAAAGGGCATGCCTCCTGTGTGTACAGGGCGTCCAGCCAGCCCCTATCGCCGCCATTGTCAGGCGGCTCCCCATCTTCTTGCCCGTGGCACCATACATCATCTTCTTCCTCCATCTTGAACTTCCACCGCCGCTGCTTGAATCCCGCTGGGCCGCTGCAGTCCTGACCACCTGGACGGCCGGCATCGCCTTCTCCTACGGCGGCACAAGCATCCTCCTCTCCACCCCCCACCTCCTCCGTCCATCACGCCACTGAACGCCGTGGCGGCGCCGCCTCCACCACCTCTGACCTCTTCCCCCGCCACGATCTCTTCAAAGGATAGCAGTCGCGTGCGCTAGGCGAGTAGATCGGCGATGTGGAGTTCAATCGAGATGCATCTGCGGGAGGAGGGGATAAAGCGAACAGAGGAAGGAGCGAGCGGAGGACGAAGCGCGTCCTTGCGGTCTGGGGATAGAATCGTCCAGAATCGCCCACGGGTGCTAATGCGCACTACAAAGTGAAATTTTCGTCAAAATTTTATACGCACTAGATTGAGGAACAGAGGGAGTATAATAAACAAAGCTGTAGAACTATACATTATGTCTTCCAGAATTATTCCTTGGATAAGAAACAACATACATTACCATAATAATGTGGTAGGCTAAATACCTTCCATTTCTTTTAGCACAATACAATCATAGATGTCCACATACACACACATACAATTACCCCTTTAAACGCCGCCCGCATGCACACTCTACCCCTATGAGCACCTCCGGGATACTGAGTCGGCATCGCATCTTGAGATTGATGAAGTCACCACAGCCGTCTCGTAGTCGACCCAAATGTCTCCTCCCACTGAACGAACATCGCCGGAATACCTTTGTTGGTTAGCACCACCGAATTCCATTGGTGTACTGGGTCAGGTGATAGTACTTGACACCAGGGAAGGGGAGAAAAGGACGGCGTGGGTCGTTCTTTGTTGGCATGGAAAAACTTGAGCCAGCCGTAGTAGGAGTAGGTCAGGACCACCATTGTACTCCTCTACCAGCCGGACATATGCAAGACGATGCGCTTGGTGAGGCTATAAAGCCCAAATCTCCTTGGGCCCCGGCCACACCACACCGTGGCTTTCCATCCTCCCAATACCAAGTAGAGTAGTTCCAAAAACTAAAGGTGGGAGGGGCCTGAGTGGAAAGGGTATGCCTGCTCTTTTCCATACACATTTGTGTTCATCAACGGCCGAGGGGGATCTCGTCTCACCCAGGTCGCAAGTGGGGTGAAAAAGGAAGATCTAGGGAGGACTTGGTGGCCCGCCTTTTGTTTTCTCCACGAGGGCGAGCTAGCACCTAGCTCGTGAATTGGAGAGCCCAAAGTTATCTGAAATGGTCTCAGATCTTGAGGAAGATCCACACATTGTGTACTCTCCACTCACTCAGCCGGCAATGCGGCATTTTGTTACTTGCATGATGCCATCCTGACTCTGTCCCTGCTTCAGGAGATCGGATTGGTCTACGGTGAAGTGGTCACCAGGAATACATTTCCCCCTCTCTCCCAAAGAAATGTGTGTCATTTCGCCTTAATTAGTGACTACAAGTCTTGCAACCAAAACGACCAGCAAAACATGAAACCAAGAGCCAGCTATATAACTAGAAAAGAAAGAGGAAACTAAGACCCAAAGCCAAAACTGTACAGCTAACCAACTCGAGTGGCTCTTATTTTCTCTGTTGCTTCAAGCTTATTCTTGCCTCCCTTTACCCAAAAAGGGTTTCCCCCGGCTTTATATATAAAACACTCATCACCGAGCCAACCGACCAAACACATGGTACCATCCACACACACCCAAGGCATGATACAAAGACGCTGAGAGCAGCCACACTATCTGAAACAACTCCAAGACAACAACAGATGAACAATAAGCATCACTATGAAGTTGCCGGGGTCCTCAACTGTGGACAAGCCACCGTGGAGAGACGAAGGCGAGCATGACGACCCATGGGCTCCAAGGCGGCGTCTTCAGGAAGGGAGAACTGCCACTGCCCTATCCGTAGGTCAGGGTTTCCCTCCGAGCACCACAACGAATGGTGAGTATCGGCGACGATGCCTCCAAGAAGGGGACGACGTTAGAATGCCACCACCACTGACCTGACAAGTCAGAACGGGTTTTCACCCCGGCCAACACTCACCGTCACCCAATGAGGCACGATCGACCGCACCACCAGCATCGGACGTCACACCCTGGAAACCACGCCGCCCGCACAGCCATGGTCGCCAGACAGCGCCTGAGCCGGGTGCTCCGCCCCCGAGTGCCATGGCTCCCACCACCAAGGCCGCCGCCCCGGCATCCATGGCATACACTCCATCCCTGCCCCAGGTTCTTAACCAAGATGATAGAGGATACGGTCAGGAAGGTCCCTCCTTTCCAACCCCTGAACAGCCCCAGGTCCATGCCCCACCTCTGACCTACACCGCCCCGCCTTGCCCCACCCGAGATCCCCCGTGGCATGCCGCCATGAGACGGGAGGCAAGGATGCTGCCGAGGCCTCCCTGGCGCCGGAGCATCCCTCAACGGTGAACAGAGTTGGGAAAAGTCCAGCCCATCGACGCCTCCTGCACAAACACAACTTAGGGATGGAGGGGAACCACCTCACGAGCCGCTCACCGACGGACTGACGCCGGAGATGCCCAGCCGCCGCCGTGAAACGACCCAGACCACCGCCATGGGCCACCACCACATCGTGGCAGCCCACATTCGCGCAGGGACCCCGAGGGTCGACCCTGAGCCGCCCACCGGAAACCAGGGGCCAGATCCGAGCGGATCTGATAGGCAGCCCCCGCACTCTGTAACGGCTGCCGATGAGCCACTGCGGTCCATGGCCAGAGCCACAACCCCACCAGGACGCAGCCAGCCCCTGCGACGCCCGTCATCAAACACCTACCGGATTTGGATCCTGGCTAGGGCCGCCGCTGTCGAGCACGCTCCGCCTCCGCCAGCACGGGCATGTGCCCTCACCGTCACCATGGAGCCCTCCACGCCGAGGTCCTGCCGCCGGCACTGCCTCGCCCCCCAAAGCGATGCGCCCCCGAACGTAGTAGACGTCCCGCACCGCCCACCACCGCACGAAGAGGAGAGG
>NC_041380.1:298180362-298181476 GCF_002162155.2 Triticum dicoccoides
CTAGGGTTTCCCCTCGTTGCTCGCGGGAACGACGCGGGGAGGGGGGGGTGACTTCTCGCTCTCCAATGTCATTTAAAACCACCTGGTGTGACATGCTTCTTTATTCGTTGTTCGTTTGCAAGGTGAAACCACTTGGTATTCTTGCCTCCCTTTAGAAAAATAGTATTTGTGGTGTGACATGCTTTGTTGTTCGTTTGCAAGGTCTAAGGTAGATCACAACACGATTGTCAATGGAGTTTTTATTGCTTTATTATGTGAGTAAAGGAACTTACTTCGTGCCACTTGGCAGACAACTAGAGTATGTTTCAACGTAGAGGTCATGCCATATCTTCTTCTTTCATGACAAAACTTTACTGGAGATGCCTTTATCAAAGTATAATTTCGGTCACTGCTTTTTTTTCGAAAAGAATTTTGGTCACTGCTGATCGAGCACTTCTATCTTGGGACTTATAAAGGGAACTTCAATGCTGTAGAGGAGCAGTTGCGCTAGATATTGACTACACGTTCATATGTGATATGATGATTGGAAGGCTGTGGTGGTGAGCTAGGGAGCATATTGGAAGAAATCTCTGCCGATTCTGTATTTATCGTTTTTTTTTCTGGAAGACCTTGCATCCATCTGTGGACAGACAGTTTCAGCTATTTGACACTATTCCAGGATTCTATTCTTGACATGCAAACAACCTGACTTTTTTTTTGGAGAAATCTAACTAGATTATATTCTCTTCGCATTTAGGCAGCAGTTTGCGTTAGATGAACACAATGCTAAACACACGATACACATTTGTGTGAATCACAGAGGAAGAACAATAAGGATAGCGAACTATGTGAAAGAGTATCAGAGAATATCTGATCCTAAATCTAACTCCCGGCGACCCGCTCCCGTCCCCGCAACCCTAGCCGCCGCCGCCTCCCCCTGCCCGTCGCCGGAGGGATCCGGCCGCCCTTGCCGGCGCGCGGCCCGGATCCAGCCCTCCCTCCCCTCGCCCTTCCTCCCCCTTCCCTCCTTCCGCCCCCGCGCCGCCTCCCCGGGAGGCGGCCGGGGCGGCCCCCGCGCTGCTGCACTCGGCCTCGCTCCGCTCTCCCTCTCCCCTGCCGTCGCCGGCGGGCGCCC
>NC_041380.1:298181486-298270345 GCF_002162155.2 Triticum dicoccoides
GGCTTGACGGCGGTCCGGTGACCCGGCGGGTTGGCCGGCGGCAGACGTGGTGGCGGCGCTGCTCCTTGGCGGCGAGGCGGCGTGGTGGTGCTGGGTGGCCAACGTCGCGCCCCCGGCCCAGATCTGGGCCCGGCGGGCCCCATCTGGGTCCTAGCGGGCCGGCCCCCGGCGTGGCCTCGTTGTCTACGGCGCGCTGAGGAGGAGAAGCGGCTCAGATATGGGGCGTCGGCGCCGATGGCGTGCCGGCAGCAGCGCGAAGGCGGGAGCTTTACGGGCCCACGAGGGCTCGGCCGGGCCTGTGGGCCCACGGGCCTGGTGTGCTCCTGCTATTGCGTCCGGACGGCTACCGTCGCTGACGGTGGAGGTGGGGCCCTCCCGCGTGCCGACGGTGCTGATGCCCTAGTCCCGGCTCTGATCCTTCGCCGCACTGCCCTCATTTCGTGGTGCCGTGGTGAGACGGCGTGGGGGCCTCATGACCGCGTTGGCGCTGGGTGGTGGTTGGTTTGGTGGATGGATCCGGAGCGCCCGAGGTGCGGGTTGGGATCGGGGGAAACCCCTGTCGGCGTGGCCGACACCGGCGTGGTGGCGCCTGAGGGTGTCACCTGACCTTCCGGGAGGGCGTCGGGGGCTACCCTGCCTCTCGCCTCGTCGTGTACCGGGGGAAACCCTTGGCAGCAGCGTCGTCATCGTCACGATTCTTCTTGGAGGTGTTGATAGGTGCCGGCGCTTCGGAGTCTTGGAGCCTAGGGGTAGATTCCGGTGGGCGCAGCGATCGCGAGGCTTCTTTGTTTTTGTTGATCCGCCGTTGTCGGCATTTGTTTCTTTTGCTCTTTCTCTGTCGTTTCTTTTGGGCGTGTCTGTGCTGCTTCCGCCCCAGCACCTATCTCTGTATGGTTCAGTTGGTTGCTTTGTATACAAAGTGGGGGAAAACCCTTTTTCGGTAAAGAGTATCAGAAGAAAAGATCCAGTTACCTCTGTAGCCGTATTTACTGTATTTAATGTTTAGGGAACCCATTCATATATATAGTACTAGCAAGTGGCCTCTGCTCAGTACACATTGGGGAAGGATGAAAATAGGAGATAAATATTGCACTTAGTCGAGTCAATTAAGTTTGGATACATCATCCATTGCCATAAGATTAGCAACCCCTTGTTTGTTGAATAACCAGAAGTCAACCATTTTTTTGGTCCCTGAGCTATGTGTATTTCTTAAAGGTGTCCTGCCGAGCTCTTTTTTTTAATATATATTAGAAGCCCTTGTCCATTGTTAAGGCAGTAAGCATTTGGTTTTGGTGAAGATTTTGTACAAATGGACCTGTCCCTTGTCTACTTGCATGTCATCGATCTTACTACTTATTTAACGAACGCATGGTAATCTACAAAAAATTGCATTCTTGACAGCACTTGAAAATTGAGGGGGAGAAAAGTGGGAGCTGATGAAATAGAATCACAATCACATGGAGCTGACTTAAGTATGATTCCAAAACAGAAAAGGGGTGCAGTCAGTGTGATCTACATTGTCTTTGCCCTTCCTTTTGACAGGAGTGCACTCTTCCCTCATTTATATTGTGCTGGTTTGTTTCGGCTGCTTCCGCGCGCGCGCGTGTGTGAGAGAGAGAGAGAAACTGCTGAGGGGGGAGAGAAGGAAGATCACATGGTGGCCTTTATTTGGGTATGTGACAGCTTCTCCCTTTAGTCTTTTAGTGCTTCCTTCCTTTTATCTCCTCATCAAGGGAAACCCCTTTCAAAACCTCATCAGCTGTTGAGTGAGTGAGTGAGTTCCTTCTCATACTCCTTTAAGACCCCTCCCTCTTCCCTGCTCATCCCTTTCTTCTTCATCCATCCTCCCTCTCTCTCTCTCTCTCTCTCTCTCTCTCTCTCTCTCTCTCTCTCTCTCTCTCTCTCTCTCTCTCTCTCTCTCCCTCTCTTGCCTTTGCCCAAAAGCCATATAATGCGCTGCTGATCCCTTCTTCCAGTTCCAGCCTCCACAATAGCAATACACCTCGTGGTGATACACACGCACGCACACACCTTTCTTCTTTTACCAGCCTCCAAGAATCACTCGCTCACTGCGCGCCATGGAGATTGCCATGGTATGCACAAGAGTTAACCTCCTCATCCTCATCCTCTCCCTCTGCTCGCCATACAAGTTCATCCAGAGCCCCATGGACTTTGGCCCCTTGAACCTGCTCCCCACCACCATCGCTGCGTCCAGTGACTTCGGCAGGATCCTCTTCCACTCCCCGTCCGCGGTGTTGAAGCCCCAGTCCCCAAGGGACATCTCTCTGCTTCTTAGCTTCCTCTCCGCCTCGTCTCTAGGCAAGGTGACGGTGGCGACCAGGGGTGCGGGTCACTCCATTCATGGACAGGCCCAGGCCCTCGATGGCATTGTGGTGGAGATGCGCTGCTTGCCTGCTGAGATAGAGCTGCACAGAGGAGGAGAAGGAGATGTTTCCTATGCTGATGTGAGCGGCGGAGCCATGTGGATAGAGCTCCTGGAGCAGAGCTTGAAGGCTGGGCTGGCTCCAAGGTCCTGGACTGATTACCTCTACATCACCATTGGTGGGACTCTGTCCAATGCCGGCATCAGCGGGCAGACATTCAAGCATGGGCCTCAGATTAGCAATGTTCTACAGCTGGAGGTAGTCACAGGTACGATAAGAGATGCATGCTGAGGGGGCAAAAAAAGGACAAGATCTTCTTATTTGGCTTTTGGCCCTGTCTCCCTTGGCCAACAACATCTTGGTTGCTGATGGGCAGTAGATTTTGTGCTCCTCTTTGATTGACAGGCAGGGGAGAGACCGTGACATGCTCGCCCACCAAGAACGCAGAGCTGTTCAGCGCTGTTCTGGGAGGCCTTGGCCAGTTTGGCATCATAACTAGGGCAAGGATCCTGCTGCAGGAAGCTCCACAGAAAGTATGTACGCAGCGTTACACCTGTCTTGTTCTCATTAGTCTAGTGTAAGCCTGTGCCATGCATAGATGATTAATCAGGTTTTCGACTTCATTCAGGTGAAGTGGGTGAGGGCCTTCTACGACGATTTCGGCACCTTCACCAAAGACCAGGAGCTGCTGGTGTCGATGCCGGATATGGTGGACTACGTAGAAGGTTTCATCGTCTTGAATGAACAGTCGCTTCACAGCTCTTCCATTGCCTTCCCTGCAAATATGGACTTCAGCCCAGATTTTGGCACCAAGGGCAGTCCTAAGATCTACTACTGCATAGAGTTTGCGGTTCATGATTATCAGTGCGTGAATACCAATGTGGAGCAGGTAAGCCCCAGAACTGTTTTGTGTGTGTGTGTGTGTGTGTGTGTGTGTGTGTGTGTGTGTGTGTGTGTGAACTTGTCAAGGCTTGGGAATGAATGATGGAGTGTGTGTGCATGTGTTTATTTTCAGGTGGTGGAAGCCATCTCAGTGCAGATGAGCCACATAGCGTCCCACCTGTACAGTGTGGAGGTGTCCTACTTTGATTTCCTCAACAGGGTGAGGATGGAGGAGATGAGCCTGAGGAGCAGCGGGCTCTGGGAGGTGCACCACCCGTGGCTCAACATGTTCGTGCCCAAGGCCGGGATCAGGGACCTGAGGGACCTTCTCATGGACAACATCTCACCGGATAACTTTGAGGGGCTCATCCTCATCTATCCACTCCTCAGAGACAAGTAAGCTGTGTGTGCTACTAATCAACGCAATGCATTGTAGGCATTACATTAAGATATCTCAACTTGGGGCTGGGGGACACATCAATACGTGTAGGCATTGTTTATAGAAGAAAATATTATCTACCGATTGTTTAACTAACCTTGTTTGTGACCGCTGCGTTGGCTTCCAAGCAGTCCAAGTTCGACAAGCCTTTCTCCGCATCATTTTCGTTTAGTAACGAGTTCGTTTCTATGTAATCAAAGTGCTGAGAATTAATCAGCTCTGCTCATCGGGCATGAGATAGTCCCTTTTGGCATTCGCATGCTGCCCCATTTCTACCATCTATACTGCTATAGCAGGCAGTACAGGCCTGAGAACATATCATTTATTCCATATTTCTACGTGGTGCACCATTCTGCTCTTCCTTGGAAGCACCTGCTGTGGTTTTCATGCATAGCATTCATGATTTGTGTGTGTTCTCTTGTACAGTATATTGTAAAGGTCTGGAAGAGAACGTATTATCTTTGATAAATGATGTGTGATGTATCCTTGTGTGCGCCTAGCCGCCTACTTAGGGTCTTCATTAGTATACAGGCATCTTGGTCCCAACACTCTTCTTTTCATAAGAAATAAAAACTGCTCACTTGCCTTTACTATGGAGTGGGTATAGAGGGCAGAAAAGTTGCAGCCCTGCTTTGTACTAACATTGGACACAACACACACAAAAAAAATGAGAATATTAGATCGGTCGGTTGTTTAATGCTGCGAACTCTTTTCTTATTGGAAAGTTCTATGTATGTCTACAATATTTCTGGTAGAAAGTCCACACCTACAGTGGCTTTGTTGGTCGATTGTTGCATGCTTGTGAATGATTGTTTCATGTTTTGTGGGTCCTTCAAATAGAATGACATCTGTCGCGAGCATTGTATGATTTAACTCAAACTATAGCTTTGGCTCAATGAGTGGCATCTTCTTTATTTGAGGAAACCTTTGTTAAGTACAGGGAGATATGTAAGCAAAGATACTTGCTCTCTCCTTAAAAGAAAAGAAACTGAGATTTGTCCTGCAGTTAAAAAATGCAATTTGGTTTATTTACGCTCAGATAAGATAAGCTTATCACAATGCATTATAAACAATAACTGCCTTCCAGTTCAAACATCAGCATGTAAGCTCTTTTAATTGGGATAAAACTAATATTTGACTAGCTACAAATTTATTTTCTTTGATGCATAACGTTGTTCACAATTCACGCATTCTGTATGTTTTTAAGATTCATTGACCTCACATTCAAGTATTTGCAAGGTGTCACTTCTACCAAGAAGTTTATACTAGTTTACCTGCAAGATGGCTTTCAAATACAAGTCAACTATTAGCTGATTGAGCCTTAGCAAAAGATCTAACTTGTGACCTACGGTTCATGTTCAATGTACTGAACTAGTTTAATAGGCCCAGTATAGACTTGTCTCTATAAACATTTAAACAGAGACATTTCTGAGTCAGGATACACCGAACTGCAGGATGTCAACTATATAATTTTCTTCTCCTTCTTGTGTTCTTATCCAGGTCATGATCTGGCAGTTGCTGAGATATATCATTTAACTGTTACTCTGTTAATCTGGCAGGTGGGGCACTAACACATCGGTCGTGCTACCGGATTCCGGGTCCACGGAGCAGGTGATGTACGTGGTTGGCATTCTCCGTTCTGCAAACCCTGATGAAGGATGCTCCCACCACTGCCTCCAAGAGCTTCTCCGCCGTCATCGCCACATAGCTGACACTGCCGGAGTGCGCATTGGTGCAAAACAGTACTTGGCTCACCATCCAACTCCGGCTGGCTGGCACCAACACTTTGGCCCACGTTGGGAGCGGTTCGCGGAGCGCAAAAACCGGTTTGACCCGCTGTCCATCCTCGGGCCAGGCCAAGGTATATTCCCCAAGGGCAACACTGGGGTTTATGCAAGCTGACAGCATGAAATTTCATGGCCATTCATCGGTGGTAAAATAAGTGATATAGTTAGGTGACTAAGGTGGGATCCTGTTCTTTCTCTTTCGTAGCTCTTTTCGGGTTGTTTCCTCGGCATTTTGAGGCATGGGTTGGATTATTATGGTGGTGGTGGATCCTGAGAGAACTCAGTGGTTATGAATACCACTGGGAATTTTGGAACTCTGTACAGGCTGAGGAAGCACAGCTCTAGGGATAGAGATAGTGATTCTGTTCGATCTGTATGTTGCCATTAGGATTGTTGCTATTGTTCTCACTTTCATTCCCACAAGTATGAAACTCTCCGCACTCGACTCCTTTGGGCATCGCCGGTTCATTTGTGCTTTCGGCTGACCTTTCATAAAACTTGAAGAGTTAAATCAGAACCCAAGATGATATGCTTGCGAATTTACAGAGCGACCTTCTGAGATTCTTCTAAAATCATTGTTGTGAATCATACACCATGTCCATATGATATTCTTATCACCACTTTTGTCTGATGTTGGTCTGATGTCTGTTTAGTTCATTGTGACTGACTTTTTCTTTTCCAAACAGGGCCAAAATATTTACTCATCCATTAATTAAGTTTGTATTTTTTTACAAAGGATCAAATCTTTTATAAAAGTTCACCGGAAGTACAAAGCATCTTAAACATAATACAAATTACATCAAGATTCCAAGACTACTGAACGACCGCTACTGCTGCCAGAACGAACCGCTGACGCGCCGTTGTCGCTGCTCCTCTACCGGAGTCGGCTTGACCTTTTCAATGACAGGCAGGAAGTCTTCATGCACGTGCCCCTAAGGACCAGCACCCGGAGCCGTAGTTGTCGCCTTTGAACCCTTTCATAGATCTGAAGCATCTGACACCAAATCTCGCCACATGACGAAAAATCGTAACACCGCCGCTCCAAGGAGATGGCAGGAATCTACGCATAAGTTCTGTTGACTACAGCCAGACGGACGAACTCTGGGAGGATCGAAGCCCGGAAGACAAACACGAAGAAGAAGTGCCACTGTTCCCCCGAGCACTGCACTTGCGAGGACTAAAAAACCCTAACCTAAACTACCAACTAGAGCGGATGCACCGGGATTCCCATCAACGCCACCGACCGCCGGGGCGGTAAGCGAAGGGGAGGCGAATCCGCAGACTCGCCGGTGAAGCCTGGAGGGGAGAGTTTGTCTTAGCTGCGTAGGGACAAGGGGGTAACGAGAGGAAGTCGTTAGGTGCGTCGTATCCATTAATTAAGTAAGAAGACAAGAGTTTGAGTAGAAGGAAAAAATGTTACAACAGTGTCATTACTCTCCTGGCATGATTCTTTCCAAACGCATTGCACACACGATGACCCGGAGGCTTGCTTCCTTCTTGATAGCTTGTAGTAGTGTCGGAGGCGAAGGGCTTTAGTTACAAAAAATATGTCTTTCACTCCATACGGTCTAGTTGGTGAGCATGGTGATAGATGCCATCACCTTTCTATTTGTGAGCATGGTGATAGATGCCATCACCTTTCTATTTGTCCTCATTTCTCTAGACATGTTAATCCACCAATTCTTCATTGTCCTCTCTGTCAGCCATCTGTAGGTATCAATACTATCAAGATGTAACCACTCCTTGACCATCCTCCATAACCTTAGTGTGTCGTGACACTTGTAGAAAGGATGCACAACCTACTCTTGTTCTTGCTTGGATGATGGAAACAGCCCACAACTATCCCTCCCAAGCTTGGCCAAACAGTCGACGGCCCATATCCTATCCTGGACAGCCAACCAACCAACTTCCTTGGGGGCGGGGAGGGGAGGGGGCATGTCCTCCGCATGGTCTTGTCCATAGACATGTGAGTTGCACCGAGGAACTGCATCTTTGAAGTAGCGGAATACTCGCCACTGCTTGTGTGCTTCCAAAGAATTTTCATCCTCCAATGTATCATACTTATTAACGTCTCGGATATTTTCCAAAGTGTGATAAATTGTTGAATGTGGGCCATGGTGAAGTCATGTGGCACCTTGAGTTTTGATATTGGAGCGTCGCTGTGCATTACCTCTTTCACCTTCCCATGGAACCATGGGGACTCAAAGGACGGTGCACACACTTCGTTCCCAATGATGATAGTTGTCGACACGTAGAACAAGTCCATGGCATTCGTTTCATAAGGGTCCTATGCCCATCCACATCTTGGACTCGCTTTCCACTCATACTAAGGTCGTCTCAATCTTAGGGCTAGTTCTTTTGCTGGCTTCTAGAATTTGATGGAATAATATGACCCTACCTAGCTTATTCTAGAAGCCCAACTAATTTATTTATTTTAAAGCCCACTAATTAAGATTTGACCAGTAAGCTTCTAAAAATATATTTTTGGTTGGGCTTCTAGAATAAGTTGGGTAGGGGTAGCTTATTCTAGAAGCCCAAAAAACCACCAAAAGAACTGGCCCTAAGCACGTGGGCAAACTTTTCTAGGTGGAGGACTGAAAGTGCAACTATCCCTAGGTGGTTTTGGTAATTCATAACAACATATAGCTCATTGAGCTAATGCTATTCCAAGATAATTATTTCAGGAAAGCTCAATGATTGGCATGGCATGGATGTGAAAGTGGAACCCTCAAAATGCTAAGGACAAAGGATTGGCTCAAGCTCAAAAGCTCAAGACTCTTCATTTTATATTTTAGTGATCCAAGATCACATTGAGTCTTTAGGAAAAGCCAATACTATTAAGGAGGGATGAGGTGTTGCTTAATGAGCCTCTTGCTTCATGTGCTTAATGACATGCTCCAAAATCCTCAACTACTTTCCCATATCCACATATGACCTAAACCCTAAGCCAAACTTGGTCCTACCGATTCTTTCTATCCGGCGCCACCGAGTTTCACTTGTCATTAGCCACTGCCAAACCCTAGCAATTCGGTTCTACCGATAAGGATCTCGGTCTCACCGAGATGGGGTTGCAAACTCTCTGTTTCCCTTTCGTAACTTTTCGTTCTTACCGAAAGAGCGAATCGGTCCCACCGAGATTGCAATGTAAACTCAGTGTTTCCCCTTTGTAACTTTTCGGTCTCACCGAGTTCCACTCGGTCTCACCGAAAGAGCAAATCGGTCCCACCGAGTTTGCCTGACCAACTCTTTGGTTAGATAATTACCAAATTCGGTCTCACCGAGTTTGTGTAATCGGTCTCACCGAGATTACGTTATGCCCAAACCCTAACCATATCGGTCCTACCGAGTTGCATGTCAGTCCCACCGAAAATCACTAACGGTCACTAGGTTTACATTTTCGGTCCGACCGAGCTTATTGATTCGGTCCCACCGAGATTGGAAAACTGTGTAACGGTTGGATTTTGTGTGGAGGCTATATATACCCCTCCACCTCCTTCTCATTCGATGAGAGAGCCATCAGAACACACACACCATTCCAACTCATATTATCTGAGAGAGAACCACCTACTCATGTGTTCAGACCAAGATATTCCATTCCTACCATATGAATCTTGATCTCTAGCCTTCCCAAGTTGCTTTCCACTCAAACCTTCTTTCCACCAAATCCAAATCCTATGAGAGAGAGTTGAGTGTTGGGGAGACTATCATTTGAAGCACAAGAGCAAGGAGTTCATTACCTACACACCATTTGTTACTTCTTGGAGAGTGGTGTCTCCTAGATTGGCTAGGTGTCACTTGGGAGCCTCCGACAAGATTGTGGAGTTGAAACAAGGAGTTTGTAAGGGCAAGGAGATCGCCTACTTCGTGAAGATCTACCGCTAGTGAGGCAAGTCCTGTGTGGGCGATGGCCATGGTGGGATAGACAAGGTTGCTTCTTCGTGGACCCTTTGTGGGTGGTTGCTTCTTCGTGGACCCTTCGTGGGTGGAGCCCTGTGTGGACTCGCGCAACCGTTGCCCTTGGGTGGAGCCCTGTGTGGACTCGCGCAACCGTTACCCTTCGTGGGTTGAAGTCTCCATCAACGTGGATGTAGGATAGCACCACCTATCCGAACCACGGGAAAAACATCCGTGTCTCCAATTGCGTTTGAATTCTCCAAACCCTTCCCTTTACATTCTTGCAAGTTGCATGCTTTACTTTCCGCTGCCTATATACTCTTTGCATGCTTGCTTAAATTATGTGGTGATTGCTTGACTTGTCCTAAAATAGCTAAAATCTGCCAGGAACTAAAATTGGGAAAAGGTTAAGTTTTTATTTGGTCAAGTAGTCTAATCACCCCCCTCTAGACATACTTTCGATCCTACAAGTGGTATCAG
Organism: Triticum dicoccoides; assembly: GCF_002162155.2. Classification (NCBI taxonomy): domain Eukaryota; kingdom Viridiplantae; phylum Streptophyta; class Magnoliopsida; order Poales; family Poaceae; genus Triticum; species Triticum dicoccoides. The sequence continues at coordinate 298,191,353 of NC_041380.1, forward strand.
AGCTTTGGTCTCATTTGCTTGATCTCCATAGCTTTTGGTGGTCATAGCCTTGGTTTCACAACCTAGGAGAGTATGGCGTCTAGCGAGGGAAATTATCACCGTAGAGGTCCTTACTTTGATGGTACTAATTTTGCTAGTTGGAAGCATAAAATGAAAATGCATATTCTTGGACATAACCCCACCGTTTGGGCTATTGTGTGTGTTGGTTTGCAAGGTGACTTCTTTGATGGGAGAGAACCAAACCGTGAAGCTACCGCGGATGAGTTGAAGATGTTGCAATACAATGCTCAAGCTTGTGATATTCTCTTCAACAGATTGTGCCCCGAAGAATTCAACAAAATCAGCCGCCTTGAGAATGCAGAGAAAATTTGGGACACTTTGATTGATATGCACGAAGGTACCGACTCCGTCAAGGAATCCAAGTTGGATGTGCTTCAAAGCCAACTTGACAAGTTCAAGATGAAGGATGGTGAAGGTGTCGCTGAGATGTACTCTAGGCTTGCTCTCATCACAAATGAGATTGCCGGCTTAGGAAGTGAAGAGATGACCGATAGATTCATCATCAAGAAGATTCTAAGAGCCTTGGATGGAAAATATGATACCGTGTGCACATTGATCCAAATGATGCCCAATTACAAAGATCTCAAGCCAACAGAGGTGATTGGAAGAATTGTTGCTCATGAGATATCACTTAAGGATAAAGAGGAACTTCACAACAAATCAAGTGGTGCCTATAAAGCCTCATGTGAAGCCCCTACATCATCAAGTGAGAAACAAGACTTCAATGAAGAATTGAGCTTAATGGTGAAGAACTTCAACAAGTTCTACAAGAGTAGAAGCAAAGATAGAAGCTCCAAGTCAAGGTCCTACAATGACAAAAGATCTTCTAGTCGAGAGCGAAACTGTTACAATTGTGGAAGACCCGGACACTATTCCAATGAGTGTACGGCTCCCTACAAGAGAAGAGAAGATTCTCCAAAAAGAAGAAGCAAAGGATCACCACCAAGAGAGAGAAGGAGTAGAGATGATCGTTATGAACGAAGATACTCACGGAGAAGCAAGGACTCGGAAAGGAAAGAAAAATCATCAAGGAGCTACACAAGACGAAGACATCAAGCTCATGTTGGTGAATGGGTATCCGGCTCCGACTCCGACAGCCACTCCGAGAGAAGTTATCACTCCGACTCCGAAGATACTCAAGATGAAGGTGTTGCCGGTCTAGCACTTGTGTCAACCAACTCCTATGACATATTTGACTCACCAAATGAAGGAATTGGAAGATGCTTCATGGCCAAAGGTCCTAAGGTAACACACCCCGAGTATGTTGATTTCAATAGTGATGAAGATGACTTGTTAGGTGATGATTTGCTTGGTGACAACTCTAGTGATGAATACTATGATGAAATGTCAATTAAACATGCTAATCAAGATAAAACGAATGACAATGATAAGGAGAAAATTGAGGCCCTAACTAAAGAGCTAAACACTCTTAAGTTAGCTCATGAAACCATCTTCGAAGATCATCAAGAACTTTTAAGAGCTCATGAGAAATTACGCTTTGAAAAGCTCAATCTTGAGCAAGAGCATGAGTTCTTAAAAGCAATAAATGATGATCTCCGCAAGAAAAGTTCTTCTTACATTGCCAAGCGTTTGCTCTTATCCACTTACATGCCTCAAGTCAAGTCTAGTAACAAGAACAAGAAAGATTCTTCCTCTAGTAGTAACAATGATCATGCTAAATCCAATATTGTTGCTTCTAGTAGCTCTCTTGATTCCACTAATGATTCTCTTAGCCAAGTTACACTTGAGCAAGAAAATAGTTTATTGAAGGGAATTATAGAGAAAGGAGTGTACAAAAGCCTTGCCGGGAGTAAGCAATTCGAGAAAATTGTGCGCAAGCAAGGAATGCACCGGAAGAATCAAGGTGTTGGTTTTGAGCGAAAGTTCAATGCCAATGGAGTTGAGTGGGAAGAAGATCAATACCCCAAGACAAAGTTTGTCCCTCAACAAGAGAAGTATACTTCTTTCAAGGGGACACAAGCTCAAGATGATCTTCCACCACAAGGCTACAAGCAAAAAAGGCAAGGACAGGCTTCAAGAGGAAATTGATGCATTTGAAGAAGCTCCAAAGACCTTAGTCAAGTGGATTCCCAAGACTACTTCAAGATCCACTTCATCAAGTACGACTACAACTCCAAGGATTCCCATCAAGATGATGTGGATCCAAAAGAAGAAGAACTAGAGAGTTCTTGAGGGTGACTCCGCCAACATACTTCACTCTTATCATTTTGGCAAGAACAAATGCAATCAACTTCTACATCTTGCACTAGTTCAAGGAGTCACAAACCCTCTTGTTGGTAAGACAAGGGACAAGGTAACCTAAAAGTTTTCATGGACATCATCTTTTGTGTGCATCACTCTATGTCTATGGATATCCTTGTTTGTTCCTTGTGGGACTAACCCATGTAGGTATTGAAAGTGCAATTCACTCAAATGGATAGCTCCAAGAGATCTACATCAACATTGAGCATCCACATCTTCAATATCTACATGAAGTCATCATCGACAAAACCCAAGGTTAGTTCATCCCTCTTAGGGGGGATATCACATCTAGGGGGAGCTTTACTCTAAGACTTGAGCTAAAGCAACTCTAAAGATGTGAACACAACAATGCTTTATGTAAAAGTGGTAACCCCACTTGAGCTTAAACGATGAGTATGACCTATGATCAAGTGATCTCACTTGACTCCTAAGTCAATATACTCATATATAGATGACCTAGTCATCGCAAATTGCTTATAGATGCTAGAATTGGTTGTGCATGCCTTGTCACATATTTCATTTGCCATCTTATTGTGTGAGCATGCTGATTGCATATTTTACTCATTCGAGGACATCCACTTGTTGTTTTGATTGTTCGGCTTTATTTCTTTTTGCCAAGTGGATGGACAAGAATGCCGAAGAACCTCCTCTAGCTATCTATGCTTTTCTCGTCTCAAACTCTATTCATGCTGCATCACAAAATTTGATCAAGTCAGATTCGAACCACTCTGTGTGAGGAGCGCTCGGAGTCCCCGATTCGTTATAGACTTAAACTTCCAAAACCTCTTAATGATTCTCGGTCTGACCGATACTCCACTTTCGGTCCTATCGAGATCATTAAGTTGATCTAGGTTTTCGATCTCGGTGCAACCGATTTGAACCTTTCGGTCACACCGAGTTTCAGTAACTGCACGCAGTTATGAATCTCGGTGCCATCGAGTCGTTCCACTCGGTCACACCGACAGGGTCGGGCTATATATAGTCACGGGCAAAATTTGGAAATTTCTCCGAACCCCTTCGCCCGCGCGATAGCCTGCTCTGCCCTGGTGGTCTCCGGATCGTCTTCTCACCGCCAGCCGCCTCCAGTCGCTGGTCTCCATCGCTGTCAACGGGAATTCTGCCCTGCCGTTGCCGCCGTAGCAAGTCCCCGCCGAACTAGGGTATGGACTTGATCTTTGTGCTATTCCTCAATCTGAGTCCTAGCACATTGTGATCATATTGATTCTAGCCACGTTTGATAAACTTCTATCCATTCAAAACGCCCGTAGATTAGGTTTGATTCGAAAATTCTAGGTTTAGGTTTCCGCTGAAACCATCTTGGACCCACCGAGTTGAAAAACTCGGTCCCACCAATTTGGCTTATGCCATTGCACAAGTGAGACTTGGTCTGAACAAGAATTACTTATCGGTGTGACCGGTTTTTGAACTCAGTGAAACCCTAGCAGTCTTGGTGCCACCGAACTGTGACTCCGTCCTACCTAGTTCACTAGTTTAGGTTCCAAAACTGCTTCGGTATCACCGAGTTTGAAAATCGGTAGATCCGAGATGATTTCAGTGGGAAACTAAAACTAAGTTTTTGGATCATTCTTTTGCAAAAATCTTTGCATTTTGTGATGCTCATCTTTTCTATCTCATCTATAATCTATTTACAGGGTCAGCAGTCAGTTTGCAGCATGTCTGATCAAAGTGATAGCCAAAACATGTCAGAGCAGCAAGTAGTGATGAGTGAGGGCACTAGTCCCTCCAGTTCATCTGATGAAGGCAGCAGGAGCACTCCTAGTAACTTGCCAAAAGCTGCCACGAGACAAAGGAAGAAGAGGACTTCAGATTCCGAAGATGAAGACTATGTGGCAGAGGAAGAGGCCACTTCCAAGAGAGTTGAGCCAGCTCAAGGCACTAAGCTAGGCCTAAAAATCAAAAGGCCAGCAGGCAGGCAGCCCATGTCAAAAGCAAGAGCCTCAACTGAGAAGCCCACTCCTCAAGAGCCAGTTGCTGCAGAAGGCAAGAAAAGAAAGGAAAGGGTGAAGAAGACTGTGGCTAGAGTGCTTGGCAAAGCTTCCATCATGGAAGAGGAAGAAGAAGAAGAAGTAGCTGCACCAGCACCCAAGGCACCCAAGCTAATGGGAGATGCCAAAAAATTAGGGGGAGCTGCTTCCAAGGCCAAGCCAGCTCCAAAGCCAAAGCCAAAGAGGAACACAAGAAGCATTCCTGCAGCTGAAAAGAACAAGGCCCGAGTGCCTGAGACTGTTGCTGAAGAAGAGGAAGAGAATGTCCTAAGGAAGCTAAAGCCCAAGATCCCAGACCACAACGATGCTCATCCTGTGGCTGAGGACATGAAGCTCAGGAGAGATTTAGGGCTGAGGAAGTGGAGAGAAGCAGACCCATATGCTTCAAGGAGAAGGACTGCCGTGGACTACAGGTTTCACATCAAGGAGCAGCAGGATTTTTATGAGACAGTGCTGCTAGATAAGAAGCCCATTGTCTGTGATATGCGATGGCTTGATTGGACATACATCAAGGACAATGAGGAGCACTATCCTGGAGTGCAAGACAGCTTCATAGCTTGTGGAGTAGCTGACTTTGTTGGGCAGAAGCTCACAAAGTGGAACGAGGAACTCATCATGCAGTTCTACTCCACAGCTCACTTTTATCCAGATGGGAGGATCACATGGATGTCTGAGGGTACAAGGTACCAATCCACAGTTGCTGAGTGGGCACAGATCATTAATGCCCCAGAGGAGCAAGATGATGACTTGGATATCTATGCCAAGAAGAAGATGGACCACAACTCAATGTCAAACATGTACAAGGAGATCCCAAATGAAGCACTTGATACCTTCAAGTTTGGCTCAGTACATTACCTTCTGTCAGGGCTCCCGACGATCAATTGGATACTAAGGCACACCTTACTGCCCAAGTCTGGAGATCACAAGATGATCAGAGGCCATGCTATCAACTTGCTACATGTGTTTGATGTGCCTCAGAAGTTCAAGGTGATGAGCCTCATAGTGGAAACAATCAAGAGGACTGCAGCAGACCAGAAGAGGAGCTGCGGATATGCCCCTCAGATTCAGGAGCTCATCAACTCCAAGATGGGCACGGGCATATATTTATTGAACAAGGAACATTTGCCCATCCGTCCAGATTTTGAGAACAATGAAGTTGTGATGACTGAGAACGAGCCATCGTCTGCACAAGCATATGCAAAGAAGGAGAAGGCGAGGAAGGAGAAAGCTGCCAAGATGCCTACTCAAGAGGAGGCATCTGAATACTTGTTGAAGACCAAACAAGAGCAGCTTTGTTACTTGATTTCATCCACGCTGAGGATTGAGCAAAGTCTGGCCACCCTCACTCAGAATCAGCAGAGCCTAGAGAGAATCATGGAACAGAAGTTCTATGACTTGGATGTCAAAGTAACGGAAGTTCAGTCTGCAGTGGAGCAGCTCCAGGAGGACATGCAGGAGAGGAGAGGCAGGACTACTACTCATGCCTTTGCCAGAGTGCCAAGAGGCCCCAGGCCATCTGCCGTGCCAGTTGCTGACACAAGAGCCACCACCTCAGCACCAGCCACAGCCTCAGTTCCACCAGCTCCAGCATCTACTTCAGCTCCAACTCCAGCGTCTACTTCAGCATCTACCGAAGCCTTCATCCTTGGAGTGATCCGGACTCCACCACCACCTGAAGATCAAGCCTGAGCGTCGATCTAGTGCTATGCATTTTCTAGGAACTTTTTGGTAACTTGTTGCCAAAGGGGGAGAAGATGTATAGATCATAGGCTTCGAGAGAGAGAGTGTTGCTTTTCTCTCTTGCTTTATTTGGTGGTTTTTCGAACTTGTTTGCTTTTGAGTGCTTGAGATACTACGTCATTATTTGTGAGACATTGATGATCATGTGTTTGATCATAAGCTACACTTAATGCTTGCTTAATGCTATTATCTTGTTGAGACAAAGAAATGCCCTTTCGATTTTGTTGATGTTGTGAACCACATTGGTAGGACCAAGGTGGTGGTATGATAAACCGCCAGCAAGGTGAGCACTTATTTAACAGGGACAATGCTACTGGTGATGGTAATATTCTTCCCTTCCCACTAGACAAACCTGGCTGTGATCTTGTCCTCAAGAAAATGAAAGTCCACACCCTTTAACTTCAAACCGAAAGGAGAAGGTGTAGGTACTTGATCAGGAAGTAAGCACGCATTGTCGATAAGCTCACGAGAGTGTTCTTCTTAAGATATCGCACACCAATTTGCTAATTGGCATGTGCATGCATCAACCCCGAAAATTGCTTTGGCTCGTGTGTAATATATCATTAAGAAAGGATAAATTATAATAGCAAATAGTGATGTAAAATGGACGTATCAGGGGCATACGCATTGGAGTATTGATGTTTGATCCTCTCATCACTAAGAAACATATCCAAGGTGTAGTTCTTGACCTTGATGCCATTGTCACTTCTTATTGGTAATATCTTTGCATTGTGTTGATGTTGAACTTCGTTGCCAAAATCTATCGCAGTTGGTTGGGTCTCACTTTTATTTTTGAAGAAATACACCCAAGTATATCTTGAATAATCATCAACAATAACCAAGCAATATTTCTCCCACCAAGACTATCATAGGTTGGAGGACCAAAGAGATCCAAATGACTCGGTTTCAGTCCCTTTCCCGCTGTCTCAGCCCCCTGACTCGGTTTCTTGAAGCATCTCTTCTGCGGGAGAGTTCTCCGTGAGTTTAACATATCAGGCCCTCTACCGACACCCGGTCATTCAATGGCTCTCTACGCTCTGGAAGGCTCCGATGCCCCTCAAGATCAAGATTTTCGTTTGGCAGCTCCTACGTGACCGCCTTCCCTCTGGGACAGAGGTTCTTAAGCGGCACAGCCCAGACGATGGTCTCTGCCCCCTATGTCGAGTCCTAGAAACGGGAACTCACATTTTGTTCTCATGTGTCGCGGCCCAAGCGCTCTGGCACTTTGTTCATGAGGCCCTTGGGCTAGAGTGGGAGGCCCTAGACCTAGCTGATTTCCTGCAGTCTAGGGCCACCCGGACGGGTTGCAAGCGTCATCTATTCTGGCTTATCTTTGCGGCCCTGACATGGACCCTTTGGACAAAGCACAATAAAATGGTGATTGAGTGGATTTTCCCACGTCATGAGTCTGATTCGTTCTTCAAATTTCTTGCCTTCTTGCAGCACTGGCACCCGCTCGCTAGGCAGCGAGACGGCGACCGCCTGGACGCCATCTTGGACGCTCGCGTGGCTTCTGCGCGACGGCTCTCCACCCGCTCGTCGTCTTCTTAGCTTGCCACTAGGTGGCCTTTTTTTGTTTCTTCTTGCTTTCCTTGGGCGCATTTGTGTTGTTTGGCCCCAGCAGGGTCCTATGCTTATGTTTTGAGACTGGTTTGTATGGATGTTTGCTTTATCTATAAAGCAGGGTGAAAGCCTAGTTCGAGAAGAGATCCCAATGAAGGAGTGATACATCTCCAATGTATCTATGATTTTTTATTATTTCATGATATTATATTATCAATTTGTATGCTCTATATACCATTTTATATCATTTTTGGGAACTAAACTATTAACCTAGTGCCCAGTGCTAGTTGTTGTTTTCTGCATGTTTTTGGTTTTCCAGAAAATTCATACCAAACAAAGTCCAAAGACGATGAAACTTTCTCCCATTACTGACCCCACCAATCAAGAAATTACCACGAGAATGCAATTGATAACAAAACTGAAAGAGAATGGATAAAGTTGTCTAAGAAGGATGACAGTTCAGGTTTAACTCTTAATTTGAGAATCTCAAGCCCAGCCTTCAGCATTCTCAACCAACCCTGTTGGGAGGCAGTGGCTCCATCGAAGTAGCACTTGTTTCTCTATTTCCAAAGGTTCCATGCTGACAAGATCATGCATTCTTTGAATAGAGGATGGGCCACGTGGTAGCTGATTAGTCGATCATGTCTTGCACACAGAGAGACATGTTACATTGAATCCCCAAGATGTCCCAATAGTTCGAGATAAACTCACACACACAAAATAAATGTTTGTTGGTATTAAGATCCCATAAGCACACAAGAAATAGGTGTGCTCATCACCAATATCAAACTGACGCCTGAGGGGCATGTCCTTTGTATTAACTGTATCCATCAACATCAGCCGTGCAAAAACCTTATGTCTCAAAATGCACTTGGATCTCTAGATAATAGTGATGTATTTGGGTGTAGTCACATTTCTGAAGTAGAACTTGCAGAATTTTCTAGCTTTACACCTGACCTCTCCCCAACATGGGATCCAATCATCTGTCCTAAGAGGGTCAAGATGCATGGCACTCACCAACTGGTACAAATCATCTGACTTTTACTGGCAGAGCAGAGAAAAATGTGTTCCTAGATTTGTGTCTTCATGGAACTGGGCCAATGACACATCTTCATGTACAACAAAAGAAAACAAGTGTTGATTGGAGTGCATGAGAGGTTCATTGTTATGCCGCGCATCCTTCCAAAGAAGACTTGTGTCCCCAGCCGCAAGCATACACATAGTGATTCTGTAGATGTCCATCAAGGAGATGATATCACGCCACCAAAAAGAATCACAAATGGGTTTTGCATGTGGTGGTGTGGCATCATAATAAGCATTCCAAATTAACATGTCCAAGGAACCTTTTCCTTACAAATGAATTTATGTAAATATTTCAGCAGTAAGGCCTTTTCCGCACCTTGAAGCCCATGATTTTAAGCCCCCTTTCTTCTTTAGTCTACATATCAAGTCCCACGCTGCAAGTGAGTGAGTTCTAGCATCCCAACCAAGCACTTTCCTCCAAATGCAATGCCTCCTTGCACAATCAAAGATCTTGATGAACTTCAGTGGAAGTTTAAGTACAAACATTGTGAAAGATAGGAAAGAAGATAGCGCTGAATTAACCAATTGAACTCTTGCCCCATAGGATAACCAGGCAACAATTCTGTTAGATATCTCTCAATGCGATCAACCAGCAACATTAGCTCACGAAATTTTTGATGTGTGGTCCCCAATGGTATCCCTAAGTATGTAAAGGACATAATATCGACCTGGAACCCAAGAACCAATGCTAGATCTTGAGAGCGCTCAATATTCAAGTTAATGGGCAACAACTAACACTTAGAGAAGTTAATTTTTGGACCCATAGCTTTGGCACAGGAATCCAAAAGATACTTGATCGTATGAAGCTCCACTTGATCGCTTAGCAGAATTAGAAGTGTGTCATCAGTATATTGGATTACTAGAAAGTCTTCCAAAGCAGGATGATCGATGGGAAGAATGATGTAACCTTCCGATCAAGCCTTATTCACTAGGGATTGCAACAGATCTACCGCCAACATGAACATGAGTGGCGATAGGGGATCACCCTAACAAACACCTCACCAAGATTTAATTTTTTCTAGGAATTCCATTTAGCAGCACATAGAAGGAACTACAATCCAAGAGCATTTTGATCCACATGCATCAACAATCATCAAATCATTTCATTTTAAGAATTTCTAGGATGAAAGAGTGCTCCATTTATCGAATGCCTTTCTAAAATCTAACTTCAGAATGCCAATCTCATTTCCAAACTGCTTACACTGATATAGATATTCAAATGCACATCCTAAGCATTCATGTATAGTGTGAGTCTTGATAAAACCATACATATTGCAGTGAATAAGTTTTAAAATCCAACTCTAAAGTCTCTTACCTAGGATTTTAGCAAGCACTTTAAGCACACAATTCAAAAGCAAAATAGAAAGAAAATCATTCACTCTCTCTGGAATGAGCTTCTTGGGAATCAACATGATCAGAGAATTATTGAGGCAATCAAAACAGATTTTCCCTCCCAAAAACAAGAGCAAAGCTGATAAAAACCAGGCACAATGATATTCCAACATACCTTTAAGAATTGTCCTATAAATCTGTCAGGTCCAGGTGCACGATCAGTTGGGATTATTTTAATTACATGATGTTTCTCCGCCGTAGAGAAGGGGGCCGAGAGTTATTCCAATCTCGGGATACCGTGTATCACATTGATAATAGGAAATCAAATTATGTGATAGAAGAGACTCCCATTCTCTTCTTGAAAAAATATCCAAAAACATTGCCGCTTTTTCATCATGATTGTCTACTGTCCGTCCATCCTCCAACATAAGGCTAGGAATAGAATTCCGCGAGTACGGTTCCGTTGATCACGCATGAAAATATTTTGTGTTTTCCTCCCCTTTAACTGCCCATCTAAAAATGCAAAGTTTTTTTTCCAATATCCATTTAATATTTTAAAAGTCTCAGAATAGGGGATTTGAGGATCCTTTAGAAGTTAGACTCTAGGATAGTTAACTGACGTAGTTCTTCTAACCCATCCAGCTAAAAAAGTACTCTATTGTTGTTGTTATTATCGAGGAGCAAACTGAGTTTAGAAAATGATTTATTCCATTTCTTCGGTGCATACCTAAGCCTTTTCAATCCAGCTGGCATGCAAGTGGCACTAGATGAGGCTTTCATTGTGGCATTCCAAGAATTTTGAACAGTTTGCATAAAGCCCGGGTGGGTTGGCCAAAAACTTTCAAATCTAAATAGATTACATCTAGGAATTACAATTTCAATAGAAAGAACACATGGCACATGATCAGAACTTGGACGAGCTAAGTATTTTACTAAAGTGTTGGGAAACGTATAGATCCATTCAGGAGATGAAAAAGCCCATTCTAATTGTTCAAATAGCTAAGTCTAGTTGTAGCAATTCCTAACTCTTTGACCCTTTGTGGCTTGAAAGCACTTGATTTTTCCTTTGAGTTGTTGGACTTGAGCTTCCTCTTGTTGCCCCCAAAAAGCTCTTGAAGCTAGGGCCATGTGCTCACTGAAAGCATATTTAGTCTCTTCAGGGCAACACTCCTCTTTTTCTTCTTCTCTGGCATCTTCAACATGCACCAGTTTCACCTTCAATGCAAGGTTGGGTTCTTGCACCCCAGGAGCATGATCAAGGGCATTGTTGGTGGTCTTGCTTGAGATTACCATGGAGATAAAGTCATGCAATGATAACCCACAAGTATATGTGATTGTAAAAAAATTCGAGGGCAGAGTATTCAACCCAAATTTGTAGATTCGACACAAGGGGAGCCAAAGAATATTTGTAAGTATTAGCAGCTGAGTTGTTAATTCAACCACACCTAGAGATTAATTATCTGCAGCAAAGTGATTAGTAGCAAAGTAGTATGATAGTTTTGATAACAGTAGCAGCAACAATAGTAACGATAACAATGATAGCAGTGCTTTTGTAGCGAGCGCAACAGTAACGATAGCAGTAGTAACTTAGCAAGAACAATATAAGAGAAGTTCATAGGCATTGGATCGATGACTTGTTGGATGATATTCATCATGTGACAGTTATAACCTAGGGCGATACTGCACTAGCTCCAGTTCATAAATATAATGTAGGCATGTATACCGTAAATAGTCATACATGTGCTTATGGAAAGAACTTGCATGACATCTTATGTCCTACCCTCCCGTGGCAGCGGGGTCCTATTGGAAACTAAGGGACATTAAGGCCTCCTTTTAATAGAGAACTGGAACAAAGCATTAACACACGGTGAATACATGAACTCCTCAAACTATGGTCATCACTGGGAGTGGTTCCGACTATTGTCACTCCGGGGTTGCCGGATCATAGCATGTAGTAGGTGACTATAACTTGCAAGATCGGATCTAGAACATAGATATAATGGCGATAACATAAACGGTTCAGATCTGAAATCATGGCACCCGGGCCCAGTGACAAGCATTAAGCATGGAAAAGTCATAGCAACATCAATCTCAGAACATAGTGGATACTAGGGATCAAGCCCTAACAAAACTAACTAGATTACATGATGAATCTCATCCAACTCCTCACTGACCAGCGAGCCTACGAAGGAATTACTCACCCCCAGTGGGGAGCATCATGGAATTACCGATGGAGAAGTGTTGGTGATGACGAAGACGGAAGATCCCCCTCTCCGGAGCCCCAAACAGACTCCAGATCTAGCCTCCTGATGAGGAACAGGAGGTGACGGTGGCTCCGTATCGCAAAACGAGATAATTCTTTCTCTTTGATTTTTTTTCTGGGCGCGCCTGGAGGGGGGGGCGCCCTGGTGGGTTGTGCCCACCCAGGTGCCCCCTCCGGTGGTTCCTGGCTCCGGAAATTCTCATATATTGTATAAAAAATTCTCGCAAAGTTTCGTTCCATTCTGAGAACTTTTATTTCTGCACAAAAACAACAGTTTTGCTGAAAACAGCGTTAGTCCGGGTTAGTTTCATTCAAATCATGCAAATTAGGGTCCAAAACAAGAGGAAAAGTGTTAGGAAAAGTAGATACTACGGAGACGTATCAACTCCCCAAAGCTTAAACCTTTGCTTGTCCTCAAGCAATTCAGTTGATAAACTGAAAGTGCAAAAGAAAAACTTTTACGAACTCTTTTGCTCTTATTTGCATAAATAAGCTTAAACATCACCTAGGTTTTCAGCCAATATTATAACTAACCATGCCAACGATAACTCTTAAAAATTATATTAACTCATATCAATGACATAATTAGCTAGCGAGCAATAATAAGATATCTCAAACAACAACACGTTATCAAAACAACAATGATATAATATGACAATAGTGGTATCTCGCTAGCCCTTCCTAAGACCGCAAAACATAAATGCCGAGCACCTCCAAATTCCAAGTAGCGACTAAACATTATAATTCATGGTAGAAAAGATCCAGTCATGATGCACCCAACATTAGCTACACACAATGCATAAACATGACATCAGTGCTCTCAGGTTATGGCGCTTATTTTAGAAGGTGATGACACAACATAAAAGTAAATGGATAGTCCCTTCGCAAAGGGAAGTAGTGATTTGCAGAGGTGCCAGAGCTAAAGTTTTTAAAACAGAGGTAAATGATATTTTGAGAAATGCACCCTTCTTGTTTACTTCACGACCATCAGTTATATATATCTTCCATGCTAAACATGCTAGTGGCGGTTCCCAAGCGATAAAGTAAAGGTTATGACTCCGTAGGAGTTTTTGTTTGATTATTTGAAAGATAAATTCTTTTGCAGTTTGGGACTGGGCATCCCTATTACCGCCCTTTTCTCATGCGATGGTGAGTGAATAAACACTCATCATGAGAATAACCTGCTTAGCATGGAAGATATCGACTACCTCTTGTCGCTCCATGAACTATCCAGGCACACAAAAAGGATATTTATTTGAAGTTTTTAGAGATGGCACATGCAAATTTACTTAGGATAGTAGGGTAATACCGCATATAGGTAGGTATGGTGGACTCATCTGGAATAATTTGGGTTCAAGGTTTTGGATGTACAAGCAGAGTTCCCACTTAGTACAGGCGAAGGCTAGCAAATAGGTTGAGAAGTGGCCAGCTAGAGAGCAACAACGGTCATGAACATGCATTATGCATAAGTAACATTGGACACTAGCATGAGTAGGATATGAACACCATGAACATAAATATTATAGAGGCTATGTTGGTTTTGATTCAACTACATGCATGAACATGTGCCAAGTCAAGCCACTCGAACAATCAGAGGAGGATACCATATCATCATACTATATCACAATCATTTTAACGCAATGTTGACATCCAAGATAAATCATTATCCACTCCTAGCTACTTATGCATGGCATGAGAAACTATAATCTCTAATTGTCATTGGAAACATGTTTAACCATAATGAGGTGAATCATTGATACGTCTCCAACGTATCTATAATTTTTTATTGTTCCATGCTGTTATATTATCAATCTTGGATGTTTTATAATCATTTTATAGTCATTTTATATCATTTTTGGTACTAACCTATTGACATAGTGCCAAGTGCCAGTTGTTGTTTTTTGCATGTTTTTTACATTGCAGGTAATCAATACCAAATGGAGTCCAAACGCAGTGAAACGTTTTGTGGATTTTTTGGACCAGGAGACAACCAATGGGCCAAAGAAGCACCCGGGGCTGCTCTGAGGGGAGCACAACCCACCAGGGCGCGCCTGGAGGCCCAGGCGCGCCCTGGTGGGTTGTGCCCACCTCGGGTGCCCCTCGAACCGCCTCTTTACTCTATAAATACCCCAATATTCCAGAAACCCTAGGGGAGTCGACGAAAATCAATTCCAGCGGTCGCAGAGTCCAGAACCACCAGATCCAATCTAGACACCATCACGGAGGGGTTCACCACTTCCAATTGTGCCTCTCCGATGATGCGTGAGTAGTTCTTTGTAGACCCTTGGGTCCGTAGTTAGTAGCTAGATGGTTTCCTCTCTCTCTCGTTTGATTCTCAATACAATGGTCTCTTGGAGATCCATATGATGTAACTCTTTTGCGGTGTGTTTGTTGGGATCCAATGAACTTTGAGTTTATGATCAGATCTATCTCTTTTTATCCATGAAAGTTATTTGAGTTTCTTTTATCTCTTATATGCATGATTGCTTATAGCCTCATATTTCTTCTCTGATATTTGGGTTTTGTTTTGCCAACTTGATCTATTTATCTTGCAATGGGAAGAGGTGCTTTGTAGTGGGTTCGATCTTATGGTACTTGATCCCAGTGACAGAAGGGGAACCGACACGTATGTATCATTGCTACTAAGGATAAAACGATGGGGTCTATTTATACATAAATAGATCTTGTCTACATCATGTCATCATTCTTATTGAATTACTCCATTTCTCCATGAACTTAATACACTAGATGCATGCTGGATGGCGGTCGATGTGTGGAGTAATAGTAGTAGATGCAGGCAGGAGTCGGTCTACTAATCTTGGACGTGATGCATATATAATGATCATTGCCTAGATACAAATTACTGTTGGGAAATTGATAGAACTTCAAATAATCATGACGATATCCAGGCAATGATCATTATATAGGCATCACGCCCAAGATTAGTAGACCAACTCCTGCCTGCATCTACTACTATTACTCCACACATCGACCGCTATCCAGCATGCATCTAGTGTATTAAGTTCATGGAGAAACAAAGTAATGCAATAAGAACGATGTCATGATGTAGACAAGATGTATTTATGTAGAAATAGACCCCATCGTTTATCCTTAGTAGCAACGATACATACGTGTCGGTTCCCCTTCTGTCACTGGGATCAAGCACTGTAAGATCGAACCCACTACAAAGCACCTCTTCCCCATTTTTTGACTAGGAACTGTGGGGCAACACCCCCACAACATATCAAAAGATTTATTAAAATAAAGGGAACAAGTACAAAATAGGGATTACAAGAGGTAATCAAACAATACTAGTCTAAAAGAAAGAAATAGAAAGATTACAAAACTAAGCCTCAAGGGGGTAGAAAAGAAACCCATCTTAAGAGGTCATCCTTGTAGGTAGATTTTACCCTGTATTGCATAAGATTGATATCATGCCTAAAAGCACATCTCCATTTATTAAAACTGGCCCTCTCAGTCCTAAAGACTCTGGCATTTCGGATGATCCAAATGTTCTAACAGGCAATAAAAACCACACTACTGCAGGATGCTGCTAACGCGACACTACGATCAGAGACCCTTTGAGAAACTGTGTGCGATGCAATAATCGCAAACGGTGTTGTATGAAAACCGTCAGAAATGATGCAAAACATTTGCGATGAATGATACATCAAACACGGTTCAGATTATAGTTGCGTGTGCAATGAGGGGCATACGGTTGATCTGTACGAATTGTTTGCGGTGAGATAGAACAATAGAAATGGGCAGCCAGATCAAGGTGTCTACGATATACGTCATATAGTTCATTCCGATGAACCGTTTGCGATGAGTGAGGTGAACACAAATGATTCGGCGTAAAAAGATGTGTGTGATACCCGGCAAACAGGTCGGTAATCAGAATTGTGTGCGATCATTATAGACAGCCCGTACGGTCTTTTTGTGAATTGTGTGCTCATCAGGGCACACAGTTCAACAAACCAACCTGTTGGCGATAATGTAGAAGATCGCTGTCGAATACATATTACTAACCATCTCTGATGAGATTGACAGGATAAACAGAGATATATATAGTCTGCTTAATTTAGTCCTTCTTCTTCTTGTTGTTCTTGTTGGATGGCCCCGCGACATTGTCTTGGTGAGGACACTTCTTGCCGCTGACCGTTGGCTTTTCATCTCCGCCGCCGTCGTCATCGTCGTTGCTGTCGTCGTCCTCCTCCTCCTCGTTCGACCATTCATCCTCCTCATCATCATCGTCCTCTTCTTTGTCCTCCGACGGCTCCTCGTCCGTATGGTTGTCGTCTGACAACTCCAGAGGCGGTGTCCCTTCCATGAACCGGATATAATCGAGGTCTGGGCTCGACGCCGGACTCATGGAAGACAAGCGGGATGATTCCGATGTTGACCTATCATCGGGCGCAGACTGCTGGACAAACTGCCGTCCTCGCTATCGCTCGACATGGCTGCAGAGTGTGAGCCAGTGCGTAGCGCGACCTGCCGTGGACGATGAAGATGGTGGACACTTAAGCGGGGTATGCAGAGAAGAGGAACTATCAATTGAAGCGGGGATTGAAGTGGGGGTTGATGTATTATCTAACCGCTGATATAATCAACCGCAATTATTTGTACCTAGTCGCTCCAAATTCCTGGGGTTGCGCATGACTCCTATTGGCTATTTGACTGGTTTCCTTTTTCAGGACAAAAACAAGGAACAAGTTTTGGGATTATGCACCAGTACCGGTACGAACAGAGTAGGACAGTTGGCAAGCAATACATTGAGCTCTTCTTATTGATAAAGCTAGTAGTAATCAAACTAGAAAGGAAAAGAAAAAAGACAAAGAAAAATATCTGCACGAATCTTCGCGTAACATCAATGGCATAGGACCTAGATGTGCATTACTTAGAGCACATCTAGATGTGCTTTAGCAATACTGTCAAACAAAACCCCTAATCATCATTGCAAACAGCGCATAGAACATGGCTAATGCGACAACCACAACTACACATGCTAGTTCCTTCTTGTCTCTTGCTTTCGTCTGTTGCCTGTGATTGATTATTTATTGCTTCATCGTACTGATTGTACATTCCAGATCATCCAGTTTCTTCTTCATCTTTACGTTATCTTCTACGAGCTTGGTGATAACACTCCGAGCCCTGCCATGCCATTCTTCATCCAGCCAGTTAACAAAGGCACAAGCCTCATATCCCTGCCAATGTTAAATAGTATTTTGGATGAGCGGTGGCATTAACTAAAGTAAAATGATGAACTTAATTAGCACTAACCTCTAAGGGTCAACTGAGAAATTGCCTGCCAATGTCAAATCCCTCCGTGCATACACGTCGAGCGGGAGTGTGCCCATGCACACAACTCAGCTTTTGGTACTTCTCGGTGGCGCAAAACTCGGAGTTGAACTCGTGTTGCGGGAGTCCGGATTCACGCTTCGGATCCGGCGGCAGATCGCTTTCCTGGGGGGGGGGGTCATTCAGGACGGATTCAGCAAGGATCTATACTTTGGACATGCTAAAAAGACCGGGATAGATTGGAACCTAACAGGACTATTCGGAACCGTAGTACACCTGCCTTTTGATGACCTTAGGCAAGTGCTCGGCGGTGATACGAGCACGAGCAGCCGCACAAAAACCATCAGCACCACTCATCCGCATTCCCCCAATGCCAGCGCCACGCGCGGGAATTTGGAGGCTATGTAGGGATTTGGGGCAAATGGGGAAACTGTGGAGATAAGCTAACGGTCCGGAACTACTAATGACACTATATATATGTGTTGTATACGGCACACTGTTTGTACATGTTGTTTGTGTTGGGTATTATAACGTCACACACGATTTCCGCACCAAACCGTGGGAGAAGACAACATAAGTTAGACACGGTTACCGTTACATAACCGTATGTGATGTACTACCTTGTCCATATAATTGAGTTACAGTGAGATACCATGTAAACAGCCGCTCCACGGATATCCGTAAAAAAACAGTCACTTTGCATATAGAGATGGCGGCGGCAGCCTAGGCAGCGGCTACCGGAGAAGAGGTCAATCCTCGGTCGGTGGGCGGTGGCGGCGTCATAGGAGGTCAATCCTCGATCTGTGGCGGGAGATAGGAGGAGCTCAACCATCGAGGTCGGCGGCGGCATGATTCGAGCACATCCATCGCGGTCGATGTCGAGATAGTGGAGGTCAAACTTCGGGCGGCAGCCACACTAAGCTTTGCTCCTCGACCCAGCTGTCTCGGTGTGCTGCCGCATCGCGCTTGTCTGACTGCCGGGTGGAGGTTGCCACGCGGCTAATTAATTAAGGTATTCTTTTCGTGAGTGGCTTAATTAAGATATTCAATTCCAAAGTGTAGTGTTGTACTAGTAATCTGCGTGTAAATTGACTGGCCATTAATTTTTGTCATTGCATGTCTGGATAACAACATGGAGCGCCCTCAGTAATTATTAAAATAAAACCTTGTGATTTATGCACACATCTCTAGGCAGCAGTTAATCCATGTACTAATGTTGTTGTTTTGTTTTTAATTACCATCCGTTTGCTGCAGATGGAACGATCTCGATGGATGAAGAATGAAAACCGTAGATTTTACCAGTGGCGTGATAGAGTTCATGAATTTGGCTGAAAGTACAAAGAGGAGAATTGGTGATGCGGATTACATCCTGTGTCCATGTACTGATTGTGCCAATACAGAGTCACATGAAGTTGCAGTTGACCAGATGCACTTAGTCTCTAGGGGATTCATGTATGGATATACACGTTGGACCAGACACGGTGAAGAGGAGGTCATGGATGAAGATACCCAGGGAAGCGAGATGCCAAACCCCGATCAACGTCACATGGATGTTGAATCTAACATCGGGGCAGAGGCGTCAAGCTACCAATGGAACACCGGAAAGCCGAAACACTCACTAGAAAACCAAGACGTCCACGTAGATGACGACGATCTTGATATGCCAGATTTTGTTGCTATGATTGCAGATTTCGAGGGCCCATAATAGTATATGATTGGGTACAAGGATCTGCCAACCATTGATGCGAACTCCAAGAAAGAATTGTATCCAGGTTGCAAAAAGAAATATTCCAGGTTGAGTGCCACCCTGACACTTCTTAGATTTAAAGCAGCAAACGATCTATCAAACAAGGGCTTCACATAGATCTTAGGTATTGTCAAAGATATTCTTCCGGAAGATAATGTGCTCCCCAGAAGCACGAATGAAGCAAAGAAAATTGTTTGCCCATTGGAACTTGAAGTACAGAAGATACACGCTTGTGTGAATGATTGTATATTGTATCATGGTGAGTACATAGATTTTTATACATGTCCCACATGCAAGCATGCACGATACAAGCACAGGAGAGCAAAGGACAAGTACAAATTGGACGACGAGATCAAGACAGGAATCCCGTTCAAGGTTGTTTGGTACTTGCCTTTAATTCCAAGGTTGAGGCGTTTGTTTGCAAACCCTAGAGAGGCAAAGAGGTTGCGGTGGTATCATGATGAGCGAATTGCGGATAGGTTTATGAGAGCTCAATGGGAATTAATCGACAACAAGTTTGAAAAATTTGCCAAGGATCCTAGAAGTATAAGGCTCGGGGAGCGTACTGATGGGATGAATCCTTTTGGCAATATGAGCACCAATCACAGCACATGACCAGTTCTTCTGTGCATATAACCTAGCTCCTTGGTTGTGTATGAAGAAAAAATACATTATGATTTTAATGATTATCCAAGGCCCGAAGCAACCTGGAAATGACATTGACAATTACTTTCAGCTATTGGTAGAAGAACTGCTGATAGTGTGGATAGATGCGCCTGCTGTAAAATGTTATGATGCTTACAGAAAGGAGATTTTCGATCTACATGCGATGCTGGTGCACACCATTCAAGATATGCCGGCATTAGGCAACACATCAGGGCAGAAATCAAAGGGAGATGTAGGGTGTGTCACATGCATGGATAGGACAGCTAGCAGAAGACTTCCCAACTCGCACAAAACAGTGTACTTGCGTCATCGTAGGTTCTTGCGGATGAATCACCCATACCGAAAGATGAAAGATGAATTTGATGGTACGACAGAGGCAGGTGTGGCCCCAAGACCCTATGACGGGGAGGTGGTCCACAACATGGCTAACAAAATTAATGTTGCGCTTGGCAAGAACCACCCTTTGACGGTGAAACTAGCACCCAAGGATCAAGTGTTTAAGAAGAAATCGGTGTTCTGGAAATTACCTTATTGGGAGATTCTACGTGTACGTCACTGCATCGATGTGATGCACGTAGAGAAGAACGTATGTGAAAGCATCCTTGGTACTCTAGTCAAGATTAAAGGTAAAAGAAATGATGGTGACGGTTCATGGCTCGATATGCTTGCTGATCAATCACAATGCAAGAGTGAAGCAGAAGATGATGACAAATTCATCAAAGCTCACCAGAGTTACAATTTCAGTACAAAAGAAGCAACACAATTCTTCAGCTATTTGTCGTCAATTAAGACACCCTCTTCCTACTGCGCAAACATCAAAAGTCTTGCGGATGTGAGCTTGGGTAAAATGAAGTTGGGACACATGAAGTCACATGATTGCCACGTAATGTTGACACAAATCCTCCTGGTGGACATCATGAATCTGATGGACAAAGATATAAGAAACACACTCATTAATCTCTATGATTTCTTCAACAAACTATGGCAGAAAGTTGTAGATCCTGAAGAGTTGGATAATATGCAAGATGATATTGCAAGAATATTGTCCAACCTAGAGATGTTTTTCCCACAGTCATTCTTTGATGTCATGGTCCATCTCACTGTGCACCTTGTCGATGAGATAAAATATTGTGGTCCTGTGTTTCTTCGCAACATGTATCCCTTCGAGCGGTTCATGGGAATACTGAAGCGCTTTTGTCGGAACCGAAACCATCCAGAGGCAAGCATCCTACAAGGTTATACCGCGGAGGAGGTGGTTGAGTTTTGCACCAAATACATGAAACAAAGACCTATAGGTTTGCCCCTCTCTCGCCACGAGGGAAGGCTGAAAGGTAAGCCGGTCCTTGCCGGCACGCAAATGGCTACACCCGGAGAATTGGCAGAGAAAGCCCATTTGACGGTACTGCTTAACTGCCCAGTTCTCATCACTTATGCCGAAGAACACTTGGCGGAGATACGCCAAAACTTCTTACCAATGGTGGCTTCGTCAGAAGTGGAGATGAAGGAGCACACTAAGAAGTACACCGAATGGCTGAAGAATCGTTTGGCACAAGGATCCATCTATGACATTGCTACGTGGTTGGCACAAAAGCCATAACCTACGGTGTTGACGTACCAAGCATATGACATAAATGGATACATGTTCTACACTGAGGAACGTGATAAGAAGACCTCGTATCAGAACAACTCTGTTCGAATAGAATGCATGACTGTAAATGAAGCTGATAAAAGGGTATACTATGGAACCATCAAAGAGATTTGGGAGCTTGATTATGTGAAAGTTAAGGTGGCATTACTCAGGTGCGCATGGATCCCTCTTGGTCAGGTACGGATTGATGAGTACAGGAAGACCTGTGTTAACAGGACAACGATGGCATATCACGCGGACCCATTCATTCTTGCCAGTGATGCTACCCAGATTTTCTTTGTGGAAGACCCCTTGCATAAGAACGGCCATTTAGCGATGCATGGGAAGAGAAGGGTACTGGGTGTCGACGATGTTGCCGATCAGGATGAGTACGATGAATTTGATGAGTTGCTAGCCAAGGGATCGCGCACCAGTGCAACAGAGAAGTGTAAAATCATCAAAAACCCCAAGTCCATTCGGGGTCAACTTAATGATCCCAGTTCCCCCATGTACATGGGAATTAAGCCGTAAGACTAGTCTTTATGCCTACCCTGCAACTTAATTCCTTCAATTTAGAACTGTCACGTGTACTGAATTTGTGAGTTATGCCCGGTTTTTTGTTGATGTAAGAACCGTTAATATGTTGACCTTGATATGCTGTCAGCTTAGGCAATGAATATGAATTTTTTTGTTATTATTATTATTATTATTATTATTATTATTATTATATCATAGAGGTAGCACACTCAATCGATCTCACTACAGTATGTGTGAACAAAAATATGCAATCTAGTTTGCGAATAGCACACGGTTCGTTGATGAAAGTCGTGTGCCGACCAAACCCCGCCACCCCGCCCACGATCTGAGTCGTGCTTTCTGATTGGCCAAAACCCAAACCCCACGGATCGTACGTCTGCACCATTGGATGCTCCCAGATCGAACAACGATCCTCATCCCTTTTGATAGCACATGCAGTTCCGGTTGTAATTTTACTTTTATGCACAAAATGCATGTTAATCTCAAAAAATGTCTTAAATATAGCTAGCGATACCTGAAATGCGCCAGAAAATCAAACCCATGGTATAATGGTTATTGCATACCGTGGAAATTTTTATGAGGCCAAATGATGAAGTCACTGACAACAGGAGTTTGAATTGACACGTCTCCTTTTGGAAAACCATGATCCTTCATGTGAGATGCTCCGGTTTGGAAGGAGCAGTCATCAAAACTTGTGCCGAACTTTACCAATTTTTTTCCACGGGGTCGTGAGAGCATGCCATAGGCACACATCAATTTTGATGATGTCCGAACTCCATCTGAATTTTCTGTAATTAAAATACCAACTAGGCCTACGCCAGTGGCCGCACCTCGCGGCCAAAATGTTTGAAACTTCTCCCCGCTTCTTGAAAAAATGGATGAAAACTCACAAAGCGACGCACAAATGATCTGTACACCTTTGCTGGGCTGATAGTAAGGGGGTATCATAGCTAGTATCATGCATGCCAACTAGGCAATTTTGATGAGTTGTCATAGAATTAATTAAATGAAGAAAGAGAGGGTTAAGTATCATATCATGAAACCGTATCATAATAAATGTTATGCTACTATGTGTCATGCATGACAATATAAATAAAGTACTACATATGATACTAGCTACTCTATGATACTATGCATTAGAGCAAGTAAGTACACAATAGAGTGACATAAGACTAGCGACAATGGGTAGTAACATAGAATGTTACTAGTCTATGTTACTACCTCTATAGTGGGGAGTAACATATGTGTAGTAATATGCAACACTTCATTTATTAGGCTATAGACTCACCTTGCCTTGAGATGTGTGATTTTACTCAGACTAGCCACAATGGGTAGTAACATAGACTAGTAACATGCCCATGTGTTACTAGTCTATGTTACTACCTCTATAGTGGGGAGTAACATATATGTGTGGTAACATGCAACACTTCATTTATTATGCTATAGACACATCTTGCCTTGATATGTACATGTGATGTCACTCATACTACTAGTAACTAGCTATGTTACTACTTTCCTCTCTTTCTTAATTTATTGCTTGCCACATCATCTATTTTATCTAGATATGTGTGATGTTACTACCTATGTTACTCCCACTGTGGGTAGTCTGGCTATAAGGAATAGAATAATATATACGTGCTTATTAGTTGGAGGAAAGAGAAGAGAAACGGGCTCTTGGTTAGTAGAGCCAGCTGCAACACGAGACCCAAGACACTTTGTGAGGATGTAAGGTGGGCCAACTATTGATAAACTAGTACACATATAGAACTTATTATTGTACATGCCCGCTAAGAGGTTGGCTGTATATGACATGGCAACTTCTTATACCCGACCCTTGGCTGTATTATTAACCATGCATGCTCT
Organism: Triticum dicoccoides; assembly: GCF_002162155.2. Taxonomy (NCBI): domain Eukaryota; kingdom Viridiplantae; phylum Streptophyta; class Magnoliopsida; order Poales; family Poaceae; genus Triticum; species Triticum dicoccoides. The sequence goes on from NC_041380.1 coordinate 298,215,400, forward strand.
TAGTGAGGTAGCTAGTATATCATAGACGACTAGCTAGTATCAGACTAGCCACAGTGGGAGTAACTTCAGCAGTAAGACTGACTCCAACTCAGCAAACTTGCTTATGTGGCAATAAGTTCATGAGGAGAGAGATAGTTTCATTAACTTAGCTAGTTACTGTAGCATCACATATCCCAATGCAATATGAGTCTATAACCTAAGAAATGAAGCTTTGCATGATACTACACTTATGTTACTACCCACTATGAAGGTAGTAACATATATAGTCTAGGGATATGTGTATGTTACTAGTGTATTACTCTCCATTGTGGCTAGTCTCATACTCCCTCCTTTCCAGTTTAGGCTGGTTGTAATGGTATTATCATAAGCGGTATCATGCATGCCAACTAGAATTTCTGGATGATGTGGCACACACGAGAGGATGTGGTATCATATCATGATACCGTGTCATATTAAATGTTGTACTACTACTTTTTGTGATGCATGACAATTAGTAAGGAAACCTAACATGTTAACTTATGATACTATGCATTAGGGAAGTAGTATCCTAGCTACACTATCATATATATGCATGCATGATACTACTAGTATATATATAATACCCCCCATTACAACCAGCCTTATACGGCTCAATTCATAAATACGGTCATCTATGATATATACTCCCTCCGTAAACTAATATAAGAGCGTTTAGGTCACTATTTAGTAATCTAAACGCTCTTATATTAGTTTACAGAGGGAGCTAGTACTACTCTATGATACTATATATGCACTATGAAGGTACATACATAGTATCATACACTAGTATCATATGCATGATACTATATATATAGTATATGATACTCCCCACTATATAAGGCTGGCCATAGTGGCCGACGATGTCATGCACTCGGAAATAGCAAGTATGCTTATGTGGTAAAGAATTAAATATATATAAAGAGGGTTAGAGTAACATATAGTAGGTAGATATCGTATCATGTTAAATGCGATGCTAATTTGTGTCATGCATGGCAATAAATATGATCTATATATGATACTATACTCTATGTATTATACTAGGTGCTATAATTAATTAAAGGCAGTATCATAAACTAGTATCATATGTACTGTATATTCATGATGCTAGTATATGACACTCTCCACTGAACTCATGATTTCTTACCGTGGAAAAAAATTGGAGGCGAAACGATGAACTCATGTTTTCATTCGAACAAAAATATGACGTTAGGTAATGTAAATGTTTTCAAAGAGCACACGGTTGACTCACGAAAGCCGTGTGTCCACTAAACCGTGGCCGATGCACCCCCACCCCTCTGCCACGCGCGCGATCTGAGTCGTGCATTCTGACTGACCAGAACCCAAACCCCACGGATCGTACGTCTGCACCATTGGATTCTCCTTGATCGAACGGCGATCCTCATCCCTTTCGACAACACTGTACATGTTTTCAAATAGCCCCTCCCAAAAAATGTTTTCAAATAGCACACGGTTCACACACGAAATCCGTGTGCCTACCAAATCATGGCCGATGCCCCCCTTGTTGCGCGCGCGATCTGAGTCGTGCGTTTTATATGACCGAAAGTATGTCTAGAGGGGGGTTATTAGACTACTTGACCAAATAAAAATCCAGCATTTTCCCAATTTTAATTCTTGGCAGATTTTAGCAACTTATCACAGGTCAAGCAAACAACCTACACATGCAATTCTAAGAGTATAGCAGCGGAATATAAAACAATTGCATATGAAGGTAAAGGGAGGAGTTTGGAGGGAGAAAACGCAATGTAGACACGGAGATTTTTGGCGTGGTTCCGATAGGTGGTGCTATCGAACATCCACGTTGATGGAGACTTCAACCCACGAAGGGTAACAGTTGCGCGAGTCCACAGAGGGCTCCACCCATGAAGGGTCCACGAAGAAGCAACCTTGTCTATCCCACCATGGCCATCGCCCATGAAGGACTTGCCTCACTAGGGTAGATCTTCACGAAGTAGGCGATCTCCTTGCCCGTACAAACTCCTTGGTTCAACTCCACAATCTTGACGGAGGCTCCCAAGTGACACCTAGCCAATCTAGGAGACACCACTCTCCAAGGGGTAATAAATGGTGTGTTGATGATGAACTCCTTGCTCTTGTGCTTCAAATGATAGTCTCCCCCAACACTCAGCTCTCTCTCATAGGATTGGGTTTGGTAGAAAGATGATTTGAGTGGAAAGCAACTTGGGGAAGGCTAGAGATCAAGATTTATGTGGTTGGAATGGAATATCTTGACCTCACCACAATTGTAGGTGGTTCTCTCTCAGAAAATGTATGTTGGAGGTGTAGGCATGTTCGGATGGCTCTCTCCACGAATGAAGAGTGGGTGGAGGGGTATATATAGCCTCCACAAAAAATCTAACCGTTACACACAAATCACCAAACTCGGTGGGACCGAATCATACAACTCGGTCAGACCGATTTAGTTCATAATGTGACCGTTAGGGTTTTCAGTGGGACCGACATGTCAACTCGGTGAGACTGATTTTGTTAGGGTTAGGGCATAATGTAATCTCGGTGAGACCAATTACACAAACTCGGTGGGACCGATTTTGGTAATAGACAAACAGAGAGTTGGTCAGGCCAACTCGGTGGGACCGATTCACTCATCTCGGTTGTACCAAAACATTACAAGAGGGAAACAGAGAGTTTGCATTGCAATCTCGGTGGGACCGATCGCTCATCTCGGTTTGACCAAAACGTTACGAAGGGAAACAGAGAGTTTGCAATCCCATCTCGGTGAGACCGAGATCCTTATCGGTGGGACCGAAAAGACTAGGGTTTCTGGTAGTGGCTATGTCAACCGAACTCGATGGCTCTGGATAGATAGTTTCGGTGGTGCCGAGTTTGGATTTTGGTTTGGGACATATGTGGATGTGAGGAAGTAGTTGAGGGTTTTTGGAGCATATCACTAAGCACTTTGAGCAAGAACCTCATTAAGCAACACCTCATCCCCTCTTGATAGTATTGGCTTTTCCTATGGACTCAATGTGATCTTGGATCACTGAAAATGAAATATAGAGTCTTGTGCTTTGAGCTTGAGCCAATTCTTTTTGTCCTTAGAATTTTGAGGGGTCCACTTCCTAATCCATGCCATGCCAATCATTGAGCTTTTCCTAAAATATTTATCTTCAAGTACCATTAGCTCAATGAGCTATATGTTGTTAGGAATTACCAAAACCACCCGGGGATAGTTGCACTTTCAATCTCCCCCTTTTTGGTAATTGATGACAACATATAGATCAAAGCTTCGACAAATGATTATAAGATTTAAAAACATCGTCGCTTTGAGAAGTATGTGATAAGCAAGAGCTCCCCCTAAATTTGTGCATTATTTAAAATTTTCTTTTGAATGCGAATGCACAATCGATTAGGATCATGGGTTACTCTTCCATGTCACATACATCTTGGTGGAGCGCTCAAAATGATAGAAATTAAAAGCATGCACTCATCACCAAGCAAGTGAATGATCATATATGGAATATAAAGGATAACATCATTCAACCAAACGTTAATGTAGCATATGATCAACCACGTGATCATATAAGTATCTCACAAGGACATAAGGTATCTCACACAAGCACACAATAAACGTAGTTCAACCAAAATAGCAAGAGAGATAAAAAGACACTCTCGCTCGAAGCCTATGATCTATACATTTTCTCCCCCTTTGGCAACACGTTACCAAAAAGTTTGAAAATGCATAGTGCTATACGTCTCTCAGGCTTGATCTTTGGGAGGTGGTTGTAGCGACCAGACCTCAAACAGTCTGATCTCTGTGCTCCGGTGTCATCCCTGGATCAGTAATGCTGACACCACACAGTACTCGGAGGATTTATAGCAGAGTAGCAATCACACACTTATTACATCGAGTGTCTCAAAAGAGAACTTATTACAATAAATATGGCTTAAGGCCATCTAATAACGATAACAGCGGAAGGCTTGGAAGATAAGTGAGTCCATCAACTCCAACGGCATCACTGAGTATAGAACCACGACCTAAAAACTCCTTAATCATCGTCTGAAAAATCTGCAACATTAACGTTGCAGCCCGAAATGGGTGAGCACATGGAATATGCTGGCAAGGTAACACATAGAGAGTAATGGAATGCAACAGCTATACTATATGCATATTTGGCTGGTGGAAAGCTCTATGGTTACAGTTTTTGCGTAAAGCCAATTTTTCCCTACTTCAAAGGAATAAATTAATTACTATCATGGTGGTTGTGAAACATTGAGAATGGTTGACAGCATTCTCAATCCCAATTAAGTAACATCATTAAAACCCATCAAAATTAATTTAGCGTATCATGTTGAGATTCACATGATAATCCAGGTACTAGATACTCAAGATGTCCATGACCGGGGACACGGCTAACCATGATTAGTTTGTTACACTCTGCAGAGGTTTGCGCACTTTTCCCCACAAGACTCGATCGCCTCCGTTTGGTTTCTCGCACTGCAGGGTGTTTGAGAAGACGGATGACCGAGACACGGTCTTTCAGAAGCGCTAGCACCTTACGACGGGTAGACCGGTACACCTACTTTCCCCTACATCTGCTAGTCTACCACTGTAAGAGTTCGCACAACTTAGTCAACTATGCCAGAGCCCATAATGGCTTGTGGCTGCACACGGAAGTTTCTAGTATGAATAATCTCATGATCACTTTGGGCCTGGGTGGCGGTCCAAAGAAAAACAGGCAAGTCCTGGTAACCCCAGGTGCCTCAATCCACCCAGATGTTTGTTAGGTTGCCACCTTAGATAAACCCTTAATTATCAATCTCACATCTGTCATGGATATAACTCACCCAATCCACGTCTACTAGCATAGCATGGCATAATAAGCAAACGTAGAAGTAACTCCCAAAGGTTTGATAATAAACAGGTAATAGGTACTACCTCATCTACTTCCCATCCCACAATTTAATTAGATCCTAATCATGCAATGTGTGAGGATTGATCTAATGCAATACAAACTGGGTTGTAGAAAAGGTATGATCAAAGTGTTACTTGCCTTGCTGATGATCCGCGTAACCTAGAGATTCGAAGTAACAGGCGGCGCACTCCGGGTATTCTATCACAGAAAATCAAACAAGCATACAATAAGTACTCATCTAATGCACAGGTAAAACTCAAATAGAAGATCTAACCAGAAAGTTCAACTTAAGAACCCTGGTTGCAAAAAGAATCAAATCGAACGAAGCGAAAGAAATCGAACGGCGAAAGAAAACAACTTCGTTCTAGTAATCTGGATCTAGGGCAAATTTTACAGTAGCAAAAACTTGTTTAAGTTGATTATTCGGAAAGAGGGTTTCGAGACGAAACTCCAGGCGCTTGAATCGCCTGATTCCGATAAACGAGCGAAAAGTTATACTAAAACGAAAATCGGATCAGAAATCACGATCAGAAAATAACCGCGGAAAATCCGACGAAAAAGAAAAACGACGAACAGAATTTTTTTTAAAAAAAAAACTGCACGGAAAACGAGACGGCGGCAAACCTCGAAAGGCGCGCGCTCCGGTGAGTCGGCGGCGGCGGCGGCGGCTAGGGTTTCGGCTGGGCTGGGGCTCTCGGCCGGGCCTCGGGCGCTATATAAAGGCCCCGGGCCAGGGAGTCCTGGCCGAGTACGGCCCGAAGTCGGTTTCCGTTTTTTTATAAATCCGCTCGGAAGAAAAATAAAAAGAAATACTAAACGGACTCCAAAAATCACGAGATAAATTTTGCCGGGTTCCTAAAATCAAGCCCGATAAAGTGAACATTTATCTGGGCCCAAACTACAACTTTGAAAAACGCGCATTTTCCCTAAATTCAAATAAAATTCCGAAATAAATCTTATTTTATTTTTTTATTAAATCCTCAATATTTCTATATTTTGGGAAAGTCATTTTATTCCCTCTCTCATATTTTTGTAATAGAAATAATTGATGATAAAATAAATAAAATCAAATGACCCTGTTTACATAATGTGAGAAAACTCAAATATGTAAATAACGAAATCCCCAACGCTCTCCGTAGGTCCTTGAGTTGCTTAGGATTTTCTAGGATCAAAACCAAAAGCAAAATAAAATATGATATGCATGATGACCTAATGTATAACATTCCAAATTGAAAATTTGGGATTTTACAAACCTACCCCCCTTAAGATGAATCTCGCCCTCGAGATTTGGGTTGGCTAGAAAATAGGTGAGGGTGGTCTTTGAGCAAATCTTCCTCTCGCTCCCAAGTGGCTTCATCCTCCGTGTGGTGGCTCCACTGAACTTTGCAAATCTTGATAACCTTGCTGCGAGTAAGTCGGCTGGCAAACTCGAGGATCTTGACTGGTTTCTCCTCGTAGGTCAAATTGTTATCCAACTGAATTGCTTCCAATGGCACTGTGTCTCTCAAGGGTATATTAGTCATCTCCGCGTGACACTTCTTCAACTGAGAAATGTGGAACACATCATGCACTCTGGCCAATCCTTCTGGTAATTCCAACTTGTAGGCCACTTCTCCCATACGCTCCAAAACTCAATATGGCCCTACAAATCGTGGCGCTAACTTCCCCTTAACTCCAAAGCGCTTAATCCCTCGAAGTGGGGATACTCGAAGATAAACACTGTCTCCAACTTCGTAAACTGTCTCCTTGCGTTTAGAATCCGCGTAGCTCTTCTGCCTGGACTGGGCTATCTTGAGCCTATCGCGAATCAACTTCACCTTCTGTTCAGACTCTTTAATCAGATCTGGTCCAAACAACTGGCGGTCTCCAACTTCGTCCCATGACAATGGTGTCCTGCACCTCCTTCCGTACAAAGCTTCGAAAGGTGCCATCTTCAAGCTGGTCTGATAGATATTATTGTAAGAGAACTCTGCATATGGCAAGTTATCGTCCCAACTAGATCCATAATCTAGCGCACAAGCTCTCAGCATATCCTCCAAAATCTGATTGACTCTCTCAGTTTGTCCATCTGTCTGCGGATGAAAAGTTGTACTAAATTCTAGCCTAGTACCCAAAGTCTCATGCAACTGCTTCCAGAACTTTGAGGTAAACTGGGTTCCTCTATCTGATACGATGCTCTTCGGAACTCCATGCAAACATACGATCCTAGTCATGTATATCTTTGCCAACTTAGCGCTGGTGTAAGTGGTCTTTACTGGGATGAAATGTGCTACCTTCGTCAATCGATCAACTACAACCCAAATCGAGTCATAGCCTGAACGAGTCCTTGGTAATCCCGTGATAAAATCCATGCCTAGCTTATCCCACTTCCATTCGGGTATCGGCAATGGTTGCAACAATCCTGCTGGCTTCTGATGTTCTGCCTTTACCCTCTGACATACATCACAAACTGCTACATACTCCACAATATCCTTTTCCATTCCGGTCCACCAGAAAATATCTTTCAAATCCAAATACATCTTGGTATTTCCTGGGTGAATCGAATACGGTGAATCATGGGCCTCTTGCAGAATGAACTTTCTAATCTCCGGGTCATTGGGCACGTAAACACGGTCTTCAAACCATAGGGTGTCGTGCTCATCCTCACGAAATCCTTTAGCTTTTCCTTTGCTCAGTTTCTCCTTTATAGCGGCAATCTCTTTGTCAGTTTTCTGAGCTTCTATGATTCTATCCATCAAAGTTGACTGAATTTCCAACGCTGCTACATAGCCTCTCGGAACTATTTCCATGCATAGTTCACGAAGATTTCCTACTAACTCCTTGGGTATTTCTCCCATCATTAGTGTATTGACATGACTCTTACGGCTTAATGCATCAGCTACTACATTAGCTTTTCCGGGATGGTAATGTAATTTCATATCATAATCCTTGATGAGCTCCAACCATCTCCTTTGTCTGAGGTTCAACTCCTTCTGCGTGAAAATGTACTTCAAACTCTTATGATCCGTGTACACCTCACAATGATTTCCGATGAGGAAATGTCTCCATGTCTTGAATGCATGCACTACAGCTGCTAACTCCAAATCATGCGTAGCATAATTCAATTCGTGGGGCTTCAGTTGTCATGAAGCATACGAAACAACTCTTCCTTCCTGCATAAGCACTGCTCCAAGTCCTCGACGTGAAGCGTCGCAATACACCTCATAATCCTTGGTTTGATCTGGCAAAATCAACACTGGTGAGGTAACCAAACGGTTCTTCAACTCCTGGAAACTTGCCTCACACTCCTCAGTCCATTTGAACTTAGTATCCTTCTTCAGCAACTCCATCATAGGCTTCGCAATCTTTGAGAAATTCTCAATAAATCTCCGGTAGTATCGTGCGAGTCCAAGAAAACTCCGGATCTCTCCAACTATTGTTGGTGCTTCCCACTTGGTCACAGTTTCAACTTTAGCGGGATCTACTGCTATACCTTCTCCGGATATAACGTGTCCGAGGAATCCTACTTCCTTCAACCAAAACTCACATTTGCTGAATTTGGCATATAACTGATGTTCTCTGAGCTTTCCAAGTACCAAACGCAAATGCTCCTTATGCTCCTCTTCATTCTTCGAATATACCAGGATATCATCAATGAACACTACGACGAACTTGTCCAAAAACTCCATAAACACTTTGTTCATCATGTTCATAAAATAGGCAGGCGCGTTAGTCAATCCAAATGACATAACGGTATATACTCATACAGTCCATATCTTGTGGTGAATGCTGTCTTAGGTATATCCTGTTCTCGAATCTTCAACTGGTGGTATCCTGATTGCAAATCGATCTTGGAAAACACTTTAGCTCCTTGCAATCGATCAAACAGATCATTGATCATTGGTAGTGGGTACTTGTTCTTGATCGTTACTTCGTTCAATCCTCGATAGTCAACAACCATCCTTAACGATCCATCCTTCTTCTCCACTAAAAGTACTGGTGATCCCCAAGGCGAAGAACTTGGGCGAATATATCCCTTGTCCAGTAACTCCTTAATCTGCTTCTTAATTTCCACCAAATCTTTTGCTGGCATCCTATATGGTCTCTTCGATATTGGCCCAGTGCCTGGCAAAAGCTCAATCAGAAACTCAATGTCTCTATCCGGTGGCATGCCTGGCAACTCTTTGGGAAATACATCAGGAAAATCCTTTACCACTGGTACTTCCTCCTGCACAACTCCTGATAATGAATTTACTTGTGTCCTGTTTGGCGCATGTCGGGATACATACTTGATCCTTCTTCCTTCTGGCGTTGTGTGCAAAATTGTCTTACTGGCGCAATCGATGTTTCCCCCATACATCGACAGCCAATCCATACCAAGAATCACATCCAGACCTTGGGATTCCAGAATAATTAAATCCGTTGGGAAAACATGCCTTCCTATACTTAATGGCACTTGAAAACATCCTTGACTGGCCATGTACTCCACTCCTGGTGAGCTTACTAGCATAGGTGTTTTAATAATCCTAGTGGGCAGACTATACTTTTCCACAAACCCCCTTGATATGTACGAATGCGATGCACCAGTATCAAAAAGAACGAGTGCAGTAAATGACTTAACCAAAACTTACCTAGTACTGCATCGGGCTGAGCTTCAACCTCCTCCACATTAACGTGGTTCACCTGTCCCCTATTGAAAGGGTTCGGCTTCTTTCCAGAATGTCCATTGCCGTTTTGTCCTTCAGGGCAGTCATTTGCATAATGTCCTGGCTTCGAACACTTATAGAAAGTGACGTGGCTCAAGTCCTTCTTGGCTGGGGTTGATGGGGTGCTGCGGTTCTGTCCATTGCTTCCTCCATTCCCATTACCATTTTTGGTGCCATTGTGATTGTGCGAGCTACCTACTCCATGGGTATGCTGAAAATGTCCTCCTGGCCTAGGGGTAAAACGTGGCTTCTGCTGAGCTCCTGAATTATACTTTCCTTGTCCATACTTCCTCTTGTGGTTCTCAATTTGCTGCTGCTTCCCTTCATTCATAAGAGCATGATCTACCAACTCCTGGTAGTTGTTGAAGGTGGCTACCATCAACTGCATACTCAACTCATCATTCAGTCCTTCCAGGAATTTCTCCTGCTTAGCTGCATCCGTAGCAACGTCATCTCGGGCATAACGTGCTAGCTTACTAAACTCCTCCACACACTGGCCAACTGTTCGTCCTCCTTGGCGCAAGTTGCGAAACTCATGCTTCTTCATGGCCATTGCTCCTGCTGAAACATGGGCAGTACGAAAAGCCTGCTGAAACTGGTCCCATGTGACAGTGTCGATTGGGAAGGTGGCTGTGAAATTCTCCCACCAAGATGCTGCGGGTCCTTCTAACTAGTGTGCGGCAAACTTAACCTTCTCCACATCTGTGCATCCTGCTGTGGTCAACTCTCTAGCTATCTTGAGGAGCCAATCATCTGCTACTATCGGCTCGGTGCTACTGGAAAACACCGGCAGATTCAGCCTAAGAAAACGGGCTAAGTGGTCAACAGGTGGTGGTGGTGGTGGGTTGTTGTTGTTGTTCCCCTGATTCTGATTCTGAACTAGCAACTGCATCAAGGTGTTCTGCTGCTGGATCAACTGGGTGAGCTCCGGCGGAAAGGCAAATCCGGGGTCACGTCTCGGAGGCATCTGAGGGTTTAGAAAAGATGAGATATAAGAATAGAGGGGGTCTAAAGGGAAAACACTACCCATATGCACATGAGGCAAAAGCACACAATTCACTTCAATCAATCAAACAAGACATACAATCGGTCTAGCTATCGCAAAAGTGCTCGGACTACTATATTTACATGGTGGACTACTACTACTGATGAGGTGGTCTACTAGAAATATTCTACGGTTGTAGACTCCATGATATCTGCTCCTGCTTCATCCACATAGTCATCATTGCTACTATCTTGTTCCGAGTCGGTGGCGTCAATGATGATGTAGTCCTCCAGGCTAATCTCCTTGGGTTCTTCGTCTTCATCTACTGGTGCCGGGCCTCCCATAAATATGCCAATATTCTTTGTTAGGTCGGCATTCTTATCCACCAATACTTCAATTTCTTCTTCATAATCTTCGCGTGTAGCCTTGAGTTCTTCCTCTAGTTCCTTAATTCTAGTCTTAGCCTTCTTCAGATCTATCATGTCGGCGCACATCTGATTCTCCTAGTGTCGAATGTGCTGATTTAACTCCTGAATAAAAGCTGCAATTGATCTATCTTTCCTGGTGCTAATCATCTCCCAGTGTTCATCTCGGCGTCCGCAAATCTGGTAAATAGTATCTTTGAGATCCTTGCGGTAGACTTCTCCAATGTGTCCCATGGCGATGTGAGATGCCATGCTCTTTCCTAGACTCTAAGTTGGGGCATCAAAAGAAAACTCTATGGGCTCAGTGACTGGCATGAACGTCCTTCCTGGAACTTGAACTTGAAACATCCAGCGCTCTTCTTCAGGTATGTGGCATTGTAGGTTCCCGTGAAGCTTGGTATTCCTATGTTCAGGTATCTAGTGACTTCCTTCAAATGGCGTCCAAAGGGTGTATCTTCATCCGGTTGTGTGAACTGGTTTCTTGCATCCGCCATCCTAAACAGTAGAAAAGATGAGAAGTCAGAAGAGAGGAGAGTGAGTAGTGATCTAGGTCTTTAGCTTAGTGGTCGTGTCCTACAATCAACGTGTGCTCTGATACCATCTCTGTAGCGACCAAACCTCAAACAGTCCGATCTCTGTGCTCCGGTGTCATCCCTGGATCAGTAGTGCTGACACCACACAGTACTCGGAGGATTTATAGCAGAGTAGCAATCACACACTTATTACATCGAGTGTTTCAAAAGAGAACTTATTACAATAAATATGGCTTAAGGCCATCTAATAACGATAACATCGGAAGGCTTGGAAGGTAAGTGAGTCCATCAACTCCAACGGCATCACTGAGTATAGAACCACGACCTAAAAACTCCTTAATCGTCGTCTGAAAAGTCTGAAACATTAACATTGCAGCCCGAAATGGGTGAGCACATGGAATATGCTGGCAAGGTAACACATAGAGAGTAATGGAATGCAACAGCTATACTATATGCATATTTGGCTGGTGGAAAGCTCTATGGCTACAGTTTTTGCGTAAAGCCAATTTTCCCCTACTTCAAAGGAATAAATTAATTACTATCATGGTGGTTGTGAAACATTGAGAATGGTTGACAGCATTCTCAATCCCAATTAAGTAACATCATTAAAACCCATCAAAATTAATTTAGCGTAACATGTTGAGATTCACATGATAATCCAGGTACTAGATACTCAAGATGTCATGTGACCGGGGACACGGCTAACCATGATTAGTTTGTTACACTCTGCAGAGGTTTGCGCACTTTTCCCCACAAGACTCGATCGCCTCCGTTTGGTTTCTCGCACTGCAGGGTGTTTGAGAAGACGGATGACCGAGACACAGTCTTTCAGAAGCGCTAGCACCTTACGACGGGTAGACCGGTACACCTACTTTCCCCTACATCTGCTAGTCTACCACTGTAAGAGTTCGCACAACTTAGTCAACTATGCCAGAGCCCATAATGGCTTGTGGCTGCACACGGAAGTTTCTAGTATGAATAATCTCATGATCCCTTTGGGCCTGGGTGGCGGTCCAAAGAAAAACAGGCAAGTCCTGGTAACCCCAGGTGCCTCAATCCACCCAGATGTGTGTTAGGTTGCCACCTTAGATAAACCCTTAATTATCAATCTCACATCTGTCATGGATATCACTCACCCAATCCACGTCTACTAGCATAGCATGGCATAATAAGCAAACGTAGAAGTAACTCTCAAAGGTTTGATAATAAACAGGTAATAGGTACTACCTCATCTACTTCCCATCCCACAATTTAATTAGATCCTAATCATGCAATGTGTGAGGATTGATCTAATGCAATAAAAACTGGGTTGTAGAAAAGGTATGATCAAAGTGTTACTTGCCTTGCTGATGATCCGCGTAACCTAGAGATTCGAAGTAACAGGCGGCGCACTCCGGTTATTCTATCACAGACAATCAAACAAGCATACAATAAGTACTCATCTAATGCACAGGTAAAACTCAAATAGAAGATCTAACCAGAAAGTTCAACTTAAGAACCCTGGTTGCAAAAAGAATCAAATCGAACGAAGCGAAAGAAATCGAACGGCGAAAGAAAACAACTTCGTTCTAGTAATCTGGATCTAGGGAAAATTTTACAGTAGCAAAAACTTGTTTAAGTTGATTATTCGGAAAGAGGGTTTCGAGACGAAACTCCAGGCGCTTGAATCGCCTGATTCCGATAAACGAGCGAAAAGTTATACTAAAACGAAAATCGGATCAGAAATCACGATCAGAAAATAACCGCGGAAAATCCGACGAAAAAGAAAAACGACGAACAGAATTTTTTTTTAAAAAAAAACTGCACGGAAAACGAGACGGCGGCGAACCTCGAAAGGCGCGCGCTCCGGTGAGTCGGCGGCGGCGGCGGCGGCGGCGGCTAGGGTTTCGGCTGGGCTGGGGCTCTCGGCCGGGCCTCGGGCGCTATATAAAGGCCCCGGGCCAGGGAGTCCTGGCCGAGTACGGCCCGAAGTCGGTTTCCGTTTTTTTTATAAATCCGCTCGGAAGAAAAATAAAAAGAAATACTAAACGGACTCCAAAAATCACGAAATAAGTTTTGCCGGGTTCCTAAAATCAAGCCCGATAAAGTGAACATTTATCTGTGCCCAAACTACAACTTTGAAAAACGCGCATTTTTCCTAAATTCAAATAAAATTCCGAAAAACTCCGAAATAAATCTTATTTGATTTTTTTATTAAATCCTCAATATTTCTATATTTTGGGAAAGTCATTTTATTCCCTCTCTCATATTTTTGTAATAGAAATAATTGATGATAAAATAAATAAAATCAAATGACCCTGTTTACATAATGTGAGAAAACTCAAATATGTAAATAACGAAATCCCCAACTCTCTCCGTAGGTCCTTGAGTTGCTTAGGATTTTCTAGGATCAAAACCAAAAGCAAAATAAAATATGATATGCATGATGACCTAATGTATAACATTCCAAATTGAAAATTTGGGATGTTATAGTGGTGTAGAGAGAACTCCAAGGACGAAGGCTTCCGATGAAGTAGTTGGAGCTGCTGGAGTGGGTGCTAGAGGTGGCACTGGAGCTGTAGCTGCTGGTGCTGACACTGAGGCTCTAACATCTGAGACTGGCACTGCAGCAGACCTTGGACCTCGTGGCACACGCTTGAAAGCATCAGTGGTTGCTTTTCCTCTCCTCTCCTCTGCTTCCTCCTGAAGCTCCTCAACTGTAGTCTGAATCACAGTCACCTTCAGATCAAGATCATAGAATTTTTTTTCCACAATCCTCTCCAGGCTCTCCTGATTCTGAGTCAGGGTGGCCAAGCCCTTCTCAATCCTCAGTGTAGCTTGAATCAGATATCCAAGCTGATCTTGCTTGCTCTTCAGGAATACTTGAGATGCCTCTTCAGCAGTTGGCATCCTTGCAGCTTTCTCTGCCCTTGCCTTCTCTCTCTTGTCATGTGCTTGCACAGATGATGGATCTTCCTCAGTCATCACAATGATATTGTCTCCAAAATCAGGATATATGGGTAGATGCTCCTTATCTAGCAAATAAGTTCCTGTGCCCATCTTAGAGTTGATGAGCTCCTGAATGTGTGGAGCATAGCCACAACTTCTCTTCTGGTCAGCAGCAGTCCTCTTGATTGTTTCTACCATTAAGATCATAACCTTGAACTTCTGAGGGACATCAAACAGTTGGAGGAGATTGATAGAATGCCCTCTGATCATCTTGTGATCTCCTGACTTGGGTAGCAGAGTGTGCCTCAAGATCCAGTTGATCGTAGGTAGACCAGACAACAAGAAATGCACATAACCAAGCTTGTGAGTTTCCAAAGCCTTGTCAGGGATCTCCTTGTACATGTTTGCCATGGAGTTGTGGTCTTTCTTCTTCTTGGCATATACATCCAAGTCATATTCATGCTCTACAGGGGCATTGATCAGCTTAGCCCTTTCATCAACTATGGACTGGTACCTGGTACCCTCAAACATCCAAACTATCCTCCCATCTGGATAGAAGTGCGCAGTGGAGTAGAACTGCATGATCAACTCATCATTCCACTTGGTGAGCTTTTGTCCAACGAATTCATCAACTCCACATGCCTTAAAGTTGTCATACACTCCAGAGAAGTGATCTTCATTTTCCCGGATGAACTCCCACTCCACCCATTTCATGTCACACACTATGGGCTTCTTGTCAAGCAGAGTGATTTCATAGGAATCTTGTTGTTCCTTTGTATGTAACCTGTAATCCACAGCAGTTCTCCTCCTGACAGCATATGGGTCAGACTGTCTCCATAACCTCAATCCTGCATCTTTCCTAATATGCATGTCCTCAGCGACTGGATGAGCATCATTATGGTTAGGAATTTTGGGCTTCAACTTCCGCAAAACATGGGATTCATCATCCTCTTCTTCAGCTTTAGGCACTGGGGCCTTGTTCTTTTCCTCAGCAGTTATACTCCTGGTGTTTCTCTTGGGCTTTGGGGGTTTCTGAGCTTGATCTTTGGGAGCAGACTTGGGCTTAGATGTTGCAACCCCTAATTTAATTGCATCTCCCATGAGCTTCTGAGCCTTAGGAGCTGGTGCAACATCCTCTTCCTCTTCATATGAACCTCTCATTATGGATGATCTGCCAAGCACTCTGGCAGTGGTCTTGTTGACCCTTTCCTTCCTTTTCTTTCCTTCTCCAACTGCCTCTTCAGTTGGCTTGGAAGTTTCAGCAGTTGAGGCTCTGGCCTTTGACATGGGAATCCTCTTTGCTGGAGCCTTCTTGTGCATTCCTGGCTTAACTGTAGCAGCTGATCCATACTCTTTCTTCATCGCCTTTTTCTTGGAGCTGACTTCTTCCTCAACAGCCACATAATCCTCATCCTCAGAATCTGAGGTCTTCTTCTTCCTTGTTTTGGTGGCTGCCTTGGGAAAGTTGCTTGGTGTGCTCCTGCTGCCCTCATCAGAAGTGCTAGAGGGACTAGTGCCCTCACTCAAATGAACCTGCTCCTCAGACTTGTTCTGGCTGTCACTTTGATCAGACATCTTGCATGCAAACTGTCAGCAGACCCTGTGAATAGATTGCAGATGGGGTAGAGTAGACGAGCATCACAAAGTGCAGAATTTTTGCAAAATAGATGACTTAAAAACTTAGTTTTAGTTCTTCACAGAAAGCATTTCGGATCTACCGATTTGTAATCTCGGTGATACCGAAGAAGCTTTTGGAACCTAAACTAGTGAACTCGGTCAGACCGAGTCACAGTTTGGTGGCACCGAGACTGCTAGGGTTTCACAGAGAATTGAACTCGGTCACACCGATTTGCAATTTTTGGTCAGACCGAAAAAACATGTGCAATGGCCTAAGACAAATCGGTGAGACCGATTTCTACAACTCGGTCGGTCCAAGGTGAGTTCGGCGGAGACCTGACCCTAAATTTTCAAATCAAATCTAATCTACGGGATGCTTTCGCTGGACAGGATGATTTCATACGTGGCAAGAATCATAGCAAAGCAATGTGCTACGAATCGGAGTTAAGGAATAGCACAAAGATCAAGTTCATACCCTACTTCAGTGGTGAACTTGCTACGGCAGCAACGGCGGGGCAGATTGCCGTTGACGGCAGTGGAGACCAGCGGCGGGAGGTCACTGGCGGCCAGAGGATGATCCGGAGACCCGAGGAGGCAGATCATGTCACGCGCGGGTGAAAGGTTTCGGAAAAATTTCCAAAATTTTGACCTGTCAGTATATATAACCTGACCCTGCCGGTGTGACCGAGTGGAACGACTTGGTGGCACCGAGATGCAAAACTGCAAGCAGTTACTGCAACTCGGTGTGACCGAAACGTTCTAATCGGTTGCACCGAGTTTGAAAACCTAGATCAACTTAGTGATCTCGGTGTGACCGAAATGGATGACTCGGTCACACCAAAATGCACAAAGAGTTTTTGGAAGGTTAAGTCTATGACAAATCGGGGACTCCGAGTGCTCCTCACACAGAGTGGTTCGAATCTGACTTGATCAAACTTTGTGATGTAGCATGAATAGAGTTTGAGACGAGGAAAGCATAGATAGCTAGAGGGAGTTCTTAGGCATTCTTGTCCATCCTTTTGGCAGAAGAGAAAAGGACAAACAATCAACGCAACAAATGGATGTCCTTGAATGAGTAAAATATGCATCCAACATGCTCACACAATAAGATGGAAAACGAAATATGTGACAAAGCATGCACAAACACTCTAGCATCTATCAAGCAATTTGGCGATGACTAGGTCATCTATATATGAGTATATTGACTTAGGAGTCAAATGAGAACATTTGATCGTAGGTCATACTCATTATTAAGCGCAAGTGGGGTTGCCACTTTTACATAAAGCATTGTTGTGTTCACACCATTAGAGTTGCTTTAGCTCAACTGATTGGAGTAAAGATCCCCTAGATGTGATATCCCCCCTGAGAGGGATGAACTAACCTTGGGTTTTGTCGATGATGACTTCATGTAAGTGTTGAAGATGTGGATGCTCAATGTTGATGTAGATCCTTTGGAGCAATCGTTTGGAGTGAGTTGCACTTTCAATACCTACACGGATTAGTCCCACAAGGAATAAACAAGGATATCCATAGACATAGAGTGATATTCACATAGGATGATGTCCATGAAAGCATTAGGATACCTTTGTTCCTTGTCTTACCAACAAGAGGGTTTGTGACTCCTTGAACTAGTGCAAGATATGGAAGTTGTTTGCACATGTCCTCACCAAAATGATATGAGTGAAGTATGTTGGCGGAGTCACCCTCAAGAACTCTCTAGTTCTTCTTCTTCGGGATCCACACCATCTTGATGAGAATCCTTGGAGTTGTAGTTGTACTTGATGAAGTAGAACTTGATGTAGTCTTGGGAACCCACTTGACCAAGGCTTTGGGAGCTTCTTCAAATGCATCAATCTCCTCTTGAAGCTTGTCCTTGCCTTTTAGCTTGTGGTCTTGTGGTGGAAGATCATCTTGAGCTTGTGTTCCTTGGAAAGAAGTAGGATCATATTTCTCTTGTTGAGGAACAAACTTCTTCTTGGGGTATTGATCTTCTTCCCACTCAACTCCATTGGCATTGAACTTTCGTCAAAACCAACACCTTGATTCTTCCGATGTCTTCCTTGCTTGCGTACAATTTCCTCAAATTGCTTACTTCCAGCAAGGATCTTGTAAACACCTTTCTCTATAATTCCCTTCAATAAGCTAATTTCTTGCTCAAGTGTAACTTGGCTAAGAGAATCATTAGTGGAATCAAGAGAACTACTAGAAGCAACATCATTGAGTTTAGCATGATTATTGTTACTACTAGAAGAAGAATCTTTCTTACTCTTGTTGCTAGATTTAACTTGTAGCATGTAAGTAGACAAAAGTAAACTCTTGGCAATGTAAGATGAACTTTTCTTGCGAAGATCATCATTGATCGCCTTTAAGAACTCATGCTCTTGCTCAAGGTTGAGCTTTTCAAAGCGTAGATTCTCACGAGTCTTTAAAAGCTCTTGATGATTTTCCAAGGTAGTTTCATGAGCTAACTTAAGAGTGTTTAGCTCTTTAGTTAGACGCTCAATCTCTTTCTTATCATCGTCATTCATTTTTTCTTGATTAGCATGATTAATAGCAAGTTCATCATAGTTTTCATAACTAGAGTTGTCAACAAGTAAATCATCATCACCTAGCAAATCATCTTCATCACTATTGAAATCAACATACTCAGGGTGTGTTACCTTTGGACCTTTAGCCATGAAGCATCTTCCAATTCCTTCATTTGGTGAGTCAAATATGTCGTAGGAGTCGATTGACACAACTGCTAGACCGGCAACACCTTCATCTTGAGTATATTCGGAGTCGGAGTGATAGCTTCTTTCGGAGTGACTGTCGGAGTCGGAGCGGGATATCCATTGACCAACATGAGCTTGATGAAGGAAATATGCCCTAAAGGCAATAATAATGTTATTATTTATTTCCTCATATCATGATAAATGTTTATTATTCATGCTATAATTGTATTAACCGGAAACATGATACATGTGTGAATACATAGACAAACAAAGTGTCACTAGTATGCCTCTACTTCACTAGCTCATTGATCGAAGATGGTTATGTTTCCTAACCATAGACAAAGAGTTGTCATTTGATTAATGAGATCATATCATTAGGAGAATGATGTGATTGACTTGACCCATTCCGTTAGCTTACACTCGATTGTTTAGTATGTTGCTATTGCTTTCTTCATGACTTATACATGTTCCTATGACTATGAGATTATGCAACTCCCGTTTACCAAAGCAACACTTTGTGTGCTACCATACATCACAACGTAACTGGGAGATTATAAAGGTGCTCTACAGGTGTCTCTGAAGGTACTTGTTGGGTTGGCGTATTTCGAGATTAGGATTTGTCACTCCGATTGTCGGAGAGGTATCTCCGGGCCCTCTCGGTAATGCACATCACTTAAGCCTTGCAAGCATTGCAACTAATGAGTTAGTTGCGGGATGATGTATTATAGAACGAGTAAAGAGACTTGCCCGTAACGAGATTAAACTAGGTATTGAGATACCGACGATCGAATCTCGGGCAAATAATATACCGATGACAAAGGGAACAACGTATGTTGTTATGCGGTCTGACCGATAAAGATCTTCATAGAATATCTGGGATCTAATATAAGCATCCAGGTTCCGCTATTGGATATTGACCGGAGACGTGTCTCGGTCATGTCTACATAGTTCTCGAACCCGTAGGGTCCGCACGCTTAACTTTTCGATGATAGTTATATTACGAGTTTATATGTTTTTATGTACCGAAGGTTCTTCGGAGTCCCGGATTTGATCACGGACATGACGAGGAGTCTCGAAATGGTTGAGACATAAAGATTGATATATTGGAAGCCTATGTTTGGATATAGAAAGTGTTCCGGGTAAAATCGGGATTTTACCGGAGTACCGGGAGGTTACCGAAACCCCCCGGGAGCTTAATGGGCCATAGTGGGCCTTGTGGAGAAGAGGAGAGGCGGCCAGGGCAGGGCCGCGCCCCCTCCCCCCTAGTCTGAATAGGACAAGGAGAGGGGGGCGGCGCCCCCCCCCCCCCTTTCCTTCCTCTCTCCCTCCTCTTTCCCCTCCTCTCCTAGTCCAACAAGGAAAAGGGAGGGAGTCCTACTCCTGGCAGGAGTAGGACTCCTCCTGGCACGCCCCCTCTAGGCCGGCTGCACCTCCCCCTTGCTCCTTTATATACGGGGGTAGGGGGCACCCTAGAGACACAACAATTGATCGTTTGATCTCTTAGCCGTGTGCGGTGCCCCCTCCACCATAGTCCACCTCGATAATACTATAGCGGTGCTTAGGCGAAGCCCTGCATCGGTAAACATCATCATCGTCACCACGCCGTCGTGCTGACGAAAGTCTCCCTCAACACTTGGCTGGATCGGAGTTCGAGGGACGTCATCGGGCTGAACGTGTGCTGAACTCGGAGGTGCCATGCGTTCGGTACTTGATTGGTCGGATCGTGAAGACGTACGAATACATCACCCGCGTTGTGCTAACGCTTCCGCTTTTGGTATACGAGGGTACATGGAAAACACACTCCCCTCTCGTTGCTATGCATCACCATGATCTTGCGTGTGCATAGGATTTTTTTTGAAATTACTACATTTCCCAACAGTGGCATGCGAGCCAGGTTTTATGCGTAAATGTCATATGCACGAGTAGAACACAAGTGAGTTGTGGGCGATATAAGTCATACTGCTTACCAGCATGTCATACTTTGATTCGGCGGTATTGTTGGATGAAGCGGCCCTGACCGACATTACGCGTACGCTTACGCGAGACTGGTTCTACCGACGTGCTTTGCACACAGGTGGCCGGCGGGTGTCAGTTTCTCCAACTTTAGTTGAACCGAGTGTGGCTACGCCCGGTCCTTGCGAAGGTTAAAACATCACCAACTTGACAAACTAACGTTGTGGTTTTGATGCGTAGGTAAGAACGGTTCTTGCTAAGCCCGTAGCAGCCACGTAAAATTTGCAGCAACAAAGTAGAGGACGTCTAACTTGTTTTTGCAGGGCATGTTGTGATGTGATATGGTCAAGACATGATGCTAAATTTTATTGTATGAGATGATCATGTTTTGTAACCGAGTTATCATCAACTAGCAGGAGCCATATGGTTGTTGTTTTATTGTATGCAATGCAATCGCCGTGTAATGCTTGACTTTATCACTAAGCGGTAGCGATAGTCGTAGAAGCATAAGATTGGCGAGACGACAACGATGATACGATGGAGATCAAGGTGTCGAGCCGATGACGATGGTGATCATGACGGTGCTTCGGAGATGGAGATCACAAGCACAAGATGATGATGGCCATATCATATCACTTATATTGATTGCATGTGATGTTTATCCTTTATGCATCTTATCTTGCTTTGATTGACGGTAGCATTATAAGATGATCCCTCACTAAATTATCAAAGTATAAGTGTTCTCCCTGAGTATGCACCGTTGAGAAAGTTCTTCGTGCTGAGACACCACGTGATGATTGGGTGTGATAGGCTCTACGTTCAAATACAACAGGTGCAAAATAGTTGCACACGCGGAGTACTCAGGTTAAACTTGACGAGCCTAGCATATAACATATATGGCCTTGGAACACGGAGACCAAAAGGTCGAGAGTGAATCATATAGTAGATATGATCAACATAGTGATGTTCACCATTGAAAGTACTCCATCTCACATGATGATCGGACATGGTTTTGTTGATCTGGATCACGTGATCACTTAGAGGATTAGAGGGATGTCTATCTAAGTGAGAGTTCTTAAGTAATATGATTAATTGAACTTAAATTATCATGAACTTAGTACCTGATAGTATCTTGCTTGTCTATGTTGATAGGTGGCCCGTGCTGTTGTTCCATTGAATTTTAATGCGTTCCTTGAGAAAGCAAAGTTGAAATATGATGGTAGCATTTACACGGACTGGGTCCGTAACTTGAGGATTATCCTCATTGCTGCACAGAAGAATTACGTCCTGGAAGCACCGCTAGGTGTACCACCTGCGCCAACAACTACAGACATTGTGAATGCCTGGCAGTCACGTGTTGATGACTACTCGATAGTTCAGTGTGCCATGCTTTACGACTTAGAACCGGGACTTCAACGACGTTTTGAACGTCATGGAGCATATGAGATGTTCCAAGAGTTGAAGTTAATATTTCAAGGAAATGCCCGGATTGAGAGATATGAAGTCTCCAATAAGTTCTACAGCTGCAAGATGGAGGAGAATAGTTCTGTCAGTGAGCATATACTCAAGATGTCTGGGTACTGCAATCACTTGATTCAACTGGGAGTTAATCTTCCGGATGATAGCATCATTGACAGAATTCTCGAATCACTACCACCAAGCTACAAGAGCTTCGTGATGAGCTATAATATGCAAGGGATGGATAAGACAATTCCCGAGCTCTTCGCAATGCTAAAAGCAGCGGAGGTAGAAATCAAGAAGGAGCATCAAGTGTTGATGGTCAATAAGACCACCAGTTTCAAGAAAAAGGGCAAAGGGAAGAAGAAGGGGAACTTCAAGAAGAACAGCAAGCAAGTTGCTGCTCAGGAGAAGAAACCCAAGTCTGGACCTAAGCCCGAGACTGAGTGCTTCTACTGCAAGCAGACTGGTCACTGGAAGCGGAACTGCCCCAAGTATTTGGCAGATAAGAAGGATGGCAAGGTGAACAAAGGTATATGTGATATACATGTTATTGATGTGTACCTTACTAATGGTCGCAGTAGCACCTGGGTATTTGATACTGGTTCTGTTGCTAATATTTGCAACTCGAAACAGGGGCTATGGATTAAGCTAAGATTGGCTAAGGACGAGGTGACGATGCGCGTGGGAAATGGTTCCAAAGTCGATGTGATCGCGGTCGGCACGCTACCTCTACATCTACCTTCGGGATTAGTATTAGACCTAAATAATTGTTATTTGGTGCCAGCGTTGAGCATGAACATTATATCTGGATCTTGTTTGATGTGAGACGGTTATTCAGTTAAATCAGAGAATAATGGTTGTTCTATTTATATGAGTAATATCTTTTATGGTCATGCACCCTTGAAGAGTGGTCTATTTTTGTTGAATCTCGATAGTAGTGATACACATATTCATAATATTGAAGCCAAAAGATGTAGAGTTGATAATGATAGTGCAACTTATTTGTGGCACTGCCGTTTAGGTCATATCGGTGTAAAGCGCATGAAGAAGCTCCATACTGATGGACTTTCAGAACCACCTGATTATGAATCACTTGGTACTTGCGAACCGTGCCTCATGGGCAAGATGACTAAAACACCGTTCTCCGGAACTATGGAGAGAGCAACAGATTTGTTGGAAATCATACATACAGATGTATGTGGTCCGATGAATGTTGAGGCTCGTGGCGGATATCATTATTTTCTCACCTTCACAGATGATTTAAGCAGATATGGGTATATCTACTTAATGAAACATAAGTCTGAAACATTTGAAAAGTTCAAAGAATTTCAGAGTGAAGTTGAAAATCATTGTAACAAGAAAATAAAGTTTCTACGATCTGATCATGGAGGAGAATATTTGAGTTATGAGTTTGGTCTTCATTTGAAACAATGCGGAATAGTTTCACAACTCACGCCACCTGGAACACCACATCATAATGGTGTGTCCGAACGTCGTAATTGTACTCTACTAGATATGGTGCGGTCTATGATGTCTCTTACTGATTTACCACTATCATTTTGGGGTTATGCTTTAGAGACGGCCACATTCACGTTAAATAGGGCACCATCGAAATCCGTTGAGACGACGCCTTATGAACTGTGGTTTGGCAAGAAACCAAAGTTGTTGTTTCTGAAAGTTTGGGGCTGCGATGCTTATGTGAAAAAGCTTCAACCTGATAAGCTCGAACCTAAATCGGAGAAATGTGTCTTCATAGGATACCCAAAGGAGACTGTTGGGTACACCTTCTATCACAGATCCGAAGAAAAGACTTTTGTTGCTAAATTCGGAATCTTTCTGGAGAAGGAGTTTCTCTCGGAAGAAGTAAGTGGGAGGAAAGTAGAACTTGATGAGGTAACTGTACCTGCTCCCCTATTGGAAAGTAGTTCATCGCAGAAACCGGTTTCTACGACACCTACACCAATTAGTGAGGAAGTTAATGATGATGATCATGGAACTTCAGATCAAGTTGTTACTGAACCTCGTAGGTCAACCAGATTAAGATCCGCACCAGAGTGGTATGGAAATCCTGTTCTGGAAGTTATGTTACAAGACCATGACGAACCTACAAACTATGAAGAAGCGATGGTGATCCCAGATTCCGCGAAATGGCTTGAGGCCATGAAATCTAAGATGGGATCCATGTATGAGAACAAAGTGTGGACTTTGGTTGACTTGCCCGATGATCAGCAAGCAATTGAGAATAAATGGATCTTCAAGAAGAAGACTGACGCTGATGGTAATGTTACTGTCTATAAAGCTCGACTTGTTGCAAAAGGTTTTCAACAAGTTCAAGGGATTGACTACGATGAGACCTTCTCACCCGTAGCGATGCTTAAGTCTGTCCGAATCATGTTAGCAATTGCCGCATTTTATGATTATGAAATGTGGCAAATGGATGTCAAAACTTCTTTCCTGAATGGATTTCTGGGAGAAGAGTTGTATATGATGCAACTGGAAGGTTTTGTCGATCCAAAGGGAGCTAACAAAGTCTGCAAGCTCCAGCGATCCACTGGTGCAAGCCTCTCGGACTTGGAATAAATGCTTTGATAGTGTGATCAAAGCATTTGGTTTTGTACAGGCTTTTGGAGAAGCCTGTATTTACAAGAAAGTGAGTGGGAGCTCTGTAGCATTTCTGATATTATATGTGGATGACATATTGTTGATTGGAAATGATATAGAATTTCTGGATAGCATAAAGGGATACTTGAATAAGAGTTTTTCAATGAAAGACCTCGGTGAAGCTGCTTATATATTGGGCATCAAGATCTATAGAGATAGATCAAGAGGCTTAATTGGACTTTCACAAAGCACATACATTGACAAAATTTTGAAGAAGTTCAAAATGGATCAAGCAAAGAAAGGGTTCTTGCCTGTGTTACAAGGTGTGAAGTTGAGTAAGACTCAATGCCCGACCACTGCAGAAGATAGAGAGAAAATGAAAGATGTTCCCTATGCTTCAGCCATAGGCTCTATCATGTATGCAATGTTGTGTACCAGACCTGATGTGTGCCTTGTTATAAGTCTAGTAGGGAGGTACCAAAGTAATCCAGGAGTGGATCACTGGACAACGGTCAAAAACATCCTGAAATACCTGAAAAGGACTAAGGATATGTTTCTCATTTATGGAGGTGACAAAGAGCTCATCGTAAATGGTTACGTTGATGCAAGCTTTGACACTGATCCAGATGATTCCAAATCGCAAACCGGATACGTGTTTACATTGAACGGTGGAGCTGCCAGTTGGTGCAGTTCTAAACAAAGCGTTGTGGCGGGATCTACATGTGAAGCGGGAGTACATAGCTACTTCGGAAGCAGCAAATGAAGGAGTCTGGATGAAGGAGTTCATATCCGATCTAGGTGTCATACCTAGTGCATCGGGTCCAATGAAAATCTTTTGTGACAATACTGGTGCAATTGCCTTGGCGAAGGAATCCGGATTTCACAAGAGAACCAAGCACATCAAGAGACGCTTCAATTCCATCCGGGATTTAGTCCAGGTGGGAGACATAGAAATTTGCAAGATACATACGGATCTGAATGTTGCAGACCCATTGACTAAGCCTCTTCCACGAGCAAAACATGATCAGCACCAAGGCTCCATGGGTGTTAGAATCATTACTGTGTAATCTAGATTATTGACTCTAGTGCAAGTGGGAGACTGAAGGAAATATGCCCTAAAGGCAATAATAAAGTTATTATTTATTTCCTTATATCATGATAAATGTTTATTATTCATGCTAGAATTGTATTAACCGGAAACCTGATACATGTGTGAATACATAGACAAACAGAGTGTCACTAGTATGCCTCTACTTGACTAGCTCATTGATCGAAGATGGTTATGTTTCCTAACCATAGACAAAGAGTTGTCATTTGATTAATGAGATCACATCATTAGGAGAATGATGTGATTGACTTGACCCATTCCGTTAGCTTAGCACTCGATAGTTTAGTATGTTGCTATTGCTTTCTTCATGACTTATACATGTTCCTATGACTATGAGATTATGCAACTCCCGTTTACCGAAGGAACACTTTGTGTGCTACCAAACGTCACAATGTAACTGGGTGATTATAAAGGTGCTCTACAGGTGTCTCCAAAGGTATGTTGGGTTGGCGTATTTCGAGATTAGGATTTGTCACTCCGATTGTCGGAGAGGTATCTCTGGGCCCTCTCGGTAATGCACATCACTTAAGCCTTGCAAGCATTGCAACTAATGAGTTAGTTGCGGGATGATGTATTACAGAACGAGTAAAGAGACTTGCCGGTAATGAGATTGAACTAGGTATTGAGATACTGACGATCGAATCTCGGGTAAGTAACATACCGATGACAAAGGGAACAACGTATGTTGTTATGCGGTCTGACCGATAAAGATCTTCGTAGAATATGTGGGAGCCAATATGAGCATCCAGGTTCCGCTATTGGTTATTGACCGGAGACGTGTCTCGGTCATGTCTACATAGTTCTCGGACCCGTAGGGTCCGCACGCTTAACATTTCGATGACAGTTATATTATGAGTTTATATGTTTTGATGTACCGAAGGTTGTTCGGAGTCCCGGATGTGATCACGGGCATGACGAGGAGTCTAGAAATGGTTGAGACATAAAGATTGATATATTGGAAGCCTATGTTTGGATATCAGAAGTGTTCCGGGTAAAATCGGGATTTTACCAGAGTACCGGGAGGTTACCGGAACCCCCCGGGAGCTTAATGGGCCATAGTGGGCCTTGTGGAGAAGAGGAGAGGCGGCCAGGGCAGGGCCGCGCGCCCCTCCCCCCTAGTCCGAATAGGAAAAGGAGAGGGGGGCGGCGCCCCCCCCCCCCTTTCCTTCCTCTCTCCCTCCTCTTTCCCCCCTCCTCTCCTAGTCCAACAAGGAAAAGGGAGGGAATCTTACTCCCGGTAGGAGTAGGACTCCTCCTAGCGCGCCCCCTCTAGGCGGGCCGCACCTCCCCCTTGCTCCTTTATATACGGGGGCAGGGGGAACCCTAGAGAGATAACAATTGATCGTTTGATCTTTTAGCCGTGTGCGGTGCCCCCCTCCACCATAGTCCACCTTGATAATACTGTAGCGGTGCTTAGGCAAAGCCCTGCGTCGGTAGAACATCATCATTGTCACCACGCCGTCGTGCTGACGAAACTCTCCCTCAACACTCGGCTGGATCGGAGTTCGAGGGACATCATCGGGCTGAACGTGTGCTGAACTCGGAGGTGTCGTGCGTTCGGTACTTGATCGGTCAGATCGTGAAGACGTACGACTACATCAACCGCGTTGTGCTAACGCTTCCGCTTTCAGTCTACGAGGGTACGTGGACAACACTCTCCCCTCTTGTTGCTATGCATCACCATGATCTTGCGTGTGCGTAGGATTTTTTTTGAAATTACTACGTTTCCCGACACTTGATGTCTTCTTTTTGTGTAGCTCTTTGATGATTTATCCTTCCTCTCCGAATCCTTGCTTCTCCGAGAGGATCTTCGTTCATAACGATCATCTCTACTCCTTCTCTCTCTTGGCGGTCATTCTTCTCTCCTACTTCTTTTGGGAGAATATTCTCCTCTTTTGTAAGGAGTCGTACACTCATTTGAATAGTGTCCGGGTCTTCCACAATTGTAGCAGTTACGCTCACGACTAGAAGATCTTTTGTCATTGTAGGACCTTGACTTAGAACTTATTTCCTTGCTTCTATTCTTGTAAAACTTGTTGAAGTTCTTCACCATTAGGCTCAATTCTTCATTGAAGGTTTGCTTCTCATTTGATGATGTGGGGGCATCACATGAGGCTTTGTAGGCACCACTTGACTTGTTGTGGAGCTCTTCCTTATCCTTGGGTGACATGTCATGAGCAACAATTCTTCCAATGACTTTCGTTGGCTTGAGATCTTTGTAGTTGGGAATCATTTGGATCAATGTGCACACGGTATCATATTTTCTATCCAAGGCTCTTAGGATCTTCTTGATGATGAATCTATCGGTCATCTCTTCACTTCCTAAGCCGGCAATCTCATTTGTGATGAGAGCAAGCCTAGAGTACATTTCAGAGACACCTTCACCATCCTTCATTTTGAACTTGTCAAGTTGACTTTGAAGCACATCCAACTTGGATTCCTTGACGGAGTCGGTACCTTCGTGCATATCAATCAAAGTATCCTAGATTTCCTTTGCATTCTCAAGACGGCTGATTTTGTTGAATTCTTCGGGGCACAATCCATTGAAGAGAATATCGCAAGCTTGAGCATTGTATTGCAGCATCTTTAACTCTTCCGCGGTAGCTTCACGGTTTGATTCTCTCCCATCAAAGAATTCACCTTGCAAGACAATACACACAATAGCCCAAACGGCGGGGTTATGTCCAAGAATATGCATTTTCATCTTATGCTTCCAACTAGCAAAATTAGTACCATCAAAGTAAGGACCTCTATGGTGGTAATTTCCCTCGCTAGATGCCATACTCTCCTAGGTTGTGAAACCAAGGCTATGACCACCAAAAGCTATGGAAATCAAAGCAAATGGAGACCAAAGCTCTGATACCACTTGTATGATCGAAAGTATGTCTAGAGGGGGGGTGATTAGACTACTTGACCAAATAAAAATCTAGCCTTTTCCCAATTTTATTTCTTGGTAGATTTTAGCAACTTAGCACAGGTCAAGCAAACAACCTACACATGCAATTCTAAGAGTATAGCAGCGAAATGTAAAACAATTGCATATGAAGGTAAAGGGAGGAGTTTGGAGGGAGCAAACGCGATGTAGACACGGAGATTTTTGGCGTGGTTCTGATAGGTGGTGCTATCGTACATCCATATTGATGGAGACTTCAACCCACGAAGGGTAACGGTTGCGCGAGTCCACGGAGGGCTCCACCCACGAAGAAGCAACCTTGTCTATCCCACCATGGCCATCGCCCATGAAGGACTTGCCTCACTAGGGTAGATCTTCACGAAGTAGGCGATCTCCTTGCCCGTACAAACTCCTTGGTTCAACTCCACAATCTTGACGGAGGCTCCCAAGTGACACCTAGGCAATCTAGGAGACACCACTCTCCAAGAGGTAATAAATGGTGTGTTGATGATGAACTCCTTGCTCTTGTGCTTCAAATGATAGTCTACCCCAACACTCAGCTCTCTCTCTCATAGGATTGGATTTGGTAGAAAGATGATTTGAGTGGAAAGCAATTTGGGGAAGGCTAGAGATCAAGATTTATGTGGTGGGAATGGAATATCTTAACCTCAACACAAGTGTAGGTGGTTCTCTCTCAGAAAATGTATGTTGGAAGTGTAGGCATGTTCTGATGGCTCTCTCCATGAATGAAGAGTGTGTGGAGGGGTATATATAGCCTCCACACAAAATCTAACCGTTACACACAAATCACCAAACTCGGTGGGACCGAATCATACAACTCGGTCAGACCGATTTAGTTCATGATGTGACCGTTAGGGTTTTCAGTGGGACCGACATGTCAACTCGGTGAGACCGATTTCTTTAGGGTTAGGGCATAACGTAGTCTCAGTGAGACCGATTACACAAACTCAATGGGACCGATTTTGGTAATAGACAAACAGAGAGTTGGTCAGGAAAACTCGATGGGACAGATTCGCTCATCTCGGTTGTACCAAAACGTTACAAGAGGGAAACAGAGAGTTTGCATTGCAATCTCGGTGGGACCGATCGCTCATCTCGGTTTGACTGAAACGTTACGAAGGGAAACAGAGAGTTTGCAATCCCATCTCGGTGAGACCGAGATCCCTATCGGTGGGACCGAAAAGACTAGGGTTTCTTGCAGTGGCTATAGCAACTGAACTCGGTTGCTCCGGATAGACAGTTTTAGTGGGGCCGAGTTTGACTTTTTGTTTGGGACATATGTGGATGTGAGAAAGTAGTTGAGGGTTTTTGGAGCATATCACTAAGCACTTTGAGCGAGAACCTCATTAAGCAACACCTCATCCCCTCTTGATAGTATTGGCTTTTCCTATGTACTCAATGTGATCTTGGATCACTGAAAATGAAATGTAGAGTCTTGTGCTTTGAGCTTGAGCTAATTCTTTTGTCCTTAGCATTTTGAGGGGTCCACTTTCTAATCCATGCCATGCCAATCATTGAGCTTTTCCTGAAATATTTATCTTCAAGTAGCATTAGCTCAATGAGCTATATGTTGTTAGGAATTACCAAAACCACCCGGGGATAGTTGCACTTCACGTTTTGATTGGCTAGAACCCAAACCCCACGAATCGTACGTCTACACCATTGGATGCTCCCAGATCAAACGACAATCCTCATCCCTTTCGACCGGAAATGCAGTCCAGCTAGGAATTGATTTATATGCCAACATGCACGGTAAATGCCAAAAAATGTCTTACATATAGCACATGAGACCTGAAATGCGCCAGCAAATCTAACCCGTGATAAAATTGTGATTGGTTTACGTGCAAAAATTTAGAGGCGAAACGAGGAACTCACATCTTCATTTCAAAATTAGTATGTCTTCATTTCAAACGAAATTATTCTGTTTTTGCACACGAGCGCTTAGAGGCAACCGTTTGCATAGGCCTTTCCGCGCGTGCGGCGACCGGGGATATGTTTCACCCTTTTCACTTAGGCCGCCAACACCCCCCACTGTCCGCTCGTGTTTCACTCAACTAGTCCACCCAATCTCCTTCGCTGGCTGCCCCCTCCCCCAGACCCACAGCAGAACCCTCTCCGGCGCCGCCGTGATCACCCCGGCCGTGTGCCCGCTCTTCGGCGTCAAGCCTACCTCCACTGTCGTTCCCAACATGCAGTGGCCCGTGCATCGCCGTCTTCGTTTGCTCGCCAGCCACCCTCGAGCATATCGATGCAGTAACCCTCGCCTCTCCTATGGTCCAGCAGGATTTGCATTAAGAAGCCTGTTAGTTACTGCTCTCCATCGCGGTGAGGCATATTTCCTCGCAATCCCTCTTCCCATTTCATTCCATATGTTCCCAAATTGGCTATAAATAACGGAGAGCGTATATATGTTCATTATCTACCTTCCTTACTACATATGAGCTGTATTTGTTCCAATAAGTTACTGCCTATTTATAGATCATGGGTGCCCGAGTCACACAAACTTAACAAATTAGCCGTTCATTTTTCAAAATATTGCATGGCATGTTTAGAAAGCTTGATACCTAGTTGTTAGTTTTATGCTTATCCTCCTTTCCTGAGTTTCGCATGTGTTCTCTATAGATGCCGAGTAGCAACGACATCACTCATTCAGGCCATGTATCTTCATCTGATTCGGATAACCCTAGGTCTTCAGCAGATTGTGAGGGATCAAGTAGTCTTCAACGGGATAGAGCTGCAACAATTACTCTTCCGGACAGGACACGGAGGAACACTCCAAGGAAGCCCACACACCAGCCTAAAGGTGTATATGAAGTAACCGAGATTGATTTAAAGTCCTGGGCTCCAACTAAACCAGATAAAGCACACATGAGGTTCAGGAGTGTGTGTGGATTTGTTGGCAGGGCAAGGCTCAACATTAATCTGCCGGGGTTTCGGAAGGCTGACACAGAAACACGTCGAAGGATAGTCCGGGAGATCATGGATCACTTCAACGTTCCATAGTAGTGGAGAATGCAGGTGAAACACGCTGCACTGAAGAAGGCTAGGGATGCTTGGAGAAACTAGAAGCACGTGTTGTACAAAAAGTACTTGAGTGAAGGCAAGGACCCAATCCCCGCATACCCCCAAATTACAAAGGCAGACTGGGCAGAATTCAAAAGGGTCAAGGCAACTCCAGAGTTTGCTGCAAAGAGTTTCAAGCAATCAGAACTTCAGAAGAAGAACATACACCCCCACCGTATGGGTATGGCAGGATACTACGGCATGAAACTGATATGGGAATAGGAGGTCAAAGAAGCAGTAGCGGTGGGTGGGAGTTCGGCCTTTAGTGAAATCAAGGTGAACGCACCAAAGACTACTTGCGGGCACGTGCAAAGAGGTGTGATGACTGAACTTATTACTTTGAAAACGCATGTGATACCAAACTGTATGAAGTGATGGTAGAGGCTTCCAAGATCCCTGGAAGGTTCTACAGGAACTTAGGGCCATGTGACATTCTGTCCATTGCTCTGGACACAAAAGAGCCCCCTGGCCGTGCAAGGGGTATAGGTGTTAATGTCCCGCACAAGAGGGCTTTCACACTCAGCAAAGAAGAGAGGCTCAGCATGAAAAAACCGAGGAGTGAAATGAAGCAGAATGCATTGTTTGAAAAGTTGAAGAAGGAGATTTATCCGGCTGTTCGAAAGGATGTTCAGGAGTCAATGATGATGCAGAAGACTCTAACACTGATAGATAGCCAGCAGATGGGAGGGGAGGCGGGCATGGATGATGATGCTTATTGCGAGACAACACTGCACAAGAGTAGTTGTGCATCAGCTGACCCCAGCGACACTGAGACTGTAGCTGCTCGTGATGATGCTATAACTGATCTATTTAGAATGAAAGACAGACTGAAGGGCGTGCTTACACATTATGAAGATACATTAAAATGTGCAACAACTTGGGTTTGCCCACCCTTCTTGGAAGGGCGGCCTTACACATTATGAAGACTATGTGAAGTGCTACGTGACTGAAGTAAAGCCTGGATTCAATGAATTTTCCCTGAAGAATGTCCTAGGAGACTTCAATGAGCAAAAGACCTTGGGAGAAACACTATTACATCACATCTAGTGGCCACAAAAGGAAATAGAGTTCATCGATGAGATTCCTGAAGCCCTGCCAAGAGCAACCACTATCGCCCCTCAACCGGTGACGCTCTCCTTGCCACAGCAGCTCTCGCGGGCTGATGCATCAACATGTGATCAGTTGGCCCGACTTTGTGGCGTACAGGCCATGTCATCCTCCGCCCCAAAGCAGCCAGTGGCAAGGCCTACAACTGCTGATGACGCACCACCGGTTCAGATGCCGGCCGCTAAAGCAGCGGGGGAGACCCAGCTGCAGCACATGCTCATCAGACCAACCTGGTGGAACAGACTGCTAAGCAGTCTGATGCTTCGGAACCACCTGCTAAGCAGTCTATAGGTCCAGAACTGACTGCTCATCTGTCCGTTGGTCCACAGGCATGTGATCAGCATACCAATGCGTCAGCACTTCCTGCTCAGCAAAGCAACACGTTGGCACGGCCTCCTCAGCACACCGACAAGTTGGCACCACCTGCGTAGAAACATGACATAGCTTCAACGCATGGTCGGCAGTCCGATGCCTCTGCTCCTACAGCCGAGTAGTCCGTCACAGCAGCACCGCCAGGTCAGCGGTCTGGCATAGATAAATCGTCTGCTAAGAAGTCTGTCCAAGCTTCACCATCTGCTCGGCAGTCTACCTTGCAGGCAACCAGATGTTCTGCCAGAAATGCTTCAAGTACCAAGAAGGAAGTGGCCAAAAAGGCTACAACCATGACCACGAGGAAGCGCAGCGGGAGAGCGAAGAGGAAAAAGAACGATTGCCTCTTAATTAAAGCACTCATCGCACATAACCAAATTAACAGCAGCTTGTTCGAATCGGGGAGTAACATTATTTCTGACGCCATGGATGATGAAGAAGTAGAATTGTTGCTTGCTAAAAGGAAAGCAGACGTACTTGAAGCACGCAATTACGTCCATGGCCAGCCATTTCTTGTTGGCGAATACTTTGATGAGTGCAGCTCCAGTTGCCGCGAGTTACGTGAATATTGCATGGATCAAATGTCAGCAGGTTATCATGCTTTGCTAGTCCACTACAATAGAGATCATTTCCGACATGATGCTGGTTCCATCAATGTGAGTTTCGAGGACTTTAATGTCTTCTTCAACTTCAACGTGCTTGATGCCACTCTTGTTAGATGCCTGATTTTGTAAGTACTTAACAAACTATGATCAACTTCTCCATACAATGTTGTAAATGATAAACAACTAACTGCATTTTATTCCTCTCAGAGGATTAAACGCGCGGAGAAGAATAAGGGAGAGCGTGTATTTCATAGATCCTGCATTAGAAAATGGCACAACATTAGATGGTAAGGACCGACGGGACTAGGCCGTTAACACAATCCTCCGTATCTTCGAAAACACGTCCCATGCATAATCATTTCTCTGGCCATATCATGAACGTTAAGTCAAGTAAACAACCACGCATACACTGATTGTCTTTCAGATTTCGACATCATTCATAAGTTCACGTCTTTCTTAATATGTAGCAATCAATGGATATTGGTATTCATTGTTCCAAACATGCACAATTGACATCAATAAAATTTATAAGAACATCATTGCAATCATGCTTTTCATCTAAGGGGTTATCATGAATCACTTTATAAATTCCTTCTTTGAATGCTTCATCACAATTTTCAGATTCATCAATCTCAAGCAAAACTTCATAAAGATAATCTAGTGAACTGAATTCACTAGCAATGGGTTCATCATAATTGGATCTCTTGAAAAGATTAGCAAGTGTATGAGAATCTATATCAATTAATTTTTAGCAAGCGAAGATGCAAGCAAATAGAGGACACATGGAAACACAGGCAAACATGAGATCTGATGAGAAAACGGCGAACGGAAAATAGGGCGAATAAAACGGCAAATTTTTGTGAAGTGGGGGAGAGGAAAACAAGAGAAAAATGGCAAATAATGTAAATAGCAAGGAGATGAGATTTGTGATTAGGAACTTGGTAGATGTTTGTGCTTTTGATCTCCATCTCCAAAGAAACGTCATGATCTCCATCATCACCGACTCGACACCTTAATCTCCATCGTTGCGTCATGGCTGTCTCGCCAACTATTGCTTATACAACTATTGGTAACTCATAGTGATAAAGTGAAGCAATTACAAGTCGTTTGCATTTCATACAGTAAAGAGACAACCATAAGGCTCCTACCGGTTGCCGATAAATTACAAAACATGATCATCTCATACAATAACATATATCACATCATGTCTTGACCATATCACATCACAACATGCGTTGCAAAAACAAGTTAGACGTCCTCTGCTTTGTTGTTGCAAGTTTTACGTGGCTGCTACGGGCTTCTAGCAAGAACCATTCTTACCTACGCAAAAAACCACAACGATGATTCGTCAAGTTTGCTGTTTTAACCTTCTTCAAGGATCGACCGCAGTCAAATTCGATTCAACTAAAGTAGGAGAAACAGACACCCGCCAACTACCTTTATGCAAAACTAGTTGCATGTCAGTTGGTGGAACCGGTCTCATGTGCGTGGAAATGTAAGGTTGGTTCGGGCTACTTCATCCCACAATGCCGCCGAATCAAAATAAAACATTGGTGGTAACCAGTATGACTAACACTGCCCACAACTCTTTGTGTTCTACTCATGCATATCAACTACACATAGACCTGGCTCATGATGCCACTGTTGGGAATCATTGCATGGAAAAGCAAAAAAAATTCTACGCACACGCAATGATCTATCCATGGAGATGCATAGCAACGAGGGGGAGTGTCTCCACGTACCCTCGTAGATCATAAGCGGAAGCGTTTCACAATGCGGTTGATGTAGTCGAACTTTCTTCGCGATCCAACCGATCTAGTACCAAAGGAACGGCACCTCCGCGTTTTGCACATGTTCAGCTCGGTGACGTCCCTCGCCTTCTTGATCCAGCAAGACGTCGAGGTAGTAGATGAGTTCCATCAACATGACGGCATGGCGACGGTGATGGTGAAGTGATCTCCGCAGGGCTTCACCTAAGCACTATGAAAATATAATCGGGGGTGTAAACGGTGGAGGGGCGCCGCACATGGCTAACAATTGATCTGGTGTGTGCTAGACGCCCCCTCCCACATATATATAGGTGGGAGGGAGGGAGGAGCAGCCATATGAGGCGCCCAAGTAGGAAGAATCCTACTTGGAGTCCCTCCCAAGGCGCGCCCCCTGCCATATATAACCGAGGGGGAAGGAAACAGGGGGGGGAGAGGGAAGGTAGTGGGAATCCTAATCCACACTTTCATTTCCCTTCCCCATTTTCCTTCTCCTCCTTTGGCAAGCCCATATGGGGGACGCACCAGCCCCTTGTGGCTGGTGTGTTTCCCCTCTTGGCCCATAAGGCCCATATCTTTTGCAAGGGGTGTCCGGAACCCCTTCCGGTGACCCGATAAGTACTCGGTACACCTCGAAACACTTCCAGTGTCCAAATACCATCGTCCTATATATAAATCTTTACCTCTCGACCATTTCGAGACTCCTCTTCATGTCTGTGGTCTCATCCAGGACTCCGAACAACATTCGGTCACCAAATCACATAACTCATATAATACTATATCGTCATCGAACGTTAAGCGTGCGGACCCTATGGGTTCGAGAACTATGTAGACATGACCGAGACACGTCTCCGTTCAATAACCAATAGTGGAACCTAGATGCCCATATTGGCTCCTACATATTCTACGCAGATCTTTATCGGTCGAACCGTTATGACAATATACGTAATTCCCTTTGTCCATCGGTATGTTACTTGCCCGAGATTCGATCATCGGTATCTTCATACCTAGTTCAATCTCGTTACCGGCAAGTCTCTTTACTCGTTCCGTAATACATCACCTCGTGACTAACTCCTTCGTCGTTTGCTTGCAAGCTAATGATGTGTATTACCGAGAGGGCGCAGAGATACCTCTCCGATACTCGGAGTGACAAATCCTAATCTTGATCTATGCCAACTCAACAAACACCTTCGGAGATACTTGTAGAGCATCTTTATAATCTTTGAGTTACGTTGTGACATTTGATAGCACAAAAGGCATTCCTCCGATATCTGGGAGTTGCATAATCTCATAGTCGAAGGAATATGTATTTGACATGAAGAAAGCAATAACAATAAAACTGAACGATCATTATGATAAGCTAATGGATGAGTCTTGTCCATCACATCATTCTCCTGATGATGCGATCCCATTTTCAAATGACAACTCATGTCTATGGTTAGGAAACCTTAACCATCTTTGATCAACGAGCTAGTCTAGTAGAGGCTCACTAGGGACTCGGTATTTGTTTATGGATTCACAGATGTATTTAAGTTTCCGATCAATACAATTCTAGCATAAATAATAAACCTTTAGCATGAATAAGGAAATATAAAATAAAAACTTTATTATTGCCTCTAGGGCATATTTCCTTCAATCTGGTGGCACATTCTTCGGTAGACAAAATCCCCATAAATTCTAGCATGGGCTGCCAAGGCATGTGCAGCCACATTACACTCTCTTCTAATTTTGCTCACCTCACATAGACTGAAATCACGCACCAGGCTTTTAGCCTCTTCATACTTAGCCCACCACTTGGTGTTGTTCCTTCCTGAAGAGTTCATAGTAGTCACAACAGTAGCACCGTCAGACTCAACGTACACATGTCCCTTGTTTACATTTCTCAAACAC
Source organism: Triticum dicoccoides (assembly GCF_002162155.2). Lineage (NCBI taxonomy): Eukaryota > Viridiplantae > Streptophyta > Magnoliopsida > Poales > Poaceae > Triticum > Triticum dicoccoides. The sequence goes on from NC_041380.1 coordinate 298,253,034, forward strand.
TTGAGTCCAATCACTAGGGAGCTTGCCTCTACTTCCTCTGCTTGGTCGCATGACCGAAGGTGACAACATACAGAAAATACAACCGACCCCATGCTACAAGCGACTGCCCCTGCCCACGCCGATCCCAAAACTGAAACATAATAAGGATCAATGTTCAGTTTAATACAAGCTCCTTGGGCCCTCGACCAGTGGCACTTTGGCTGCATATTTCTATCTGGTGACAATTGCATCTAAGTTTCATGCAAGTGTTTTTCCCGGTGACATCACTTTCAGCTAGGGCTTTAGAGTTCAACGTTTCTAGTAATTCTTTAGAAAAAAGGACTGAGTCCAAAATCTTTGCTTCCCCTTTATTATGCACAATACCCTCCCTAAGATGCAATGATCGCCATAGAACCGGTTGCAGTTTTCTCGCATGTGTCCAGAGCATTGGCTTAAAGCATGTAACAGCCAATCCGGATTATGTGCATCAGGTACTAGTTCTTTTGGCAATGCCCAATGTTCTCTTATGTTTTCTGTGAGAGCTCCGGCCTTGGTGCAATTCACAACAGCGCTGTGAGCATCCTCCTTCTCTATACCCCATATGTTACATATTCCATCAATTTCTAGGGTCCTCCTCCTTTTGTTTTCCTTTGTGGTAAGTGAGTCGGTGGCAATTCTCTAGGATACAATACAGACTTTGTGAGGGACCTGCGTTTTCTAGATCAAATTCCAGAGATTTTCCCTTCCATTGCTAATGCTACGAGACGAACCAGCTATTTCTTCATGTTGCTTCAAATTCATTCCCAGTCTATAAGCACTTCTTACCGTGAAGATGTCATTTTTCTCATAGTTCCACGCTAGATGGTCTTCAGTCTCACTGAGAGGAATATTTATTTTGAATATTTACTCAACGTCGAAACCATGGAATAGCTCGTCGATAAGGAGAACATTCCACCCTCTTCCTTGCGACAACATGAGCTGATTAACCCATCTGATTGGGCTCTGGGTCTTAAGAGATAGAACCTTGAGACCTGTTTTCCTTGGGATCCAATTATCCCTAAGGATTTGGATACTATTCCCATTTCCAACTCTTCAAACAACACCTTTCTTCAAGAGTTCTAGGTCAAATTCAATCCCTCTCCACACAGGTGACACATTGGATGCGAAGACCGTGTCCAAGAAATAGCCACTTGGATAATATTTTGATTTCAGAATACGAGCACACAAACTTTCGGTCGCTGAACTAAGCACCAAGCTTGCTTAGCCAGCAGGGCCTGGTTGAAAACCTGCATATCTCGAAAACCCAGGCCTCCATGACATTTTCGTTGTGTCATTTTCTCCCATGACATCCAATGGACTCTTCTATGATTTTGCTCGTCATCCCACCATAAGTCACACACCGTTTTCTCGTATTGCTCACAAAAAACCACACTCATCTTATACATACTCATGGTATATGTTGGCAATGCTTGAATCACCTATTTGATCAAAATATCTTTAGATCCATGGGACATAGATCTTTCAACCCAACCAGTGAGCCTTTTAGTGAAGCGTTCAAAGATAGGATGACTCTTCATACGTCCCTCGAGTGTGGGTAGACCCAAATACCTCTCCTCAAAGGCGACATAGGTTATATCTAGAATTTGCTTGACTTCATTCTGGACCTACGAAGGGCAAGCTCTGCTAAGCATTTACTTGGGCTTAACAGTTGGCTCATTCCTTGCTCAAATTTGTTGAGGGCATTCTTGATACTCCTTGCTTCATCACTGTCAGCTTTAAAGAAGAGAAGGCTATCAGCTGCAAATAGAAGATGGGAGATACCTCGGCTCCCTCTCACCACTTTCAACGGGGTGATCTTACCAGTAGCACATTCAGCCTTGAGGGCACGTGATAGACCTTCAGCCACAGACGAGAAGAGGTACAGACTTAAAGGGTCTCCCTAACGGAGACCCCTCGAAGGTTTGAAGAAATCCAAAATTTCTCCATTTAGTTTCACCGCATATCTCACAGACCGAACACATGTCATCATTCAATTTTTCCACTTCTGACCTCCAATCCACACGATACACTTTGGACATATCAAGTTTATAGGCAAAATGGTTGTTGGTAGCAATCCTGTTGTGTTGGATTTTAGAAAAACACTCAAAGGCAATATATGCATTTGTCCGTGATGAGTCTTCCAGAAATGAAAGAACTCTGTGTTTCTGACACCAAGTCATCTAAAATAGGTCAGAGGCGGTTAACGAGGCATTTAGAGATCACTTTATAGATGACCGTCGCATAAGCTTATTGGACGGAAATCTTTCAAGTATACGGGAGCATTACCTTTGGGAATAAGGATAATCATCGTGTTGTTAATTCCTTCTGCCATGATCGGCTTTCTTTTTCTTTTGACATAGTGCGTGGGAAGAAATATTCCACGAGTGAATTCGAGTCCTTCGTGAGCTACACCGCCGTGCATACTCGAATTTGGACCGATGATCACCACCCAGTAAAATAACGCCTAGCACCACAGGAAACCAAGCTAGAAGCAGCACGTATAACACTTCGCACACACCTAGACGATAAAACTCTCCACCGATCTCTCGTTCGCTGGAAAGGGACACCCAATCCCCACAGCCTTTTCCTCCCTCCGCAGTAGCCTTTCTGCGGTACACCCAGGAGGAGGAGTACAAGTGTACAACTATCTTGGATTTGCGTGGATATCGAGAGGGATTGCGAGATCCGTAGAAACAGAACACGGGCTGCCACTGGCTACTGCCGATACTGCTCCCAAAGCAAGAATAGACAAGTGGAGGAGCACAGACAGCACTAGGATGCAGTGGCGGAGAGCGGCAGGGGAAAGACAAAAGAGATTGCCCAGCGCAAGATCGAGGTCGGTACCCTGGAAGATCTTTTCTCTTTGGAGTATTGCCGAAAACTTATTCTCTCCTCCATCGTCGAGTGAATCTTGCGCGCCAACAATAGTGTAGTGGACGGCGCTACTAGTCAGGAGAGACACTGATGAGAGTGATGTGCTCGCTAATGTTATAGCGTCGTGCCTACTGTACAAATAGGACGAAGATTACCTGGCTTTGTCATCACCCGCGTCGACGTGAATCAATGAACGAATCGCCGAAGACCGCTAAGGGCATCTCCAGCCGTTAGGCCCTCAGGGCGTCTAAATAGAGCGGCCTGGGACGTGCCGGCGCTAGTTCGGCCCCTGGGGGCAACCTAGCTCCCAGTCACGCCCCCAAGCGCCGGTCACAGGATGTGAAAAATTTAAACTTGGTCGTTCCCGCTCTCAAAAGACGCCACAAATCCGGCGATCGGACGTAGTCTGGCGTTACAAAAAACAGAGCGCCGCATGCCGTAGGTTCGCGTGCGCAATGATTCACTTGGCGGGGTCGGTTCCAGGCGTTGGCGGAGTCGGCGTGCGCGGGCTCGGCGGTGTCGGAGCTGCTTCGATGCTGGGCTGTGTCGGTGCGGCTTCGGCACTGCTGGGCGGCGATGTAGAGGCGTCGTTCGGGCTTGGCGTCCGTATGGTCGTGGGCGCGGGAGCTTGCATCGTCGGGGTTGCCATCTGCATCTGGTTCAGGATGAGGCCGCGCTCCGCCATGTACCACGCCCTGAGCTGCTCGTCGTTGCTCTGAAGCATGTCCGCCCCGCCCATCAGAAAAGCCATGTCGGTGTTCCTCTTCTTCGTGGCGACGTTCGTCCGGAGCAGGTCGAGCTTGATGGCGTTGTTCTTCATCAGCGACGACCACCGCGCCTCGGTCTTCTCTTCACGTAGGACGGCCCGGGCCTGGGCGTCGGCGAGGCAATGCTCGATGGACTCCTGCACTCGCGTGGTTGCTGCATCGGCGTTTTTCCCCTTCTTTGCCAATTTGTGGCCGTCCGGCCGCCCCTCTGACGCGCCCGGAGTCGTCGTGTCCGGCTTGTATGTCTCCTTGGCCTTGTCGAGGGTACGTCGGACTTCCGCCCACTTCTCGCACTTGTCAATGCGCTTGTAGACGTGGAGGTGCTTGAAGTCGGCGTCTTGGTTGTCGCGCCGATACATGGTGAACATACGCAGCAGTTGCGCGGAGGAACAAACAGTTGGCGTGCGGCGGGCGTTGACGACGAAGAGATGCGGGCGAATGGCGTGCGTACCTGATCCTCAACGCTGGCGCCGCTCTCCGGGCGAGCCGCGACCTCCTCGACGATTCCATGCCATTTGTTGCACGCCAACTGGATACGCCCCCAATGGTTCGCCATCGCCTTGGAGCCGCGCTGCATGTAGACGCCTTTGAAGTACGGGTCGACGAGCTTCCGCTCGTCGAACTCGGCCTTGATGCGGTCCCAGTACGTCTCGAAGCTCTGGTTCGTGCCGGTGGTCGGGTCGAGGCAGACGACTTTCCATGCTTCGGCGAGGCATTCCTCCTCCTTGGATGTCCACTTGATGCGCGCTTCGCCTGTCCTAGCCGCCCGCTTCTTCTTCTGGCGCCCCTTCGTCGGATCAGGAGCTGGCTCCTCCTCCTCCTTGTCCTTGTCCTCGTCCTCCTCCTCGGGATCCTGCGCTTCGTGCGCGTCCTCGCCGTAGACGTAGCCGAGCTCGGCCTCCATGTCGCCGCTAAGATCCACTACCTCGTCCTGGGTTGCGAACCCGGGAGACGCGGCGGCCGCGGTTGATCCTGTCGCGATGATGTCATCCATGTCGGCTCCTGTGTCGTCCGTGTCGCCGAGGTGCGAGAAGGGCAGCAGCCCATGGCGGAGATGGGGCGTCGGTGTGGCCGCGTAGGCGGCGGGCGGCGAATAGTTGTATGGAGGGTACTGCACGCCGACGAAGGCGGGCGAGGGTGTGCGCGTCGCGGGGTGGCCATGGGGAAGGTCACGTTTGGGTTGAACCCCCCGTGCGCATCGCCGTCGGCGTAGCCGGGCGACGACGATCCCCATGGAGATCCGACGCCTTGCTGTCCCTAGGGCGCATACTGGGCATGGCTGACGACGGGTGGATTCATCATCCCCGCGTGGTCGACCGATGAGGAAGACGCCGCCGCACGCGCCGCATTGTCGCGGGCCTTCTTGGCAATGGCCCTGTTCCGCCGGTCGGTGGTGACTGCGTCGCGTCGCTGAACTTCCACTCTCCACTCGGCGTTCGACATGCCCGGTGGCTTCGATGGCGGCGCCCTCGGCTTCCTCTGCTCCGGCTGGGCCATGGTGCCAGTCGTGGTTGCCACCGCGCGCGGCATGGCGTACTTCTTCGGCGGCATGGCGGCGACTGGAAGGCGAGCTGGAGGGGGTTTGGCGGAAGAAAGGGAGGGAATGGCGGGAGGAAGGCGAGCGAGCGGAGGAGATGCGAGGGAAAAGCGTCAAGAAGCGGCGGGAAAAGGCCCTCGGGTCGCCGTCAGGACGGGCCCACACGCCTTTTTCGCTTGTGCCAGCTCCCCAAGCGCCCCCCAGGGCGCCGGGTTTGGCCTGGGTCCGCCGGCACCAGTTTTGGCCCGAGCCGGTGAAAAACGGGTTTCTGGAGGCACGACTGGGCCATTTTTTTGACGTCGGCGCGGCAAAATCGCCTGGGGAGGGACTGTTGAGGGCGCGGCTAGAGATGCCCTAAATTTTGGCTACGCGACTAGCCGGGCATTGCTGCGGAATGCGGATTCGTGGTCCATCAAACCCAGGTGGTATGTTGGAGCATCTCCAGCCGCGTCTCCAACACATCTTTTAGACCATTTTCTGCCGTCGACGTTAAAAAATGACCCAGTCACGTCTTCAGAAACCCGTTTTTCGTCGGTTTGAACCGAAACTAGCGCCGACGGGCCCAGGCCGAACCCGGCGCGCCAGGGACGACGGGGAAAGCGATTTTGGCGCGAACGGGAATGGGCCCGCCGAGTCAGCGACACGCCGCTTCATCATCCTCATCTCCCTCGGTTCCCGCGGAATCAATGCCAAGGCTGCCGCGCCGGTCAGCCTTCATTGATGCCTCACGGGAGGCGCAGTGAAGGCGCCGCGACACGCGTACCGCCCGCTCCCGCCACGCGTCGCCCGACATGCAGGTTCTCACCGCCCCGCTTTGGCTATAAAAGCCGACCTCCTCGCCGGTGAACGCCACAACTCGCCTTCTCTCGCCTCGTCTCCCCACATAAGCCACCTCTCCCCCATTCCTCGCTGACGAGCAATGGCTGAGCAGTACCCCGGCGACTCCGCAGCGGCGAACGACTTCGACCGACACCATCTCCACGAGGACGAGACGTGCCTCCTCTATGAGGCCGACTATCCGGCGCCCCCAGACATGCGGGTGCCGGGCTCGTGGAAGTTGAGCGCCGGCGGCGTCCCGGTACCACCAATGCCCACCGGGGTTGAACGGCGGGCTGAGATCGCCCGCATCCGCTCGTCGCTGTCGGAGGCGCAGCGGAACGAGCCGAGGTACGCCGCGGACAGCCACACGCTGTGGACGATGTACTTCGAGCGCCGCCGTGAAGACCAGATCGCCTCCGCCAACGGCATCATCCCCCGCGGCTGCCTCAACGTCGACGGGTGGCACGAGTGGTGGGGCGTGCCCGACCGCACCCTCGAGGTTGTCCTCGACCACATCGAGACCGACAACATGCCGCGCCTCGAGTACCCGCCTCGCCCGTCATTCTCTCGCCGTCGTGGCAGCTCCTAGACGCCGCGGCGAATGGAGATGGTGACCTCCTCACCGCCGGGCTCCGGCTTGCTCTCCTCCGGGTCGTCGGTGCTCCGCCCCGTCAAGCCAGAGCCGCAGGAGACATCGCTTGGGCGTCGCACCGGCAGCGACGCCCTCGTCATCAACGAGGGCGGCCGCCCCTCCCCGCGCTCCCTCTGCCTAGTCCGGCCGAAGACCGAGCCGGGGCTGCTCTCCGTGAAGCCCGAGCACGCGGAGATGGCCGCCGCCGACGAGGCCACCCTCAAGTGGGCAAAAGCGGACTACATCCGCGCGCAGGTGGCACGCCAGCGTCGGGCGTACGCGGAGATCAAGGCCCAGCGTCGTGGACACGACCAGGGCGGCGTCGTCGTCCTCGACAGCACCAAGTTCTACGGGATCCTCGGCATGTAGAAGGCGGGCGGCGGCCGCGGCATAATAGGGCTAGGCGTAGTTTGTATGTTTCTCTGTTTTGTACAAATTTCAATAAAACCCCGCCGAGTTTGTGCCAGATTCGTATTAGATCGCCGAGTTTGCGCAATTTTGGGGGCTACCTGGAAGCGACGACTGGAAACGCAATCGCCTCACACCGAAAGCAAACGCTGGTTCGGCCGCAGACAACGCATTTTCGGCATCCTGGGAGGGCGAACGGCTGGAGATGCTCTTACCCTTTGTCGTACGCAGGCATAGCCAGGAGTGTGTTGAAGGAGTGCTATATGCTCAAGTAAGTGGGCGTGGTGTCAGTTGCGGCCCTAGGAGTATTCTTGGGTCCTCATGTGAATACCCATGATTTTTTAAAAACAAAGTTGATTTTGACAAAACAGTGACAAATTTTTGAAAAACAATAATGATTTGATAAGATGAATACACACGAATGTCCGGTTGTAAATTCCTGGAGCACCAGTTTGAATACCAGCTCATGCATGCGGCGCCGACTCCCGTGGGTGGCAGGAATTCTGCCGACAGCTGTGACCTGCCCTGCCCGGTTGTGAAAAATCGCACCAACTTGCACAGTGCGTGTCTCGGTTGCTGCTGCACGCTGCACGAGCGCTGACAGTTCACCCGTAGTGGAGTGGAGTAGCTTCAACAACAAAGACCCGGATGCTCCTGATCGACTCGATCGATACGTTTCCCAGAGACAAGATGATGGCTTTCGTAGGGCATGCATGCGGCCGCGGACAGCAGGGCTCCATGCCATGCGGGCAGCAGAATCTCATCCCGCTCCACGCCACGCCGCGCCGTGGGCCTACCAACTTGTGCCTACGGTGCAGTGTTGGTATCATATGAGGGACTTTTTTGTTTTTTTGGCGGGGAGGTATGATATGAGCTTGCTTGCGTGGATGGAGATTTTCTTCGATGGGATCGTCGTCGGCTTTGAACTATCGGCGGAGCGGATAAAATAGCGCATCAGTGTTTTGCGACCGTGGGGGTAAATGGAGCAAGTGGTGGCCCGTGCATATGCGGAAAAAGTCTATTTTAAACCCTGAATTCGTAGAGGTTCACGAAATGAACCTCAAGTCGAAATTCCGATCGGTCTCACCTTGAACTATGCAATTCCGGTCTAAATCAAAATCTGGCATCGTTTGAGGCATAATCTGTGAACTTTTCTTTTGAAAATCCGTAATTTCTTTTCAAAATTGTTGAACGTTTTCTAAATCTATGAACTTTTTTTTAAAAAAAAATTGTGACCTTTTTTCCTTTTGAAAATCTGGTTCACGGCGTTCTTTTTTTGTTAGCTATTTCCTACTAAGATGGCCACGAATTTAAGAAAAGGTGAAAACAAAAATAAAAATAAAAAGAAGAAAAAAAAAGAAAAAGAAGAAAAAAAAAGAGCAAGTGAACACAACAGATGTGCTCTCCCCGTGGTTACTTCCGTTGATAAACAATAGGAGGTCTCAGGTTCGGGTCACCCTGCATGCTTATTTTGCAGTTTTAAAGAAGAAAAACTGTGCTTTTAAAGAAGGAAAAAACTAAAGCGGGCGGCCCAACAGAAACGGTGTGAAATGGTATGTAACGTCCTCGATGCGGCTATATCTCCCACGTGTCGAAGCACGACTTAGAGGCATAACCGCATTGAAAGCAATGTCGCAAGTGAGGTAATCTTCGCAAACAACCCATATAATACAATAGGGGAAAAGATACATAGTTGGCTTACACTCGTCACTTCACACAATTACATGAATAAAGCATTACAATATCCAAATACAATCAAGGTCCGACAACGGAACCAAAATAAAAAAACTCCAAATGCGACAAGGTCTCCGATCAACCCCAACTGGGCTCCACTACTGATCAACTAGAACGAAGCAAGACAAAGGACAAGATCTTCAACTAGCTCCTCCTTGAGCTTGGTTGCGTCATATGCACGGACTCAACGGCACCTGCAAACTGGTTTTGGAAGTATCTGTGAGCCACAGGGACTCAGCAATCTCGCACCCTCGCGATCAAGACTATTTAAGCTTATGGGTAAGGTAAATGTATAAGGTGGAGCTGCAGCAAGCGACTAGCATATATGGTGGCTAACATACGCAAATAAGAGCGAGAAGAGAAGGCAAAGCACGGTCGATGAAACTATGATCAAGAAGTGATCCTAAACAACCTACGGCAAACATAACTCCAACACCGTGTTCACTTCCCGGACTCCGCCGGAAAGAGACCATCACGGTTACACACGCGGTTGATTCATTTTAATTAAGTTAAGGTTCAAGTTATCTACAACCGGACATTAACAAATTCCCATCTGCCCATAACCGCGGGCACGGCTTTCGAAAGTTCAAATCCCTGCAGGGGTGTCCCAACTTAGCCCATTACAAGCTCTCACGGTCAACGAAGGAATAGACCTCCTCCCAAGACGTTCCAATCAGACTCGGTATCCCGGTACAACAAGACATTTTGACAGGGTAAAACTAAACCAGCAACACCGCCCGAATGTGCCGACAAATCCCGATAGGAGCTGCACATATCTCTTTCTCAGGGCACACTCAGATGAGCGCTCCATACAACTAAAAACCAAACCTCGAGTTTCCCCGAGGGGGCGCTGCACAGGACTCTAGTTTGGACCAACACTCAGAGGAGCACTGGCCCGGGGGGGTAAAATAATGATGACCCTCAGGAGCGCGACTCCCAAGGGAAAAGAAAAGGCTAGGTGGCAAATGGTAAAACCAATGTTGGGCATTGCTGGAAGAGCTTTACTTAAGACGAACTGTCAAGGGGTTCCCATAATAGCCCAACCGCGTAAGGAATGCAAAATCCTGGAACATAACACCGATATGACGGAAACTAGGGCGGCAAGAGTGGAACAAAACATCAGGCATAAGGCCGAGCCTTCCACCCTTTACCAAGTATATAGATGCATTAATTAAATAATATATATTGTGATATCCCAACAAGTAAGCATATTCCAACAAGGAACAACATCTCCATGTTCCAACAAGGAACAAACTTCAATCTTCACCTGCAACTAACAACGCTATAAGAGGGGCTGAGCAAAGCGGTAACATAGCCAATCAACGGTTTGCTAGAACAAGGTGGGTTAGAGGCTTGGTTGAACAAAGTAGGAGGCATGATAAGCAAATGGTAGGTATCGCAGCATAGGCATAGCAAAAGAGCGAGCAACTAAGCAAAGCAAAGATAGAAGTGATTTTGAGGGTATGGTCATCTTGCCTGAAATCCCGCAAGGAAGAAGAACGAGTTCATGAAGAAGACAAACGGACGTAGACGAACGGTTCCTCACAAACACGACGTTAATGGAACCAATTCGAAGAAGCAACACCGGAAAGAAGCAAACAACATAGTAAACAACCATCACATAATCATGGCAAGATGCACAACCAAGTATGATGCATGTCCGGTTTAATTGATAAATGACATGGCAAAAAGCAAAAGCAATACTACAAATTAAGTGGAGCTCAATATGCAACTCCGTTGCATATTGACGAAACACCACGTGACTTATTAAGTTCGATCTTGTTTATGTACCCAACAATATTAAATGTTGTTAAACATGGCAAGAGGGTGAAGCATAGAAAAACTACCTATCTAGTCAAGTTTAAATGAGGCCGGAAACAACGAACAACAAATTCCGGTAAATCCCATATGCATATTTTAGATTTGGTGCTGTTCTGCCCTAAACACAATTTTAAAGTTTTTTAACATGCAAATCAAGTAGACCATGTTAAACTAGGCAAAATTCTACCCCATTTACATATAAAGATTATTTAATTCGGAGTTACGGTTATTTAGTTATGAATTAAAGCATTTTAACATGGCATAGGAGCAAATTTACACAAACAACATTTTAAACATTTTAAACATGGATGAAAATGACATATTATTAAACTAGACAAAATTCTGAGCAAGTTTCATATATAAATCATTTTAAACCGATGCACGAGTTGTGAGTTATTATATGCATGAACATGAGGGTCTTTTCTATAAAACTGCAGTCTCAGGATAAATAGACAAATTCACAGATCCTGAAAAAAAAACATCAACGGGCTGAATCTGGACAGGAAGCCCAACAAAGGAAAAAAAAGGACGGGCGCTGGGGTGGCCTCACCATGGGCCTCGGCCCGGCTTGGCAGAGGAGGCCGGATGGGGCGGCGCGGATCTTGGGTTGGCGGAACAGATGCGGCCGCGCTGGGCCTTGGCGGCGCAATCAACGCACGCGGCTGGGCCAGGCGCTGAGGTGGATGAGGCCGGCTGCTGGGCTGCTCTTGGTTTGAGGCCCAGGGCGCGGTCGCTGTTCATGTTGGCGAAGGAAAAGGGCGGTCAACGGGGCAGCGCTCGGCTCGTCCCTGAAGCGAGGCACGAGCAGGCAGCCAATGCGGGCGGCGGCGGCGAACAGCTCGCCGGATCCGCCTGATCCGGGCGAGGTAGCGGCATGGGAGGCCGAAAACGGGCAGGACGATGGCGGGGCACCCAGATCCGGTGGCCCTGGGTTTCCCTGTACAAGGCCGGAGATAGAGAGAGGTTAGAGGAAGGGGGAGAAGGAGATGGCCAGGAAAAAATAGAGCAGGGCGGCGGGATCCGGCCTGGGAGGTTCTCCGGCGAGGCTTGCCGGTGACGAGGTCTCCAGAGACCGTACGAAGGCTCGAGGAGCTGCTCTCCTTTGGTGCTGGACCCGCACGGGAGTCGGGAGGGGAGGCGGCTGCTAGCAGAGGATGTCGAGGAGCAGGGACGCGCGAGGAGCTGCTGCTGGGCTTGGTCGTCGGCGGAGACGAGGCCTCGGGCAGGAGATCGGCGAGCGGCGCTGGTTCCTAGGCCAGGAGGAAGGAGGAATCGAAGGGAGCCATGGGAGGGCTCTGGTTGGGTGGATCGATGGATTGGTAGGTGGAGGCAGCGCTATGGTTGGGCAGATTGGAAATGAGAGGATCCTGAGGGAGTGGCGGCGGCGCTAGGTAGGATGGGACAAGGTACCTGATTTTTAGGGTTGGACATTGTGTATTTATGTGGCAGGTGGATTAAGTTGGGGCTATCGGATCGCTCCGATCGTAACCGGGCGGTCGAGAAAATAAATAGTTAGGAGGTCCAAATAAGAAAACAGTGACGTTTTGTAGATGTTTGGGGATGTTCCGGACCCAACGGTGACGACTGCTCGGGTCGGGTCCGGGACAATATTCGGACGCGCGCGAGGAGGGCCACGGGCTGACGAGAGAGGTTAGGTTGGACCTGGCGATAGGTAGTGCAGAAGGCAAAGGGCTGAGAAGAGAGAAGAGGAGAGGCCCGGCGACTGTTTCCGGGGACCGAAAACGTCCGACGTTAGACCGGCTATACTGCCGCTATAGTTAAATGTTGGGGCATCAAACGAGCTTCGAAAGCGATGAAACTTGGCAGGCGGTCTACCTACACTATAACAAGACCGCACGCCAACTCTCATCCCATTCTGAGAACATTTCCGGCGACTTATAAAATAATATTCTGGACATGCCGCGGGCGCGTGCAAGTGTGTCTGGGCTTAGAACGGACAACAGACGGAATGAGGAGACCGGGACTGATGCAAGTTTTGAAAACATGATGATGCAATGCACATGATGACATGACAAGATGCAACACGCAAGCGAATGACATGGCAACGCCAGCGAATAACTCGAAGACACCTGGCACAACGGTCTCGGGGCGTTACAACACTCCACCACTACGAGAGGATCTCGTCCCGAGATCTAGAATGGCACCGTAGGGGCAACGGAAGAGAAAGAGAAGAGGTAAACCTAAGTTGCTTCTTTGACAAACGAGTGAGACCAAGAATCTTGAAAAGGTAGAACAAATTGATAGAAATAAAACAACGGAGAATAACAAAGTTGAAAGCACTCCGTTAAGAAAGAGAAATAAGAAAGAACCGATTCGGGTAGCACTTCGGTTGAAAAGAGATGAAGACTTGATGAAATAAAAGAACTTGAGCAAAGGGGCACAATACTCCGGTTAAATGGCTAAGCATGATCAAAACATGGTCCTGACAATCCGAGAAGATGGGTTGAGGAGTGCAACATCACAATGCCTCCAGAACGGAAGAATAGAAGATAGATAATTGCCATAGGAGAATTGAGAAGAAAATGCCAACTTCTGTCACAAAAGTGCTTGAAGAGGCATCTTTAGGGGAAGGGTCGAACGGAGTTGTTGGAACACCAACAACAGAAGGACAAGCTTGAAGTGGGCTTATAGAAGGCATATCAACATTATGAGGTGACAACTTGCCACTCACGGAAAAGATTGGATTTATATGAACAAGGAGACAAGAAGCTTATTTCACCGGGAGGGTAGATGAAGAACTTGGATCATATATGAGCACCATAGGTAGCAGCAATCCTTAGGGAACGCTCTAGGTGAAATATAGCCCAAGATAATTCCAGCGAATAGGTTGATGGATTTAAAATACCTCATTTTTAACAATATGTGAACATGAGCTCAAATTATCAAGAATGACATAATACCACCTCCAATGATAAAGTAGAAAGAATTGCGTTCCGGATTACAAGATGAAGAATATTTGAGCTCTTTAGAAAAGAATCTTGATGAACACTTTGAGAGGGAAATTGAATCCTTGATGAGCCATCATGTAGAACCTTGATGAAGAACTCCGGTAACAAAAGGATAACAAAAAGAAAGAGAAGTTGAAAACACAAGGTGAATCCTTGCAATGATTAGATGGATCTCCGTGCTGATATAATTGAAAGAGGTTGGAACTCCGGAAAAAAAATATAAGAGGAACAATTGAGATCAAGAACTTGATGGACCTCCGGAATAAGGAATTAATCATTTATGTGAATCAAGAATAAGAATTACATTATGCTTATCCTTCACCAATTAAAATTGATGACAAGCAATGGAATTGGCATACTACTTATTCTCGTAGAAAGGATTAAGATAGATATAGCGTCAACTTGAGAATGCCTTCAACGAAACCCCGGTAGAATTTGAAAACACGAATGAATTGATGAGGAAGAGAAATCTTGAACGAACCACCGTAAGAATTGGAAATGAACGAAGAAAAGATAAAGAAACACCGGAAAGAATTTGCAAATAAACGAAGATGCTTGAGAGAAATTAGACCCATGAGAACGAAGGGATCACGAACTGATTAGAGATGATTTGAACGAAGCACCGGTAAGATTTAGAGTATGAGAGCTGAAAGCTGAGAATGAATAAATCTTAGATGATGGGCTCCGGATGAACAAACTAAAAAGACTCTTGAATTTGCACCGGGCAGATAAAAAGAATTCTCACGATCAAAACAATTATGAGAGGATGGCCTCGAACTAGAACCATGAATCTCTGAGAGAGCGGATAAGATATGGAGGAAAAACTCTTCTTCGGTCATCAAAATCTGAGAATTACGACGAGAAACACCACCAAGAATTATTTAGACACTCCGGAAGAATCAAAATGAAGAGGTTAAACCAGCGATGAAAAGAATTTGAAAGATCTTGGTGAAAAGCATTTGACTGATGATAATTCATTCTTACGTCAAACTTTCGAAAAGAATTTGAGGATACCTCCGGGAAAATTTAGAAGAGTCAGGTAAGATCCTGGGAAAAAGACCTGTGGGTTAGGGCCCACTCAAGATAAACACCGTTGAAATGATTAAAAAGAGAGGTTGCACTGGTTGAATTAAATGACTTGAATGAGATACCAATCTCGAAAGAGCTTGAACGAATGTAGAGTGGAAACGCGAATCTTCAAGATATCTTCCGCACTCCGAAATAATAAATAGCGAGAAGTGAATGAATATGAGGATCACCAGTAAGAGAATGTACTTGAAACGAGGAAAAAGGATATGATCAACACCAAAAACTAGAATTGGATCCACCGGAGAAGAAAACGAGTGAAGAGTGCCAGACTTGAGGCTCCGTTAGAATCCTCATGAGAATCACCGGGTAAGAACATGAAGGAAAAGAATGGAGAGACTTCACAAGAATAAAATGGATACCTAATGAAGAAATCTGAGTCCTTGAAGAAACAAAGGAAGGGAGGGACAATAAAGACAACTTGGGATGGATGAAACGAACACTGTTGAGAAAGCTGAGATTGAAACTTGCTGATAATGAAAATGAACGAATCTGTTTGAAGAGAAAAACACACCGGTTGAAAAGGATTGACATGACAATCTCGATTATCAAGAAGGATTGGTCTTCACATCGGAGTATGAGAACACTGCTTAGGAAAAGGTATGGAATCAACATTTGACTTAGAAGCAACTCGAATAGCATAGCTCAAAACAAAACAAAGGATTGGCTTGCGGAATAAGCCGGAACAAACATATGATAGAGATTTCGTCCGAAGTTTTCGTGGTGGGGCCTACACGGGCTCGATCGTACAGCACCATCATGTACAAGGCAGTGCACATGACATACGAAGCATCCCCGAGTCGGCATAGCCAAGGACTCTTTAAGACACAACGAGACCACTGTAAAACCGACCGTGAATAGGCGGACCACTAGACGTCGAACCCCAATTTCATATCATACATCTGTTGGAAAGATATCCTAAGAGCTACTTGAATTCCCACTTATAAAACTCCCGAACCTTTCCAGTTATGCAATCAGGTGTTGGGGATACAGGGGAAGCATAATATCTCACCCAAATCTAGCAAATCCTACATCCAGCTGTATCCATCCTTCAACACATAACCGAGAAACCTTCGGAAATCGTCTACCTCAACCTTCGAAAAGCATCCGTTATACAAGTTATGGCGATACTCCCGAACTCCCGCCCTAGTACTGGGTGGCGTCGAGGTTATCTCACCAACAAACTGCATAAAAGAGATTTTCAATGTCGGCGTACTAAACTCAGGTATTCCAGAACTGCAACGATAAAATTATGATGACAACACCTCAGAGCTCAACTCCTCGGGACACTTCCACAAAACCCCTGACAGGAGGCACCAAGACAATGTTCTCATCATAAAACCATCGGAACGATTCCAAGATACCCGCGTGATCCTAAATTTTTTTTAGTGAAATTTGAGAAGAGAAGAGTCAAAACTCTACGTCAGGATGCCTTACCAGAGCGATGAGGAGACTGGGAAGTAAAAAGAATTCCTAAACTCTCCGATATATAATGCCTAAATGACTCAAAACATTTTTCTAGACACAACTCGGCTGCTAAAACGATCAAGCAATGGGGCTCCTAAGGTCGGGGAAGGCTCTGATACCAACTTGTAACGCCCTCGATGCGGCTATATCTCCCATGTGTCGAAGCACGACTTAGAGGCATAACTGCATTGAAAGCAATGTCACAAGTGAGGTAATCTTCGCAAACAACCCATATAATACAATAGGGGAAAAGATACATAGTTGGCTTACACTCGCCGCTTCACACAATTACATGAACAAAGCATTACAACATCCAAATACAATCAAGGTCCGACTACGGAACCAAAATAAAAGAAGAACCCCAAATGCGACAAGGTCCCCGATCGACCCCAACTGGGCTCCACTACTGATCAACTAGAACGAAGCAAGACAAAGGACAAGATCTTCAACTAGCTCCTCCTTGAGCTTGGTTGCGTCATATGCACGGACTCAACGGCACCTGCAAACTGGTTTTGGAAGTATCTGTGAGCCACAGGGACTCAGCAATCTCGCACCCTCGCGATCAAGACTATTTAAGCTTATGGGTAAGGTAAAGGTATGAGGTGGAGCTGCAGCAAGCGACTAGCATATATGGTGGCTAACATATGCAAATGAGAGCGAGAAGAGAAGGCAAAGCACGGTCGATGAAGCTATGATCAAGAAGTGATCCTAAACAACCTACGGCAAACATAACTCCAACACCGTGTTCACCTCCCGGACTCCGCCAGAAAGAGACCATCACGGTTACACACGTGGTTGATTCATTTTAATTAAGTTAAGGTTCAAGTTATCTACAACCGGACATTAACAAATTCCCATCTGCCCATAACCGCGGGCACGGCTTTCGAAAGTTCAAATCCCTGCAGGGGTGTCCCAACTTAGCCCATTACAAGCTCTCACGGTCAACGAAGGAATAGACCTCCTCCCAAGACGTTCCGATCAGACTCGGTATCCCGGTACAACAAGACATTTTGACAGGGTAAAACTAAACCAGCAACACCGCCCGAATGTGCCGACAAATCCCAATAGGAGCTGCACATATCTCTTTCTCAGGGCACACTCAGATGAGCGCTCCATACAACTAAAAATCAAACCTCGAGTTTCCCCGAGGGGGCGCTGCACAGGACTCTAGTTTGGACCAA